>NW_004949098.1:9449171-9497994 GCF_000317375.1 Microtus ochrogaster
ATCTAGCCTCTTTTAGGCTAACTCTCGCACCTGGACTAGCCCATCTCTAATAATCTGCTGTAGCCCACAAGGTGGCTTACCAGGGAGATTCTAGCCTACATCCATCCTGGGTTGGAGCTTCATGGCATGCATCTCGGGGAGCAGAGCTATTCCTGCATCTGCCCAGGAGAGGGGAGCATGGCATCTTTGCTCCAGAGCACAGAGCTGTCGAGACTGAGCTCACTTCCTCTTCCTCCCAGCTTTCTGCTCAGTTTACTACTCCCACCTATGTTTTAACCTATCAGGGCAAGCAGCTTCTTTATTTAATTAACCAATGACCTTCCTCCATCAAATGTATGTAGATAATAAAGGTTGAATTTAAATAGTTTTCAATTAACAATTTGATTTACCCAGGTAGGCTCTTTTTCTTTGAGGTTCCCACATTCTACTTCTGAAAAACTAGGTTTACAGGTGGCCAACAGCTCCTACATAGGTGCTGGGGTTTTACCCTCTGCATTTTAGGGTAGGCCTCAGGATTAAACTCATATCCTCAATCCTAAAAGGATTTATCAACTGACAAATGACTCAAGTTGAGTAAATTTACTCCAAGAAAGAGAAATTTAAATAACAGCATAGAGTATATATGAGCAGATATCAATTATTTTTATTGTGTTAGTGTGTATATTATCTGTGTTTATTATCTGTACTATGCTAGCCTGTAGATTAATCTATGCTTTTCAGCATTGCCATTTGTAGAACAGAACACAAATCATGAGCAAAAATGACAACTTTGTTCAAGGGCATCATGGTGCAGTTTGAAAAGCTTCCATAATTACTTATAACTTCAAATAATCTCACTTCACTCTTCCATCAAGATTAAACTCTAAATGGATGCAAATCGATGTTTGGGGAGAAATTTGTATATGCAAAGATGTGTTTAATTATTTCCATCAATTTTAATGTTAAGTTCTACTTGACATATAATTACAGAAACATGGTACTGGATTTTTAAAACTAATTTAGAAAAACATAAGAGGAATAGTGAGGATGCTCTTTGAAATTTCAATAAAAAAAAACACAACTTACTCTAGTGTTATCAAGCAAAATTTGCCAGAAATATTCTTAATTATCCATTCACTCATTCTTTCATGATACAGCTACCTATTGCATCCCTACTGTATGCCAGAAATTAGTAGAAGTCATTTTTAGATAAGATGATGAATAAAACATCCAATCATCTTGTACTGTTACAGTTAGTATTTTCTTTGTAGAAGTCATCTTATAGAAAAATACTTCTTTGTGATGTAAGATCATAGCAAGTGCAGATGTAAGCCAGTGTTTGGAATAGTATCTGATGGCCATACTAAACAAAACTCAAGTAAATAGGAAGAATATTCATCTGGAGGTTAGTGTTCTCTGTCTATAGAGGAGAATAGTCAGGGTAAAAAATGCCTCAAATTACTGAGGAATATTACAAGAAATATTTAAAAAGAGACAAGACTTATCTTCTTTTGTGTATGAAATAAATATAAGACATATGTTGAAATCTTTCATAGTAAAATTATAATTACTGAAGACTGATAAAGATGGAGAAGATGTACAACCTTTTAGATACCAGGTTATTCCTTAATTGTACTTTCTTTCTTCCTTTCCTTTCTTCTTTCAACACTGAGATAGCCTAGAGTAGTTCAGGCTGGCTGCAAATTGTTATATAGATGAGGATGACTTTTGAACTCCTGCTCTTCCCCTCTCAACCTAGATAAATAGTGTTTGGTTTACTTATTTAAAAAACAAATCTCTGGGAACAGAGTTTATCATGCTTTTAAAGGAAAGAGAGAGAGAACAGGGCAGTGAAGCAAATGTGTGTGTGCATGTGTGTGTGTGTGTGTATGTGTGTGTGTGTTTCATATGAGAAAACAAATTAAATTGCAGTACCAATCAATATTCGGTTCTGTGAGTAATCTCCAGGAGTGGTTGAAGAAAACAGAGTTTTTGGTGTAAAGGATATTGTGAGAAATATTTTTTCTTTCAATTTTCTATATTTGTTCAACTTAATTTATGAATATTAGTGATCTGATAGTATATTTATAATGCCTTCTTTCAAAATATTGTAGACTGTTAACTTCAAGTTAAGCAAAAGTCACATTAATAAGAGCCTGCATTACTGCTCTCAAGATTTTGATAGTTTAGACTATCTTGTTAAAGTCAAATTATACTATGACTCTTCAACTAGTATTAGGTGTGTATAAGCAAGTGTTTTGTACCTAAAGAATATATCCATTAAAATTTACAAACATGGGAGAAACTTGTAAAAAGCATGTTTGAATTATAATTAATAATCTAATATTTGAATTTGTTCATTGAATGCACTTCTTTTTCATTGTTATTTTCTCAAAGATGAAAGTGAAACTTGAAAGCAAAAAGTTTATAATTTCAGGGTTTTTTTTTTCATGGTATTGATATAGTCTAAATAACCATTGCAAAAAACTAAGGTTGTAAGGAGAGGTAGGATTTGTTAAAGGCAATTAAAATTTGATAAGTACCACATGAGGGTATCAAGGTAAACCTCCATCAATCATTGCTACATAATAAGGGATAATCAGTGGAATATATATATATATATATATATATATATATATATATATATATATATATATGAATAAAAGAGGGCATCACAAAATGTGGCAATGTGAAATATAGAGCTCAAACCCCCAGATCTATGGGCCCAGGTTTTAAATACAACTTGTCATGTCACTGGTTTTGTTATAAACCATAAACTATAGATTTCTGTATATGGAATTGAGAATTAGGGGAAAATTATCTTGAAATTTTAGGAAAGCATCTTCCATGTTAAACACACTTAATTTGGAGTTGCCCACTTGCTTATAGAACTAAAGTGTCATAGTATAAGCCATAGGGATTCTGTCTTGCTTGCGCTTTATAGGGAGAAGCAGTGTTTAAGTATCAATAGCCTCAGTCCCTTTGGTATTCATAGGGTGGAGACTGACTCTCTTCATCAGCAACTAAATTCATTGTCTTCATTTCACATTTCTTCAATAAGAAGTCTTAAAGGGTGACAAACCTCTGCAATTCCAATATTTCCTAATAACAAGCAATTTGATTTATTGTCTCATTAGAATTTTATGGGCTTTATACAAGAAGAAAGGGAGCTCACTTACATGTTAAGAACCAATTTTAGCATTCTTAAAAGCCAGGAGATTTATTTTACAATGTACAGGGCTGTTTATGATGAGTCAATTAACAATCACAACAGTAACATTAGCAGTAAACAATCAAAGGGTTGTCCATTGCTTTAAGCCTAGTGCTATGTCTCATGTGTACTCCCTAACTGCATAGAACTGCATATTTTTCCGCTTTCTATTTCTGATGTAATTACTAGACTTTATATCTGGTGCAATTTTACATATATGGAACCATTAAACAGATGGTACAACTAGCCTTCAATGTGTCTGTCATTTGTATCCATAATCCCATCCAACCACAACAAATATTTGGAAAATAATTTTATCTGTTCTGAACATGTGCATTATTTATTTCTGACATGACCTAAGGAATACACCAAAACTATGAATAAAATATACACTGGATTTAGTGTTATAAATAAGCATAAAGTATTTTAAAGTATACAGAGGTGTGTGCATAGGTTAAATGCAAATACTACATCATTTTATGTAAGGGAATCAGGCATCAACAGATTTGGCAGCAAGTAGAGATCCTGGAACAGATCAACCATGAATTGGTACCAGAGACAATCTGTTTATAGAGTCCAGAGAAACCACCAGCATCATCTGCTTCTTCATTCTGTATAGTTTCCTTTCTAGAATACAGGTGTTATTGGAGTGGGACTTTTGTTAAAGGTAGTGAATATATGTATATATATATATATGAAAATGTATACATATATATCCATTATTATTAACTATTTTCCAAAATATATGTTATGCTTCACTCTCTGTTGTGTAGATTGTAGATCTTTATAGAAATGTAAAGCAATGTATCCTCTTTGAAATTTTCACATACAATAGATTTACTACCTTAGAATGCCATTCAATTCACTTCTTACTTCTTACCCCATACTACTGGTGAGTCATTATATTTCTACAATTAATAGTTTTTTTCCATTTTACAAAATACAATATATAAACAGAGTAATTTATTCAGACTGGCACATTTAATTAGGAAATCACTGTAATTGGATGGTTTAATTTTCCCCATAATGATCTATGTGTATGGAGTCTTGTCTATTGGAGGTGTATGTTGTGAATATGTTTTATTGCAATTGGTTAATAAAGAAGCAGCTTTCTGTGAATGCTTAACAGAATATAGCCCACCTAGAAGAGATATATATAGAGAGAGTAGGCAGAGTCACGGAGACTCCATGGAGCCCCCATCAGGGACAGACGCACTGGAACTTTACCCAGTAATCAACAGCCATGTGGTGATACACAGATTAGCAGAAATGGGTTAATTCTAGATGTAAGAACTAGCTAACAATACACTTAATTTATTGGCCAGACAGTATAGTAAATAACATAGTTCTGAGTGACTATATCATCACAGACTGGGCAGCCAGCAAAGAACAAGTGGCCTCCTACTACAGATTGGCATGCCAACGTGGGGCTGACTAAATACATATAAAATCTGAGAAATCTTAAAAAGGAATTCTAGACAAAAAAGAACAGATTTAAGCATGACTTTTTGTAGCAGCATTTTCTTGGGTAGGCTTGTTTGCTAGAAATATGCAGAGGCATGATTGCTTTTAAAAGAACTGTGCAGTTTTGAAATGGCACCTTTCTGGACTCTGCTGTCAGCTTGAACTCTGACTCTTTCAGGATGTCTGGCTATGGAGCATTTAAATGGGGTTTGTGAGGAGCATGCAACAAACTGCTTAGTGGTACAACTTAGACCCGCTGCATACTTGCAACTGGGGCAGTGTAGGCAGCTTGCAGAGATGGTGAACACATCTCCACCATGTTCTACTGGGCAGAGCCATAAAACAAAGCAGCCTTAGTCCTAGTCATGTCTGCTTAGCATTTTAAGAAGTGGTCCTTGTTAGAAAAGTATTACAGTTACACAATAGACAGATTCAATTGAAAAAAACCTAAATGTGTCACAATGTTGGATAAATGTACATAGGCTAGGGAGAGAGAAGAAAAAATATAGATAGTTATAAAAAGAAATAAATGGACTTTTAAAAAAATAAAACAAAGTCTTTAAAGAGACAAACTAAACTTGTAGAAAAATTAATAGGAATAAAGAAAAATAAGACTCATAAAGATGTAATATACAAAGAGAGTTTGAATTAAGTATATATTTGATGGAGGAAGGTCATTGCTTAATTAAATAAAGAAGCTGCTTGTCCTGATAGGTTAGAACATAGGTGGGTGGAGTAAACAGAACAGGATGCTGGGAGGAAGAGGAAGTGAGCTCAGAGACACCATGCTCCCCTCTCCAGGGCAGACCCAATAGCTCTGCTCTCTGAGACGCACATGATGAAGCTCCAACCCAGGATGGATGTAGGCTAGAATCTTTCCCGGTAAGACTGATGCTACACAGATTATTAGAGATGGGTTGATCGGGATATGAGAATTAGCCTGTAAGGGCTAGAGTTAATAGGCCAAGCAGTGTTTAAAAGAATACAGTGTCCGTGTAATTATTTCGGGGCTTAAGCTAGTGAAGTGGCCGGGGTGCTGGGGATGCAGCCCCGCCACCCTTATTACTACATATATTATTGTATATTCTTTAAATTTTTTGACTGTGAAGAAGCTAAGTACAGAGAAGCATTTTATTATATGGGCTGCTGAGTTAAACCAACATGTATTATTTTAAAGGTATATAGATTTCAGAATTTGAGTCTAAGGATTTGTTGTTTTAGAAAACAGGTTCTTTTATTTCCACAGAAGATGAGAACCTATGGATTTGTTTCAGGGTAGTGTGGTTTGATGGAACAAGACACTCCCCAAAAGGTCACAATGAATGCCCCCCAAAAATTACTTCACACAACAAAAATCAGGAAGCTGTTTAAAGAAAATTACACCCAAATCCCCAAATATTGTTTATAAATGTTTGTTTAAATTTAAAGGGGAATATGATAGAGCTCAATAATTTGCATTGGTATGGATCTTGGTTTGTTGCTACAATTTTAATATCAATTTTATTATATATTCTTGATTAAGGTATTGTTTGCACAGCTCATTTAAAAATGTAATGTATAATTAAGAAATATAGGTTAATAGATAATCATTTATAGTAGTCAAACTTCTAGTCATGTTAGGTTTTCTAGATATATAGAGATATAGTTCAGTTAAATAATCTTCAAATCTTTCAGAGATTTTTAGAATATGGCATTTAAAATGTTTTAAGAACTTAGGACTTTTCATAACATGAGACACATCTGCTCCCTGCAGCACCAATCAACTTCAAGAGATTGATGGGCATCTAAGAGGCTCCTTATGGAATTTATTAGCGATTTTGGCAAGAAACTTCTTTTACCCAAATAGACTGATGTTATGCTATATGAACTGGGCATACAAGACTCACAGAAAAATGACAGCTGAACTTGTCTAAAGGGGAGATGGTCCTTCAGGGTTCCTGCTGCATGAAAGAGTCTGCCAGACATTGTGCAGAATAGAGAAGAAAGTGGCTAAAAAACTGCCAATATAGGTGGAAATTTCCTGCTCCATGGGAATGTGTTCCAGATACTATGGGCCAGTAGGCTGAAGATGGGTGCCTGCAATGTTACAGATGAACTTTGGTGACATCTCTGGCAATGAGATATCTCTGTCAATTCTAAAGCTTTGAAAGTTGCTAACAATGCACTTCCTGTTTACTTAGGTAATAGTATATCCTTCTGGAATCTTTGATGGAACTGAAGAATAGATAGCTATAGTTATAGTTTTCCTTAGTTATAATAAAAGATAAAGTAGATATAATTATTATAACTATAATTCTTACTTGATACTTGTTTTGTTATATGTAATTTTTCTATGTTAAAGTTAAAACCTTTCTTTTTATTTAGACATAAAAGGGGAAGTGATATATGCTGTGAATATGTTTTATTGTCATTGGTTAATAAAGAGCTGTTTTCGGCCAATGGCTCAACAGGATATAGCCAGGTTGGAAGAGATATAGAGAGAGAGTGTTGGAAGAGTCAGAGAAATGCCAAGGAGCTACCAGAGGGAAAAGAAGTGAGCTGCCAGATAAAACCTTGACAGTAGGCCACGAAGCTTATAGTTAAATCTAAAATAATAGAAATGAGTCAACCAAAGTGGGCCACTTGTTAGTCCCAGTCTTGCAGAACCAAAATAACTACACAGAAATTGTATTAATTAAATCACTGCTTGACCCATTAGCTCTTACTTTTTATTGGCTAACTCTTACATCTTAATTTAACCCATCTCCATTAATCTGTGTATCGCCATGTGGCTGTGGCTTACTAGCAAGATTCTAACCAGTATCCATCTCAGGCAGAGGATCTATGGCTTCTCTGACTCTGTCCTTTCTCCCAGCATTCAGTTCTGTCTTCTCTGCCTACCTAAGTTCTGCCCTATCAACAGGCCAAGACAGTTTCATTAATGCTAATCACAGTACATAAAGGGGACTCCCACATCACCACCCCTTTTCTGTTTAAATAAAAAGGAAGGTTTTAACTTTAACATAGAAAAATTACATATAAAACAGTTATCAAGCAAGAATTTCAGTTATAATATTTATATCTACTTTATTTCTTATCATAACTAAGGAAAACTATAACTATAATCATAAATTCCTCAATTCCATCAAAGACTCCAGAAGGATATAATATTACCTAAGTAAACAGGAAGTACTTTGTAAGCAGCTTTCAAAGCTTTAGAATTGACAGAGACATCTTGCTACCTGGACAGTCACCCAAAGTTCTTCTGTACCATTGGGGCATCCATCTTCAGCCTACAGGCCCATAGTATCTTGCAAACTTTTCCACGAAGCAGAAAATTTTAATGGCAGTTCCACTTATATTGGCAGTTTGTCAGTCACTTTCTTCTGTATCCTGCAAAATTCCTCACAAACTCTTTCATGAGAAAAGAAACAAGGAAGGAACACGTCACCATTAGGTAAGTTCAGCAGTCATTTCTCTGTGGGTCCTGCATGTCCAGTTCATGCAAAAGTCCAGGCAAGACCAGTTTCTTGCCCAAATTGTAACCATCTCCATAAGGAGCCTCTTCAATGCCCATCTTCCTGTTGAAGTAATTTGTTGCTGCCAGGAGCAGATGTATCTCATTTTCATAAGTCCTAAGTTCTTAAAATATTTTAAATGCCATATTCTAAAGGTCTCTGAAAGATTTGAAGAATACCTATCTAACTGAAATATATCTCTATACATCTAGAAAAGCTAGATAACATGACTACAAACTTGACTATTATAAATGATTATCTATTAAACTATATTTCTTAATTATACATTACATTTTTAAATGAGCTACACACACACAATACCTTAATCACATCAGAAATGCATATACATATAACAAAATTGACCTTAAATTTATATCAATAAACCAAGATCCATACCAATGCAAATTATTCATATCTGTATCATATTCCCCTTTAAATGTAAACAAACAACTATAAACAATATTTGGGAATATGGATGTAGTTCTGTCCATACTACTTGCTGCTGTTGGTGACTGCTGTTAACCAGGTTTTTCATGGTGTATCCTGTGTTCTAGGTTTATCACAGTCAGCAGCTAAGCAAAGTAACATTTTGTGGGTGTTCAAGACAACCTTTCAGGTGGGCATGTTCTATCAAACTATATTGGAATAGAAGCAATCTGCAGCTTCTCATCTTCTGTGAAAACAAAAGAAGAATCTCTTCTAAAGCAACATATCCTTAGACTCAAATTTTGAAATCAAGATACCTTTTTGTTGGTTTAACTTAGCAGCCCAAGCAATGAAATTTCTCTCTGTAATTAGCTCATTCACAGTCAAAAAATTCAAAGATAACACAATAATATACATAATCCAGGCTTTCTGTGAGTTTCCATTTTTCTGTGGCTTTTTTTTCTTTACTTGTTTTAATCTATGGCTGTCTGTATTCTGTCTCTTTAAAGACTTTACTTTTTTAAAAGCATTAACTTTATTTTAAGACTTTCTATACTCTTTCTTCTTCTCTCTTTTAAGCCTATGTTCATTTATCCAACACTATGACTCATCTGGATTTGCCTTTATTGAATATCTGTAATTCTTTACTGTCCACGAGGCCTTTTTAAAATGCTTATCATCTCTTAAAACCTAAAGTGGCATCATTAGTATGGTATTTATGGCAATTCTTACTTGTTGCTAACACAGTCTAAAACTTAAGCTGTGCAATTACTATGATACATATGGTACTGCCTGCAAGCTCCATACAGTCAGCATGGTAGAGTCACTTGTGCCTCTGAGCCACACACACTGCCCCAGTGCCAGACACAAAGCTGGTCCACATTGCCATTAAGCAAGCTGCCCCAGTCTGCTCACAAACCCCACCTCAAATGCACTGTAACTGGACATCCTGTCTGATAAAGTCAGAGGTCATGCTGGCAGAGGCCCATAAAGCAGGTATTTCAAACCTGATGCTTTTTTCTTGCTGTGGCTGAGCCAAGAAAATCTCTCTTAAAGGAGTTGTGGCACTCCACCAGCAAACAGCTAGAAGCTGTGTTAAACTCTATAATTTTTTTTTGTCTAGAATTCTTTTTCAAGTCCTCTAGGTCTTTAGTGCACCATGCTGGTGCCAATACGTAGCAGTGGGCCACTTGTTTGTCCAAACCAAAATAACTCCACAGAAATTATATTAATTAAATCACTGCCTTGGCCCATTAGCTCTAACTTCTTATGGCTAACTCTTACATCTTAACTTAACCCATCTCCATCAATCTGTTTATCTCCACATGGCTGTGGTTTACTGGCAAGATTCTAACCAGTGTCCATCTCAGGCAAAGGATCCATGGCTTCTCTGACTCTGCCCTTCTTTCTCCAGTATTCCATTTAGTTTTCCCTACATAGCTCTGTTTCCCTACAGCTCTGCTATAGGCCCAAAGCAGTTCATTTATTAACCAATGAAAGTAACACATCGGCAGAAGGACCTCCTACACCATTTCACTTTTTCTGTTTAAACAAAACTAGCTAGTAAGATGCTTAAGTGATTGTCCAAACGTGATTTAAAGTATTTATTTTCTGTGTGATTATTTTTGGGAGTCTGTGTAGCTAGAAAATGAACAAGCAGCGTCCAAAACCAGTAAATGCTATTGTAGGTTGACAAAAACTTTAAAACATGGAGCCCAGTGGAAATTCTCTAAAGCATTGGTAGTGTGCCCTAGCATGGGATTGTGGAACACCTGTCTCCTATTCAGAATTTGTTTGCCTACCTTGAGATGAGAGTCATTGTTCCTCTTCAAAATTTTATCAAAGAAGTGCACTTCAAAAGAGACCAAAATGGTGATTCCATTACGTCTTGGGATGAAACCATAAAACTGTGAACTACAGCAAACTTTCCCCCTTTAATAGTTGAACATCTCAAATATTCTGTTACTGTAATTGAAAACTAACATAAAAGTATATACATTTAACCCCTACCGCCAATTCCTCCAATGCCTTGCTGGCTATTCCAAGCATCTTGAAAATGCTGTTTGACAAAGTTTCAGTGGTTGGATGACTTGAGCAACCCTTCATTGCCCTTGGTGGAATTAGTGGCACAACTATTGCCTATGTCTTTGATATTCTTAATGTTTGAACTTCTCACATTTACGGTCCCCTCACTGAAAGCTAGAATTAGGACAATATAGCAATTTTTACAAAAACTAATGTTAATAAGAATAAAACATAGTGAGAATTAGCTATGCAAGAAATTGAGTCTTTTATAAATGTTATTGCTTAAATTGGTATTAGTAAGCATGAGACACAGTATCTAGAAGAAAATCACCAAAGAATAAAAACTTACGGAAATTTTAGAAGCTGACAAACTATAACTGAGTCATTAGGTATCATGCTCTGCCTCAGAAACACAGAACTAGCATAGACAAGAATAAGATCTAATTATAAATTTAATGATAAGCCTTAGTCCTCTCATGAAGGCAAAATAAGTAGTTTCAGAAATCTTGATTCTATTTTACTCTTTGTAGGATTATAATAAGCATAGAGAACATATTTTTCCTTTTTTATTAAAAATTATATTTCATTTTACATACCAATTCCAGTTCCCCCTCTCTCCATTTCTCCTGCCCCCATTACCCCCTTCCCATCCCCCATCTACTCCTCAGAGGGTGTAAGACCTTCCTTGGGGAGTCAACAACATCTGGCATACCAACTTGAAGCAGGGCCAAGACTCTCCCCCCACATCAAAGTTGAGCAAGATATCCCAAGGTAGGAAAGGAACTCCAAAAAGCTAGTTCATGTACCCAGGATAGGTCCTGGTCCCACTGCCAGGACCCCCCCAAGAGATCAAGCCACATAACTCTCATTCACATTTAAAGGGTCTAGTTCGGTCCTATTCAGGTACCCCCATCTGTAAGTACATTGTCCTTGAGCTCCTACTAGCTCTGATCAGCTGTTCTATGGTTTTCCCTATCATGTTCTTGAGATACCTCTTTTCTTCACAACATCCCTCCTCCCTCTCATCAACTGAACTCCAAGAGCTCAACCCAGTTCTTGGCTGTGGGTCACTCCATTGCTTTCATCAGTTACAAGATGTAGGTTATATGATGACAATTAGGCTAGTCACTAAAATAGAGACAATATTGAAACAGAGACACAAAGATAAACTTTTTTGGCTCAGTGAACTGCCTAGCTTCCTGAGCAGACATGTCAGATAAGGACTTCTATGATTATAGAAAGAATAAAGAGAAGAACATGGTATTTCAGAGGTCAAGAGAAAGGATGATGGTTCTATATCAGATATAAAAGAAATAATTTAAACAGGGGATTGAGGAATTAGGTTTCTGAAGAAAGATTAGCTATTCATTCTAGTAGATTAATAGAATAATATAGGAGGAACTTGCTGTAAGAAGTAGTAGGAAATGACTTCTGATCTGTTAACTGTCAAAGTTAGAGACATCTTATATAGTTCTCTGCAACTGCAAGGCTTTCTGACACCAATTTTAAGGAAAAAGATACTGAATTAAAGAAATTCAGTTTATCATTAGATTTTATTTCTTATGAAATTTAATATTTACTCATTTTGCTTCTTTTATTTTGATATGCTTATGTGATCGTGGAAGACTTTAGAAAGTATGTTCCATGAAAGGATTTTGTAATTAATTATTAAAGCCTAGGTCAAGTCACAGCAGTGTATGCTTCCTCTCTGTCCATCTCCAGTAAAACAAAACTAACAAGTGTTCTGTATCTGACTTCTCTGTAGCTCTTGCATCTGCCCACTTCAGACCTTTCCCTCATCTAGAGCTGAACTCTGGCATCCTGCATTCCCTCCAAAATTCATGACTTCTTTTTATTATTCTCCTTTCTCTTTTTCCTGTCTCCCTCCTCCCTACATTCCTCTCTCTCTCTCTCTCTCTCTCTCTCTCTCTCTCTCTCTCTCTCTCTCACACACACACACACACACACACACACACACACACTACTAGATATATATATATATAAATATATATATTTTTTTGTTTGTTTGATATATTTATTATTGCTTGTGTTAAAGACTGACCAATTTGAATTAGGCAACCTATATGAGAGTTTGTCCCTGGAGGAAACTGACTCTCTTTCTCTCTCTTGTCAGCCATTGAACAACTGTAGCTATTCATCTAAAATTAGGACCTCTTGTAGTGTTCCCCTGTTAATGTTGTCATGTCAACAGGTGTGGTCATTATGACAGTCTCATTCAGGCAACCGTGTTTTTGATATTTCTTGGGTGCTTTTCCCGTCATATCTAGGAGTCACTATCTGGTAGTTTCCCAGTCCTCTTATCTCACACTCATTCTTCATTCCTTGTATACTTTAAAACTTCAGAAGGAGAAGCATCCTTGCTTCCTATGTGTTAATGTCTTCCCACTCAGAGCAGTTTTTATTCCTGATCATGATAGAATCAGATTGCCAAATAAAATGCCAGAAAGCACTTGATCTTATACTGCTTAGAATTTGTAATTTTTCCTAGAGATTTGAAATCTTGACTGTAAACAGCCTAACTTGAACCACGTGGTATCATCCTTCTCATTTAAGTTGCAGTCTGTTCTTTTGGCTTCTACTCTCAAATTGAACTCCACTCCTTTGCCAAGAAACATTCAGCACAGCTGTTTGATATAGGAATCTAATTTCAATTATTACTGTACCCCCTGCACCGAGCTTCTAGGTAAGCCTCAGGCAACGACAGGTTAGGAAGAGACACTTCAAACAAAGTACAAGAGTCAAAGGACATTTGTCATCTCTGTGGTTGAATCAAGTCTGTTGAGTTCTTATGATCCAAATGGAGAAGTTGTTCTTGTAATAAATAAAATGAGTTGCAGTAATTTCCTTACCAAAAATATTTTTGACAATTAAAAAAAATCATTGAATATCCTCTAGTGTCACTTTTTAATTTCTATCTACAACATGAACAAGCACTGCCCATCCTCAGAGGTTCAGCTCAGACCCATTTCTCTAATCAAGAAGGCACCTCTGAATGCTAATGCTGATTTCTCCTGCAAACTCTACAGCACTTTCTCTCCAGAGAACTGTTGGATACTCACTCACATTAATTAATATTAGTTAGTTTTCAGAGTAGATCCATGTCCTCTTGTTTCATAATATGCTCTTCAAGGTTATGGGCTTCGATTTCTCCATAGTTCTGTGCTCAAGGCAAATAGCTAGCAAACACAAATTGAACTCTTTGATGTCTTTGTCTTAACATTTTGTATTTTTGGAACCTTTTCCTTTGTTGTTTTATTTTGCTTTACTCTGTTTATGGTTAAAGAGCGAGGAAGGAGGAAAAAGGCATCATGCTATCCTCCTGTCATGAAACTGAACAGTGTATTTCAGCTGTCTTTCTTAGTGTCCAGCTGATGGATCACTGGTCAAATAATTACTATAAGTGAACATCACCTTAGAGAAGGAATTTCATATCCCATCAGGGATATTTCTAATTTTATTGTACAATTCCATAAACACATGCAACTAGTAAACTGAAATAAGTCTAGCCCACATTTAAGGATGTATGAGTCAGTTGTTCTTACTCCCTATAGATATATACCTAAGTGGGTCTATTTAAAAAGACAACAAATTTATTTTGGCTGTACTACAAAGGATTGAGTGCACAGTTAGTTGGCCCCATTGTTTGGAGGTTTGATACAGGATTCCACTCTGTATGTTGTGAATATGTTTTATTATCATTGGTTAGTAAGAAGCTGCTTTGGCCTGTGCCAGGGAAGAATAGAGCTAGGTGGGAAAACTAAACTGAATGCTGGGTGTAAGAAGACTGAGTAAAGGAGATGCCATATCTTCAGATGCGCTGAAGGAGACAGATGCTTCCAGAATCTTACCTGTAAACAACGAGTCTCATGGTAAAATACAAAATAATAGAAATGGATTAATTCAAGATGTAAGAGCTAGCTAGCAATACATTTAAGTTATTGGCCAAACGATATTGCAATTAATATAGTTTCTGTGTGATTGTTTCTAGTGTAGTTGGCCAGAAAACGAATAAGCAGTTCTCTGCCTACAGAGGTTCATGGCAATGTAACACATAGGAAATGTATGTCCAAACAAAACTGCTCATTTCATGGTACCCAGGAATTAAAAAGACAAGAAGGGACAATTCCACCACCATCTAGGGCACACCTATAGCACCCTAAATGTCTTCTGTCTGGCCCTGCCTCCTACTGGTTCTGCTACCTGCCATTAGCAACACATGCTGAAAGCTAAGTCTCAGGGGGAAGGAAACCTGTAGGGCATTTATAAATGGTTATAGCTCTATGGAAATCAGCATGGGAATTTCCCCTATCCCTAAAAACACAACAACAAGAGCAAAAAAAACAACTAGATATTGATATACAATATTTCCCAGCTATATAACTATTGGAAATATATAGTATGGGTTCTATATACTAATATAACCATGTTTATTCTGCTGTATTCAGAAAGAAGAAACAGAATCAGCATAGGTCTTAATGCAATCTTCTGTTTTTGTTTTTGTATTTTTGAGACAGAGGTTTTCTGTAACTTTGGAGCCTGTCCTGGTATTCACTCTGTAGATCAGGCTGGTCTCAAACTCACAGAGATCCAACTGTGGTTAGATCTAGTTCCTGAATGTTGGGATTAAGGTATGGCCCACAATTTTATTCAGTTGTACAGAAAACTAAAAGAATGAAATAAGGAGGGGAAAAAAGAGGCTACTGAAATTATTATATAAGTGAGGTGACAAACTCAGAAAAACAATAAACACCATGTATTTTTTTCTCATACGTGCAGATTGGCTTTGTGTGTGTGTGTGTGTGTGTGTGTGTGTGTGTGTGTGTGTGTGTGTGTGAAATGTGGCTATAGAGAGAAGACCACAAGAGGGAAAAGTGGTTTTAAAGCAGAGAAGGGTTATAGAACATAAGATACTGCTAGGGGAGAAGACACAGGATGATCCATAAGTGAGAAGCACATTATGTATGAAAGTGCCTGAGTGGAATGCAATATTTTGTGTGTTACCGAATAATGGAAATTCAAAAGATCCAAACTGGCTCACGTTTAGCCCTTGTTCATTGGATGTGGGAGGTGTTTAAGAAGGCTGTGAAAAATTTAGGAGTTGGAGCCTTTCTGAAGCATGTATGTAAATATGGGCAAGCTTTGAGTATTGTCCCTCTTTGTTTTCTGTCTCCACACCTTTGTGAGATAAAAGGTGATCCACAAGGGCGATGCTTGTTCTTACAGACATGACCTCCATATCTGTCTTTACAGACTATACCTTAACAATTCTAACCTAAAACAAACCTTTCCCCACCAAAATTCTTTTTGTTATGGTATTCCAATATACCAGAAGAAAAGTAACTAAGACACAGTTATAAGAATCATAGAAATAAATATAGATCTTCAGACAGTTAGAAAAAAATGTAGCATAAAGTAAATTTATGTTTACATGTCTAATGATAACAGCTTATATATAGTTGGTAAAATAATATAAATTTTAATTGGCTTTTACTATTTTTATATCTTGTTTCTCTATGAGTCAAAAATCAGTTTTCTGAAATTGACCTCTAATAATCCCACTGATTCTCTTAAAAGAAATTCTGACAATCTGTCCTAACAGATGCACCTTATGTACCAAGAAATTTTAGTTGCAAATGCATGAAAGCATTAACTCTCTACTCTACTGGGCACTTTTATACCCTAGAGTAACTTTGTGGAGACTTGCTGGGCATATTTCCGTTTTGGACAGATGTAGCACCTAACTGGAGGCTTCTGCTTTTCTGCCTTCTGTATTAATCAGTATTCTGAAATCTGCTTTTCCAAGTTTCTTTTATTCCTTTTTAATTCTCACTTGCCCTGATGAAATCCTTGTAAGAATTCTTATGGTCTGCAAAGACAGAAAAACTGCCCTGACAAATATTTCTTCTTCATGATAAATCCCTTTGATTATGGAGGACGTAATAGTAGACTGTAGAAAAACCAGAAGATCAATTCAATTAATAATTAAAAATAAAATACATCAGTCCAAATTCACCCAACATGGTTGCTTCTTCTTACACTGTTCCATCTCATTAAGAACTTTTCAAACAACTTCTCAGTATACTTGGAGGGAATATCAACTTTAGAGTTATTTTCTTCCAATTTTAAAGGGCTCTGTTTGGTGATATCATAAACTCCATGGGACAGAATGACCTTCACTTATATTTTTCTGAAAATGTAATTCCTTGCTAAGTTGGAAGTCTGGCAGGCAAAATGCATCTAGACAAGTTTTCCCTTGCTGCTGTATGAACACAGAGAAGGTTATGAGAGCAACTTTTTATCTCTGTTGTAAAGGGGGCTGCCTAGTCAATTCCTTTATATTCAAAGCAATGTTGAGTCACGCTCCATTCTCAAGGGAAATCTAGTCTTTCTGATAATTACATAGCTGATTTGAAGGGTAGACTGTACCTTCAACTAGTAAAATCAGTGTATGAGTGGAGACTATGGCTTTTTGTAGCAATCATTTAAGAAGAAAATAATTGGACTGCTTGGTGACGTTGAGGCCGCGTTAGGCGGTTGAGGCGTGGGGTGATGTCAGGAGAACTGGCTGACAAAAAGGATGGAGACGCATCACCCGAGGATGAGAGGAGGAGAGGAAGAGACCACAGACTTCTGATAGAGAGCTAGATAGAGACCGGTACCGGAAGTCCTCCCCAACTAAAGATAGAAAGCAGCATCAGTCACGGATAGGCGGCAATGAGGTAGCCGTTCTCGCTCTCGGTCCCACTCCAAGTCTACAGAGAGAATGACGGCACAAAGAATGAGAGCGAGATAAAGAATGGGATCGGATTAAGAAGGAGCGGGACAGAGACAAGGATGGACACAGGAGGGACAAGGACAGCAAAAGATCCAGCTTGTCTCCTGGTCGAAAAAAATATTTCAAATCTCGGAAAGACAGAGACTCTAAGAAGGGTGATGAGGATGAACAAGGCTACAGGAGGCCTAAGATTCAGCCACTGTCCCTGGAGGAACTTCTGGCCAAGAAAAAGGCTGAGGAAGAAGCTGAAGCTAAGCCCAAATTCCTCTCAAAAGCAGAGCGGGAAGCTGAAGCTCTGAAGTGGCGGCAGCAGGAAGTGGAAGAGCACCAGAAGATGTTGGAAGAAGAGAGGAAGAAAAGGAAACAGTTCCAGGATTTGGGCAGGAAGACACTAGAAATTCCTTAGGAGTGGAAGTGGCAGGAACGGAGAGAGAGGATGGAGCAGGAGACCAATGGGAACGAGGATGAGGAAGGGCACCAGAAGATCCAGGAAGAAAAGGATAAGAGCAAGGAGCTGCACGCTATTATCCAGGTGGCATCAAAAAACGGCGCTGAACAAGGCATCTCAACGACCGAAAGTTTGTCTTTGAGTGGGATGTATCTGAAGACACTTCCATTGACTACAATCCCCTGTACAAAGAACGGCACCAGGTACAGTTGTTGGGGCGAGGCTTCATTGCAGGCATTGACCTAAAGCGGCAAAAAACGAGAACAGTCACGTTTCTAAGGAGACCTGATGAAAAAGAGGCGAATCCTGGAAGAAAAGGAGCAAGAGGAGGCAAGACTCCGTAAACTTCGTAAGAAGGAAGCCAAGCAAGGCTGGGATGATCACTACTGGTCCCAGAAGAAGTTAGATGAGATGACAGACAGGGACTGGAGGATCCTCCGTGAAGACTATAGCATCACCACCAAAGGTGGCAAGATCCCCAATCCCATCCGGTCCTGGAAAGATTCGTCTCTGCCCCCACATATCTTGGAAGTCATTGATAAGTGTGGCTACAAGTAGCCAACACCTATCCAGTGTCAGGCCATTCCTATTGGGCTACAGAATCGTGACATCATTAGTGTAGCTGAGACCTGAAGTGGCAAGACAGCAGCCTTCCTTATCCCATTACTGGTCTGGATCACCACCACACTTCCCAAGATTGACAGGATCCAAGAGTCAGACCAGGGCCCTTATGCCATTATTCTGGCTCCTACCCATGAGTTGGCTCAGCAGACTGAGGAAAAAACTATCAAATTTGAAAAGCCACTAGGTATCCGCACAGTGGCTGTCATTGGTGACATCTCCAGAGAAGACCAAGGCTTCAGGCTATGCATGGGATGTGAAATTGTGATCGCCACCCCAGAACGTTTCATTGATGTGCTGGAGAACCACTACCTGGTGCTGAGCCGCTGTACCTTTGTGGTTCTGAATGAGGCAGACAGGATGATTGACATGGGTTTTGAGCCAGATGTGCAAAAGATCCTGGAACACATGCCTGTCAGCAAACAGAAACCGGACACAGATGAGGCTGAGGACCCAGAGAAGATGTTGGCCAACTTTGAGTCAGGAAAACATAAATACGACCAAACAGTCATGTTCACGGCTACTATGCCACCAGCGGTGGAGGCCTAGCCAGGAGCTATCTTCGGAGACCTGCTGTGGTGTACATTGGCTCCGCAGGCAAGCCCCATGAGGGAGTGGAACAAAAGGTCTTCATCATGTCAGAATCAGAAAAGAGGAAAAAGCTGCGGGCAATTTTGGAACACGGTTTTGATCCACCCGTCATCATTTTTGTCAACCAGAAGAAAGGGTTGTGACGTGTTGGCCAAATCTGTTGAGAAGATGGGGTACAATACCTGTACAATGCATGGTGGAAAAGGCCATGAGCAGTGAGAATTTGCATTGTCCAACCTCAAGGCTGGAGCCAAGGATATTTTGGTGGCTACAGATGTGTCTGGTCATGGTATTGATATTCAAGATGTGTCTATGGTTGTCAACTATGATATGGCCAACAATATTGAAGATTACATTCACCGAATTGGCTGCACGGGAAGAGCAGGCAAGAGTGGTGTAGCCATCACCTTCCTCACCAAAGAGGACTAGGCTGTGTTCTATGAACTGAAGCAAGCTATCCTAGAGAGCCCGGTGTTGTCCTGCCCTCCAGAGCTAGCAAACCATCCCGATGCCCAGCACAAGCCAGGCACCATCCTCACCAAGAAGCACAGGGAAGAGACAATCTTAGCTTGACACAACACTTGATTGGATTGATAAACATGCTCCAAAGCGTGTGCCTGTCCTTTTAACCCTCACATCCCTCTTTCCAGGCTCTCATTCTTGGATATGGGGTTTAGGAGACAATCAGATTCCCTGGTCCGGAGCCTGTGAGGTGGGCTCCATAGGGACAGGAAGATGGAGGAGCATATTACTTCAGGTTTCACTCAGCTCTGCCCCTTGCAGCCTTGTTGCTGTCCTGGTTACAGGATAAACTAACTGCCTAGCACTGTCCCCCAGCCTGAACAAAAACATAGCCACCTGGAGGTGACTTCCTTCAGCACATGTGTGATTGTACTGCAGTACGTTGTTGCCCTAACTGATCCAGGGGATCTGGCATCATGAGGATTGTGGACCTTAGACTCTCTGTCACTCTGACAACGGGTTGAGAGCCTTTAGAGCTGTGTACAGCCCTGTGCCACAGGGTGCTGTGCACTCTAGGCATCCCCCCCTACCCTGGAATCTTTTTTAGATATGGGGACTGGGTGAGCTGACTGGGTCCATCATTAAGTCACTGAGTGAAATTTCTGTTTTCTATTCTCTGAGAAGATAAGTTTATATGTTCTGAGAATAAATACATGAATATTAAAAAAGAAGAAAATAATTGACGTGTCAATATATTTGAAATATGTGTGTGAGATGCTGCTGCAATTTTTATATGTAGTCTCATGCTTCTCTGAGTGATTATTATGGATAATTGAGTTATTTTTCTCATTGTATGATTAATTTTCTGAGAAGAAGCAAGTTAAAGAAGAAACGGTTTATTATGGCTTAAAGTTTGAGATGTTGCAGTCCACCATGGCAAGATAAGTATGGTGGTGGTAGTGGAAGGTGCTTGGTAACATTGGATCCATTGTCAAGATAAAGAGGCTGTGAACCCTAATGTTCAGCTGGTTTTCTTATTTGTAACTGGTTTTGTTTTTGCTGTTAAGGTCAATCACAGCTATAGTGAGCTGGAGGTCAGTCTAGGTTACAAGACACTCTATCAAAAAACAAACAACAAAGTCAAAAACTACACAAAGATTTGCTACTAGGTTACCAACCTCCTGATGCAACAAGAATTGACAAGAGGATGAATCAGGACACATAAATATGGATTTTGATGACTTTGAATTTTTTCTTATTTATTTATTTATTTATTTATACACACCAATACCTGTTGTCCCTCTGTCCTCTCCTCCCACGCTTGTTTTTTCTACCCTATCCACCATCTGCTCCTCCGAGAGAGTAAAGCTTCCCCTGCAAAGTCTACTAAATCTGTTAGAATATAAGGTCATTTTTTTTTCTGAGAGAGTGAACATGTGTAAAAATGAAAGTCGAATTCACCAGACATCATACACCTGAGAAGGGGTCAAGTTAATGACATGCCAATTGACCTGGGGAACTTTTCCATCAAAGCCCCAGTAAGAGAAATTATATTTCTAGAGATTGGATACATTAGGAGACTTTTGAAAACTCATATCTGTTCCACTTAGTATCTCAGAGGCAGTAGGAATATTTATCACCTATATTTTCGTTTAACATACACAGTGTGACAAATGGCTATGAGTGATGAAATTAAGAAGCTATGGAAACATAGCTGAGAAAAAAGGATTCTCGTGGAGTCACTATATCAGAGAAGAGAATTCTGAGACTCCTACAGAATTTGCAATACATTAAAAAGATTTACCTCGGATTGATACAAAGTTGAAGGAAATGACCAGTTTTTGAAATTAGAATTTATTCTATTCCATTGCAAAATTTGAATGTGTAAGAACTATGTCCTCCAGCAAGGGTATTAATGTTGCAGAACATATTGAACTAAAACCTTTTATATGACTCAGAGGTTAAGAACACGTGCTGGTTGCAACTGACCTAGGTCACACAGTCATCCATAACTCTACTTTCAAGGGATCTTATGCCCTCTACAACCACAGGCAAAATACTCACACACATAAAATAAATACATTGAAACATCAAATCCTTAATATTAAGAAACAAACAACCTTGAAAAGTATGTACTGTCTCCTTCATGAAGCACTCTGAGGCAAATTCTAGTCACATAAAGGCAAATGGAAATTCCTGTCGTTTAGTTGAGGAGAAATGGAAAGAAAAAAATCTGGATTCTTATCTGAGCAAAGCTCAATCTGGCTAAAGCAGATTGTGTCCTAAGTGTCCTAAGACCTGGGACTGAAGTTGTGCACACAACCTCATTGCTTCCAAACAAACTGTATCAAGGACAATTCAGCAGAAAAAATGCTAATCAGTGTGCAATTGCACAGAGCCCATTTGATACTGATAATATGCAATAAGCTTAACTATTAGCATTGGAAAAGAAACAAAAAGCAAGCAACATTCCATAAAGTAGGACTAGGTTTGACGTGCTATCCAGAGTTATCTGCAGAGATCAAATAAGGTGTTAGGTAATTCTCTACCTATTCATTTCTTATCCCTTAATAGTGATACACACACCTAACAAACAAAAGGTGTTATTGCTTATAATAACTGTTCATTTAGATTTTTTCTAGAAAATAGGACACTCAAACCTGTGTTTATTTTTCTCTACTGCATGTATGCTCCCATATGTGTAAGAGTATAGACCTGTATACATTTGCATGTGTGAGCCAATATGTAAAAGACATTGTATGACTTCATTGGTAACTCTCTACTCCATATATTGAGGGAGGATATCTTGCTGAATCTGATTCTTACCACTTGGTCTAGACTTGCTAACCAGCTAGCTGAGGAAATTTCCCTGCCTCCTGTGAGATGAGAATAAATGTGGGCTCCCACAATGTCCATAGCTTAATCAGGTCCTGGGAAGTATTTTTTTCAAGTATACATCTATATTTTATTATGCTCATGTATCTAACCTTAACAGTAATGATTTTATGGATTATTACATCATTTATATTTTTTAAAAACAGCCTTTTATTTTGCACACTAATCCCAATTCCTACTCCCTTCCTGCTACCTTCTCCCCAGCCCAACCCCCCATTCACTCCTCAGAGAGGATGAGGCCTCCAATGGGGAGTCAAAGTCTGTCACATCACACTGAGGCAGGACCAAGGCTCTTTCTCTGGACCTAAGTTGAGTAAGGGAATGAGCTCCAAAAAGCCACTTCATGCACTAAGGATAAATTCGGATCCCATTTCCAGTCGAAGAGAGGTAGAAATGATAATATGAGCAAAGGGGTAAAGACAATGACAGGGAAATCTACAGAAACAGTTGACCTGAACTAATGGGAGCTCCCTGAATCCAGACTGAGAGCTAGGGATCCTGCATAAGACTGATCTAGGCCATCTGAATGTGGGTGACAGTTGTGTGGCATGGGCAGTTTGTGAATACTGGGAATCTGAACTCCTGTCTTCATAATCCCATTCCAAGAACTTTCCAGGAAGAGTCATCTCACTCATCCCACCTCTCCACACATTTTTCCTTAACAGCCCAATTCTAAAAGATAAAGCTTTCCTAAAATCTCTGCTTCCACTCTCTAGAGTGAAATATGTCTATATAGTTAAAGAAAAGCCTTAAAGAGTCTTTTCTATAACTTTCTTTTCCTAAAGCTGGTGGTCCCTAGGGACATGTTCTATGTAAATAAGCATGACAGTGGTAGAGCTGAATGACAGCATGACCAGGCTCTCTTTCTCCTTCCCTTGAAGGCTGGTATGTCTAGCAGTGCCTGGGTATAAATAAACAACACACATCACAAAATGGAAACATTTCAAGTGTCAACAAAAATCAATGTGAGGACAAAACAGTCTATTCTCTGAAAAATAAATGAAAGCCAAGTGGCATTGATCTTGATTATTTTGCTAGTAGCACTCCTAAACCACAAAGTCACTTCTTCTTTCCATAACTGCCTGGTCTATAAGAAAGTGCAATCATTTCTTAAAAGACATTTTTAATATGACTTTATTAAAATCTACTTTCTGACATATATCCGCGATTAATTGCACTTGCATGAATATGTGGTCACAGCAAGCCAAGAAAGAAATAATCTGTGTTTTATATTCATTTGTTTGTGTGTATGCTGGGCTAGCATGACAATTAAGAGCTTGGTCTTTAGGAAGCAGTAAAGATGAAATAAATTATGAGAAACAAACAAGAGTCCTTATATATTAAGAATATCACCCATATAGTGACCTATGTGTGATAAGTAATATGTCTTAAATTGGATTACATGTTGATTTTAATGATGTTCTTTTAGAGTCATGCATAGTAGTCTAAAGGAAGACAATTTCTTAACATACTGCTACTTAAAGATCTCAAGAGGGTTCAAAACAAAGCAAGGATTAAACATTGAGATACAGACCCGTTAAGATTTAATGACTTCAGCTATGATCAGAAATTCAGGAAGAAGCTGATATTTGATTTTTTAAGTCAGCCATATGTGTTATAGACATGACTGGGCCCTCAGATAGAAAGGAATCAGTAGAGTCCCCTCTTTGTGGCTCTATGTGACACTACAGCAAATGCTTTTAATTGCTGTTTTTATTTTTTTAAGAATTAATTACATTCATATAATGTGTTTTGATCAAATCCACCCTCCATTCTTTAACAAAGGCACCATACACTTCCAATATCCAGGAGGATAACTATATGTTATTCTTTGGGTTCACCTTCTTATTTGGCTTCTGTAGGATCCTGAATTATAGGCTCAATGTCCTTTATTTATGGCTAGAATACACTTATGAGTGAGTACATACCATATTCATCTTTTTGGGTCTGGATTACCTCACTCAGGATTGTGTTTTCTATTTCCATCCATTTGCATGCAAAATTCAAGATGTCTTTTTTTTTTTTTTACCGCCGAATAGAACTCTAAAATGTATATGTGCCACACCTTCTTTATCCATTCTTCTATTGAGGGACACCTAGGTTGTTTCCAGGTTCTGGCTATTACAAATAGTGCTGTTATGAACATCTTTGAACAAATGTTTTGGTAGTAGGATTGGGCATCTCTTGGGTATATTCACAAGAGTGGAATTGCTGGGTCCTGAGGTAGGTTGACTCCCAGTTTCCTGAAAAACCACCATACTGATTTTCAAAGTGGTTGCACAAGTTTGCATTCCCACCAACAATGGATGAGTGTTCTCCTTACCCCACATCCTCTCCAGCATAGGTTATCATTGGTGTTTTTTGTTTTAGCGATTCTGACATGTGTAATATGGTATCTCAGGATTGTTTCGATTTGCATTTCCCTGATCGCTAAGGAGGTTAAGCATGGCCTTAAGTGTCTTTTGGCCATTTGAACTTCTTCAATTGAGAATTCTCTGTTCAGTTCAGTACCCCATTTTTTAATTGGGTTAATTAGAGTTTTAATGTCTAGTTTCTTGAGTTCTTTATATATTTTGGAGATCAGACCTTTGTCTGATGTGGGCTTGGTGAAGATCTTCTTCCAATCAGTAGGATGCTTTTTTGTCTTAATGACAGTGTCCTTTGCCCTATATAAGCTTCTTGGTTTCAGGAGGTCCTATTTATTCATTGTTGCTAAACAGGGGTTCGGAGCACTGGGTGGGGGTGGGGTGGGGATAAAGGGAAATGGGGAGAGAGAAGGGAGAAGAGGAGAATGGGGAAAGCTTGAAGGAATGGGATGGTTTGATGGAGAAGGGGTTGATGTGGGAGCAGGGAAGTAGATATCTTAATTAAGGGAGCCATTTTAGGGTTGGCAAGAGACTTGACTCTGGATGGGTTCCCAGGTGTCCAAGGCGATGTCCCCAGCTTGTTCCTTGGGCAGCAGAGGAGAGGGTGCCTGAACTGGCCTTATCCTATAGCCACACTGATGACTATCTTGCATATCACCATAGAACCTTTATCTGGCGATAGATGGAGATTGTTGTTCCTTGGACAGCAGAGGAGAGGGTGCCTGAACTGGCCTTATCCTATAGCCACACTGATGAATATCTTGCATATCACCATAGAACCTTTATCTGGCGATAGATGGAGATAGAGACAGAGATCCACATTGGAGCACTGGACTTAGCTCCCAAGGTCCATATGAAGAGCAGAAGGAGGGAGAAGATGATCAAGGAAGTCAGGACCGCGAGGGGTGAGTCCACCCACTGAGATGGTGGGACTGATCTAATGGGAGATCACTAGGCCAGTTGAACTGGGACTGATGGAGCATGTGGTCAAACCGGACTCTCTGAATGTGGCTGATGGTGAAGACTGACGGAGAAGCCAAAGACAATGGCGCTGGGTTTTGATTCTACTGCATGGACGGGCTTTGTGGAAGCCTAGTCTGTTTGAATGCTCACCTTCCTGGACCTGGGGGGAGCAGGGAGGACCTTGGACTTCCCATAGGGTAGGGAACCCTGACTGCTCTTGGACTGGAGAGGGAGGGGGAGGGGGATGGGGAGAGGGAAGGGAAGGGAAGTGGGAGGAGGGAAAGAGGTGGAAATTTTCAATAAAAAAGGCACCATGCAACCTTCTAAAGGAGGGAAGCAACCTATAGTCCTAACCAGCTGTGAAGTCTATGAACCACAACATTGAGCAGCATGGCATTGTAACCCTGAAGATGCAGTAGTGGCATATATAGCTTGAGGAAAACCAAGAGCTTTAGAATTGGACTTAGGACCTGCTCAAAGACAGGGAAATTTTGCCTTGTACAGGTAAGTTAGCCAACTCTAAATGTCTAGTGAAATGATTCTTGAAGAACCAACTTGACCACTTTACCAAACCAGTATATTCCCTAACTATATATTAAATGATTGTTCTTATACCTAAAGAGAATTATAGACCTTGTGTTTTTATCAAGGAAGAGTTTCTTTACAACAGAGAGAACATTTCAAATTACCACAACAAATCAAAATGAGAATTATGGAGCCTAGTCCTAAC
This sequence comes from Microtus ochrogaster, assembly GCF_000317375.1. NCBI lineage: Eukaryota > Metazoa > Chordata > Mammalia > Rodentia > Cricetidae > Microtus > Microtus ochrogaster. The sequence goes on from NW_004949098.1 coordinate 9,475,646, forward strand.
ATACAAATCTATAAAACAATTCCCACAAGTAAGGTTCAGAGAAAATTGCAGAAGAGGGGGGAGAAATATTGTAACAATTAGAGTATTGGAGAGTTTGCTGCTACAGTGTCCCCTAGTAATCTCAGAAGTTACAGCCCCACAAAGTCTCATCAACATGACTACCTAAGCCTGAGGTGAACAAAGATAACAGCAAACAAGTCAAATTGACCAGGAGAAAGACTACCAGGACCCAACCCCGCACAAAGTACTACAACCAACAAATAAATTCTGATAATGGGACAAATCGTCTTCCAAGGGGAACAACACACTAATAGGTTATCTAATACTGAATAATATGAAAACATATATACAAGTAAAATTATATAGACTGAAAATATATATGTAGGAATGTGTATGCATTTAACAATAATCAAAAAAGAGGTCATGAATTTGAAAGAGGGTAAGGATGGGTATAGAGGATCACAATAAAGTAGTCCCACACTAGCTCAGAATTGAGTATAATAAAGGGTTCTTTATTTAGTGATAGACTCACAGATAAACAGTCCTCTGCACGAGTGGGGAACAGCAATCAAATCCAGCAGCTGAGAGGGGGGAAGAAAGGGGGAGGAAGATAGAGAGAAAAAGAGAGAGAGCCTGTGCACATTCCTACATCTGTTTTTATAGCATCCAAGATCATTTCCAAAGTGGTCCAGCATCTCAAAGCCATAGGCTGAAGATGTTCCTCCAGCAGAGGGGTATATGGAAAAATTTGAAGGAAGGAACAGTTAAGTGGTAAATGGTGTAACTATATTATAATCTCAAAAATAACAAAAAGAAATCAAAATCAAACCCACAATCCTACTTTAAGAACCAGCACCCAATGGAAGGACCTCCCTTGCTCTTGGATTGGGAGGATCAACATAGTAAAAATGGCAATTCTACCAAAGGCAATTTATAGATTCAATGCAATCCCCATCAAGGTCCCAACAAAATTCTTCACAAACCTTGAGAGGACAATAATCAACTTTATATGGAAAAACAAAAAACCCAGGATAGCCAAAACAATCCTATACAATAAGTATCTTCTGGAGGCATTACCATCCCTGACTTCAAACTCTATTACAGAGCTACAGTGATGAAAACACTGTGATACTGGCATAAAAACAGAGAAGTCAACCAATGGAAACATATAGAAGACCCGGATTTTAACCCACAAACCTATGATCACCTCATTTTCGATAAAGGAGCTAAAAGTATACAATGAAAGAAAGAAAGCATCTTCAACAAATAGTGCTGGCACAACTGGATGTCAACCTGTAGAAGAATGAAAATTGACCCATATCTATCACCATCCACAAAACTCAAGTCCAAATGGATTAAAACCTCAATATCAGTCCAAACACACTGAACCTGATAGAAGAGAAAGTGGGAAGTACCCTACAACATATGGGCACAGGAGATCGCTTCCTAGGTATAACCCCAGCAGCACTGACATTAAGGGCAACATTGAATAAATGGGACCTACTAAAACTGAGAAGCTTCTGTAAAGCAAAGGACACTGTCACTAAGACAAAAAGGCAACCTACTGACTGGGAGAAGATCTTTACCAACCCCGCAACAGACGAAGGTATGATCTCCAAAATATATAAAGAACTCAAGAAATTCGACTTTAAAATGCTAACTAACCCAATTAAAAAATGGGGCACTGAACTGAATAGAGAATTCTCAACAGAAGAAGTTCAAATGGCCAAAAGACACTGAAGGTCCTGCTCAACCTCATTAGCGATCAGGGAAATGCAAATCAAAACAACTTTGAGATATCATTTTACACCTGTCAGAATGGCTAAAATCAAAAACACCAATGATAGCCTTTGCTGGAGAGGCTGTGGAGGAAGGGGTACCCTCATCCATTGCTTGTGGGAATGCAATCTTGTGCAACCACTTTGGAAATCAGTGTTTCGGTTTCTCAGGAAATTCGGGATCAACCTACCCCTGGACCCAGCAATACCACTCTTGGGAATATACCCAAGAGTTGCCCTATCATATGACAAAAGCATTTGTTCAACTATGTTCATAGTAGTATTATTTGTAATAGGGAGAACCTGGAAACAACCTAGATGCCCTTCAATGGAAGAATGGATGAAGTAAGTGTGGAATATATACACATTAGAGTACGAAGTTGCGGTAAAAAACAGTGACTTCTTGAATTTTGCATGCAAATGGATGGAAATAGAAAACACTATACTGAGTGAGGTAACCCAGACCCCAAAAGATGAACATGGGATGTACTCACTCATAATTGGTTTCTAGCCATAAATAAAGGTCAGTGAGTCTAGAATTTGATATCCTAAAGAAGCTAAATAAGAAGGTGAACCCAAGGAAAAACATATAGTTATCCTCTTGGTTATGGGAAGTAGACAAAATTGCCTGGGAAAAAATTGGGATCTTGGGGGTGGGATGGAATGGGGGTAAGGGGAGATGGGGAGAGAAAAGGGAGAAGGGGAGGATAGGGGGAACTTGGGGAAACAGGATGATTGGGATAAAGGAAGGTTGGATAGGGGAATCACGGAACCACAATTCTTAGTTAAGGGAGCCACCTTAGGGTTGGCAAGAGACTTGTACCTAGTGTGGCTCCCAGGAGCCCAAGGCGATGTCCCCAGTTAGTTCCTTGGGCAGCTGAGGATAGGGAACCTGAAATGACCCTAATACTGACAAATATCTTGCATTTCACCATAGAACCTTCATCTGGTGATGGATGGAGATAGAGACAGAGACCCACACTGGAGCACTGGACTGAGCTCCCAAGGTCCCAATGAGGAGCAGACGGAGGGAGGACATGAGCAAGGAAGTCAGGACCACGAGGGGTGCACCCACCCACTGAAACAGTGGGGCTGACCTAGGCCAGCTGGACTGTGACTGAAAAAGTATGAGATAAAACCAGACTCTCTGAACATGGCAAACAATGAGGGCTGATGAGAAGCCAAGGAAAATGGCATGGGTTTTGATCCTACTACATGTTCTGGCTTTGTGGGAGCCTAGCCAGTTTGCATGTTCACCTTCCTAGACCAGGATGGAGGGGGGAGGACCTTGGACTTTCCACAGGGCATGGAACCCTGACTGCTCTTTGGACTGGAAAGGGAGGGGGAGTGGAGTGGGGGGAGGGAGAGAAGGGTGGGAGGAGGGGGAGGGAAATGGGAGGCTGGGAGGAGGCGAAAACTTTTTTTTCCTTTTCTCAATAAAAAAAGAAGAACTGATTAATTAGAGCATTTGTAGAAGAAAAATAAAAGTAATAAAGCTTTTGAAAACATTAAAAAAAAAGAACCAGTACCCATCAACCCTCTTCATGTACTATTCTAGCCTTTAACCCTTCACCTATCTTGGAGATTACTTTACCCTACAGAATTCATGTGTGTGTGTGTGTGTGTGTGTGTGTGTGTGTGTGTGTGTGTGTGTGTGTGTGTTTTAATTTTTGAGTGGACTGAGTCTACTTGTATGCTAGATACTAGCAAGTGTATAGGAACATCTACTATTTCATGACTAGCCTTCAGGAGCAACATTTTTGAAAAAAAAAAAAACTGACTTTCCTTCCTCCAGAAACAATCACTAAGCAATAGCTGCTTAGCTAGGCATGAATTTCATTACTCCTTCATATTCTCATACTAGGATAGTGACTCATTGGATCTTGTGTAGGTCTTGTGCATGAAACCATGATAGCTGTCAGTTCATGTATGCTGTTGTTCTGGGATGTCAGTCAAATACTGTTTCGCCACTGATGTTCAAGTTTCTAGTACTTACAAAGGCCTAGAAAAAGACAGAGTAAGTGCCTAATAAAAACAAGTGTGATAGGCTGAAAATAACTAACAATGATAATAATTAATAGTAATAATAATTCAAAAAGTGAATCAACACACAAGTCATCTTTCTTAAGTTTGCCTCAAATCTAATACTTTCTATGTAATTACCCTATCAAGAGTGACCAGATACAAGCTGAGGACTTTTGACATTTCTACATAATGTCTTCTCTACTAAACTATTAACAATTATTTCCACAAGACTTACTCTTATTTCACTTATTTGTTTTATTATTACAGTATTAGATCTGGGAGGGTATTTACAGATCAGCACTGGAAATGAGGAAAAAGATGGATCTTGTGCAATGAGGAAGAGAATGGCATAGGAGATATTAAATTTAGGTTGATAATGGGCAGTATAAGGATGGAAACAGCAAAAAATTATTGCAAAAGTGTATTTTCTCAAGAAATAACTTTCCCGTTGTAGAAAAACTATAACACCCAGAAAAGACTATTGTTTAGACCACTATGACTTCTTACATAAAACTATTCCAAAGTGAAAAATAAACTCTGAAATTTAGACTTAAATTTTTAATTGTTTTTATTGAGATGTACATTTTTATTTAATCCCTTCCTTACCTCTTCCCTCCTAGTACCCTCTTATATGGTCCCCATGCTCCCAGTTTACTCAGGAGATCTCTTTTTCTATTTCCCATGTAGATTAGATCCATGTATGTCTCTCTTAGTGTCCTCATTGTTGTCTAGATTCTTTGGATTGTGAACTGTAGGTTGGTTTTTCCTTACTGTATGTCTAAAAGCCACTTATGAGTGAGTACATATAATATTTGCCTTTCTGTGTCTGGGTTATCTCACTGAGCATGATGTTTTCTAGATAAGTCTACTGGCCCACAAAGTTCATGATGTCATTTTTTTTTCTGCTATGTAGTACTTCATTGTGTAAATGTACCACATTTTTCTTCTTTATTTTTCAGTTGAGGGGCATTTACTTGTTTCCAGGTTCTGGTTATGAAACAATGCTGCTATGAAAACACAGTTGAGCACATGTCCTTACAGTATTATTGAGCATCCTTTGGGTATATCCCAAAAGTGGTATTGCTGGATCTTGAAGTATATTGTTTCCTAATTTTCTCAGAAATCACCATACTGATTTCTGAAGCAACTGTAGCAGTTTGAACTCCCACCAGCAATGGAGGAGTGTTTAACTTATCCAACAACTTCTCCAGCATAACTTCTCATTAGTGCTTTTGATCTTGGCCGTTCTTACAGGTCTAAGATGGAATTTCAGAGTTGTTTTGATTTGCATTTCTCTGATGGCTAAGGATGTTGAGCATTTTCTTAAGTATCTTTCAGCCATTTTAGTTTCCTCTTTTGAGAGTTCTCTGTACCCCATTTTTTATTGGATTATTTGGTTTTGTGATGACCAATTTCTTTATATGGAAAAGCAAATAAGCCAGGATAGCCAAAACAATGCTGTAAAATAAAGAAACTTCTGGAGACATCACAATACATGACTTCAAACTCTACTTCAGAAGTACAGTACTGAAAAAGCCTTGTATTGGCATAAAAAGAGACAAGAGGACCAATGGAATGGAACTAAAGACACAGATATCAATCCACATATCTACAAACACCTGATTTTTGACAAAGAAACAAAACATATACAATGGAAAAAAGAAAGCCTATTCAACAAATGGTGCTGGCATAACTGGATGTCAACATGTAGAATAATGAAAATAGATCCATATCTATCCCCATACACAAAACTCAAGTCCAAACAGACCAAAGACCTTAACATAAAGTCAACCACACTGAACCTCATAGAAGAGATAGTGGGAAGTACACTTGAATGCACTGGCAAGTAAGACCATTTCCTCAATATAACCCCAGTATTACAGACACTTAGATTAATAAATGGGACTTCATTAAACTGAGAAGCTTCTGTAAAGCAAAGAACACAGTCAATAAGACAAAATGGCAACCTACAGATTGGGAAAATATCTACACCAACCCCACATCAGACAAAGGGCTGATCTCCAAAATATATAAAGACTAATTTTTTTATTGTTTTTAATTATATGTCGCTATAATTTTTTGTGTGGAATTTTAAGTACAGGTGTGTACAGGTGGTAGAAAACCACATTGTTACACCATTATTTTAATTGCTAAATTAGAAAACAACCAAAATGCTTTTTGAGGAATGAATTGATATAAATGCATGATATATATAAGATATATATATATATATATATATATATGAAGTAATATTCTTTAGTTTTAAAGCATAGAACTTATTTTTTCAGCACTCTAATGTTTAGGAGTTTTGTTTTGGTCTTTGGCTTTACTTAGTTTATTTGTTTCTTGCCAACTACCACAAGCTAGAATCATTGGTGTAGAAAGAATTTCTATTAAGAAAATGTATATAAATTTACACTTTCTCTACTAAGAAATAACAGAAAAGGGAACACTTGTTTGTCTCAGATACATATACGGATATGTTTTATCCTTGCCTTTCATACAGAAAGCTTACTGACATCATGAACTTCATTGTCCCCTTAAAATTCAAAGTTTAGCTATCTGTGGATGAAAAACCTTCAGTTTTGCACACCATTGTATCCAGAGCAACAAACCCAATATTAGTGTGCCCCTGACCCTTTGTAACTGCTCCTCAGACCTAAAAGGAAGCACTCAGTTGTGGATTTGCTTTCTTCATTTGTACTGCCTTTTCAATAAGGTGGCATTGCCCCTGATGAATTTCTTCTAAATTATTTTCTCCAGCAGCATTTTACAAATGGCTGCTGTATTAAAGAGCAGATTAAACTCCCTTGAGGAACACACTCCACCATGCCTTTAGTATCTTTCCTGACACATCAGTGAAGACTGATGGACCCTGAAGAGCTCACTGCAAACTAAGTGAGTCACATTTATCTCACAGGAATCTTTTATAAGCTGCAAAATGTGACGACAGCCATTACAGAGATTATATTTCCCACCAATGAATCTACTGTCTGTCCTTTGCCTTTCCAACATTCAGAAAACTACTGTGGAATTGCTGCTGTCTCAGGAGGCAGGTCATCACTGGTACACTGCCTCAGGTTGTTCTCTGAAACATGTTTATCTTCATAGCCTATTCATTTACAGATGTTAATGTTCTAGCTAGGTCATTTAACACACTTTAGCCAAGCACAGTGATTTGAAGAGAATTATGAAAATTAAATGAGATTTTGTATATACTGAAAAACTATGTACAGTACAACTATTTGATTTATATCTGAATAGAGAAGAGGTAAATGAACTTTCGAATTAATTACTCATGTTTCCCTGATGCCCATCCAAATAATGGTAGTATTTAAAGAATGAACTACAATGGGTCAGTGGGTAAGAGCACCTGCTGGAAATGCCTAAAAACCTGGGTACTAACACCAGTACCCATATAAGAAACTATTCTGAGGAGGGAGAGGTAGCCAAGTGGTCAGGAATATTTGCAACTCTTGTAGATGATCCATAATAGTGCTCACAATCATCTGTAACTACAGTTAGAAGGATTCAGCATCCTCTTCTGACTTCTCTGGGCACCATACAACATACCTGTAAGCAAAAGAATGATATGCACAAAATACAGAGTTTTTTGTTGTTTTAAAAGACAGGGTTTCTCTGTGGCTTTGGGGCCTGTCCTGGAGCTCTAGCTCTTACAGGTCAGGCTGTCTCAGCCTCCCAAGCACTCGGGTTAAAGGTATGTGCCACCGCTGCCTGGCATGAAAAAAAATCTTAAAAAAATAAAACAAGCCAGATGTTTTACACTCCATGCATATCATTAGCATTTTTGAATGCAAATGCATGAGGATCACTGAGATTCCATGGCTAGCAGCCCTGTTAAGTTCAGTAAGAGACCTGGACTTGAAATAATAAGACAAAAGGTGACAAGAACAGAACTGTAGGTGTCCTCCACACAAATACCCCCACATGCACATATACAAGCATCAGATTAACCACGTACAAGAGCTCTACATGATTATGTATTCACACAAAACAAATAAACTGATAATTTGACAAATATTTAATGAGGTCTGCTTGTAAATACTTTAGAATACAATAAAAATGCATGCCCTGTTTATTGATTCTCCTAGGTAGGTAAGTTTCTATTTAACTCAATGTGTTCACCAAGTCTAATGGATATCTCATGTTGGTATTTCTTTTTGCCTGGTTGGTATACCCAATCTTCTCAGGATGAAAGGAGAGATTAGAGCTGTCTTTTAGATATTTTTCCTTAACACCATTTCCCCCATTTTGTTTTTTGAGTCCTTCAGTGCATTTTTTTTCCCTTTGTGTACAAGGCTCTGTTTCTCACATCCTGGGCAGTCTCTCCTACTTTTTCTTCTTTAAAGCCTGGAATTCATTTCAAGTGCTTTTGTAGTATAGTCACATGGTACTTAGTAGAATCATAATTAAATTGGATCATTACACACAATAGTCTTGTACCCATTAGTAGAAAATGCAGAGGTCTACTGCCCTTACCTCTGTCCATTCTGTAACAGAGAACACCAGTTCAATAAAATGTACTCTCTGGAAAATTATCAGAGGACTGAAGACTGCAAGAATTTTTCAGAGCACCACAGGCTGATGCAATTTCATGTTAAGTATAAAATCTCTTATTATTGCCTTTCAGAAAACAATAATCACAAATGCTCTCTTTCTGTAGTTTTAGTTAAGAGCAAATACATAAAATAGATTTTTTTATATAATATAAATTCTGATTATTGGTTCCCATCCCCAAACTCCTCTCCCTTCTTCATTTCTTATGGATCCATACATTTCTGTCATTCCTTAGAAAACAGGAGACATCAAAGAAATAAAAATAAAATAAAATAAAAACAGGAACAAACAAATTGTGATAGTAGAAAACAAATAAGTAGAAGAAAAACAAAGAAAATGCATAAGAAGCACAGAGAAGCAGAGACACATGCGTTAACGCACATAGGGTTTCCATAAAAACACAAGATAGGAAGCCACAGTATAAGTCAAGGATCTATAAGATTAAGAGGTAGGGCGGGGGGAAGCCCTTATTCAACATTGAGACAATGGCCCTTCAAAGATGACATTGACTTCATGTTGTGTTGGCTGTCAACTGCTAGCATGGTGTCTATCTTTAAGAGTGTTTTGTTTCCCCAGTGAGACACACTTGGAGAAAACTGATTTTTCAATTGCAAAAATGTTTTTAGGCAAAAAAGTTAATTTTTCAGCTTAAGGGAAGCCAGAAAGGGTACAAAATAAAAACGTAATCATTTTGCCATTGGGCAAGAAAACAACTACATAAGTTCAATGTTTCACTGATTATAGAAATTGTATTGTAGATATCACTATTATTATTAAAGAAAATATGCTATATATGAGAAGTTGCATTATGATGCTATTAAGGTTTAATTCCAAAGAAATGAGAAATACATATTAGAACAGTCTTTACATGTGAGTTTGGAGGCAGAGTGCAGGAAGAGAGAACCTACTATAAGTGATGAATCAATATGACCATATGATGAATTCATGGAATCACTATTCTCCATTGCTTAGTGTTTCTATTTACCTAACTTCTATTCCGTCAGTATCTTATTAGTAAATAAAGGCACCATTCAGTGAACACTGTCACTATCCTGCGAACTATATTTATAATATAATGTGAGTTCACTGTTATTACAGTATTATACCTTACCTATACATAGCCTATCAACAATGTGTTGATATTTCTGTATTGAGGCATGGAACCACAACCTTACATCTTCAGACCTTTAGCTCTTGTTCATGCTGATTCTTTTGTCATCCTCCTCTTACCTTTGAGACAAATGTGGCTGTGTGCTATCTTCTTTCAGAGACAAATATACGAAAGGCAGAGTTGATTCATCACCCTTTCCCACATTAGAACTAACTGTGTGTTGTTCCAAGAGCACCCTTTAAGAACCACAAGATTTAAGATATTTTCTACTGTCATGATAGTATTTAAAGTAGTTGGTGATCTTGAGAAATCCCAGCAGGGAAATTTTTTAGTAGTAATATATACCGTTTCTACGTCATGGTTTCCTTGCTGTTCTATTTAAGCTGCATCATTTTAGTTTGAAGGGGCTCTAGCTTAATTTCTGTTACTGTAAAAATAACTGTAACGAAAGCAATGTGGAAGGGAAAGCTTATACTTCTGTGTTACAATTCTTCCTGGTGTGAAGTGAGAGCAGGAACTTGAAGTAGTAAAAACAAAAGAACACTGTTTACTATCTCACTGACTTATTCTCTGCTGACTTTCTTATATATCTCAGGAATAATTCCCCAAGGATGTTTCCACCCACATTAGCTGAACCCTCCTGTAGGACTGTCCTTCATAGACATGCAAATACACCAAATGCCACTCTGATCTAGACAATGTTTCTATCAAAGACTTTCTCTCTGTTGACTCCGGGCTGTGCCAAGGTAACAGTTAAAGCTAACTAGGACACTGGGAGAAATGTAATTTAGTTAGATATTTATAATGCCTCATTTACACTCTGAACTACAGAAGACAGTTTGGAGATACTCAGTAGCTTCCTTTTCCTTTTTCTTTGGTTGTGGGAAATGTGGCAAAGGTTCTGTCAAAGCAGCACATCTGAAGATGTCTTTGTAGTGGTTTGTGTGGTGGATATTACAGTGGAGATAAAACGCAAGAAAGACTTGATATCACACCCAAGCACAGACACATTTTCAAATTTGCCTTAATTTGTGGGTTGAAAGTAGTGCAGTTTAATATTGGTGATGATGATGGCCATTAGTCATTACCAAGCTGAGATTGCATTAAAATTATATATTATAAAATATAATTTTAGAGATGAGTGGAAAATTTCACAGGCACGTTTATTCACTTTATGTTGTTGAGCTACTTATGATGAAAATGTGTCCAGAAATTTTATTTCAATACAGAGTAATGCCACAAATTAACTACAGCTATATGATCATTCTTTTAGTATAAAGAAACAAAGTTTTTAGTCAAGAAACTTTGCTAGTACCTAATTATAAATAACTTAAAATTTAAATATCAGATGCTCAAATCTTATTTTTCTTCTGGTTAAAAGAATGTTTTATAATTTATTTTATTTTTTAAAAAGACAACAATCTATCTTTTTTATTTTACATGCCAATCTCAGTACCCACTCCCTTCCCTCCTCCCATCTCCTCACCTACCTCTCCACCCACCCCCATTCACTTCTCAGAGAGTATAAGGCACATTGCTTTGGGGAAGATCAAAGGCCCTCCTTACTATAGCTAGGCTGAGCAAGGTATCCATCCAAAGAGAATGGGTTCCAAAAGAGTCAGTACAAGTAGTAGGAATAAAACCTAATGCCACTGCCAGTGAACCCGCAGTCTGCCCTAGTAATACAACCTACATTCAGTCAGTCAGTTTTGGACCTATGCTGTTTCCTTCCCTGTTCGGCTGTATTTGGTAAGCTTCCATTAGCTCGGATAAACTGTTTCAGTTGGTATCCCCATCATGGACTTGACCTTTTTGCTCATATTCTCACTACTCCCATTCTTCAACTGAACTTTTGGAGCTCAGTTCAGTGCTCTGGTGCAGGTCTCCGCCTCTGTTCCTATCAATTGCTGGATGAAGAAGGTTGTATAGTGACATTAAGGTATTTATCAATCTGACTACAGAGTGAAGTCAGTTCAGGTACCCTCTCCTCTATTACTTAGTGTCTTAGTTGAGGTCATCCTTGTGGATTCCTGGGAATTTCTCTAGTGCCAAGTTTCTTGCTAGCCCCATGATGGCTTCCTCAATCACAATGTCTCTTTCCTTGCTCTCATCTCTGTCCTTCCTCTATCTCATTTATCCTGTTTCTCAAGTTCTCCTTTCCCTCCCTCTTCCCCCTCCTCTTGCTTTTCGCTCTCCCTTCTCCCATGACTCCCATGTTTCCAATTTTGTCAGGCAATCTTACCTATTTCCCTTTTCTGGGTGGATCTATGCATGTTTTTCTTTTCATATCTTATTAAAACACTGAGAAACCATTTTAAGATATTCGTACAGTTTAAAATAATATCAAATATTAAAATTGATAGTTTCATATATGTAACTTAGAAAATACTCTATACATTAAAGATTCCTTCTTTCTTTCTTGAATTCTTTTAAATAATTCATTACAACTCATATTTAAACTTCTTTGAGCTTCTCTAACATAATACAGGATGAATTATATACATGGAAGTGTCTAGAATAAAACATATATTTAAAGGAAACAATATATACTAATCATGCTTAATTAACTTAGATAGGAAAGAAAGAGATTGCAACTAAGTTGTGGATTAATCAAAATAATGTGGGTGGAAAAGAAAATTTTGTAAGTTTGTTTCATTTTGCTAAAGTCAGCAAAACTATTAAACTGTAAACTATTGAAATAAAGATTCAAATTCGTTGGATCCTGTGTTAACTCCAAAGGAAAAGTTATTAGAACAGAGTATAGGACTATAAGGTGGCTGGCTTTCTGAAGAAGTTAGCTTTAATAACAAAATGATAACTGTAATATGAGCTATATAAGGGGGGTTGCTTTTCTAGATATTTATTCTGGCTCTCTAATAAAAACACCTTGCATATTTTAGAGAATAAATATTTGTTGCTAAAATTGTACAAGAACAGGATTGGTTAATGCACAACATAAATAAAAATTGAGAACACAGTTAACAATGGTTAAATTAAAAATTTATGAAATTGTTTCCTTAACAGGAAAAAATTAATTCAAAATTCAAAGTTGCTCTGTGTCACTAGCAATTGGAAAGGCTGGATGTTTACATTTTCATAACTGTTCTATTTGTTTCCCTATTTACAACTGTATTAATGATAGACATAATAATGGCTTTCATATCTTTATTTTATTTACTAATTTTTTGTACAGTAAATATTCAACATTGCAAATGTGTGTATGATACAGACAAGGAGAGGGGAGAGAGAAATAAAACAAATGAGGGTACAGCAAATAGTATTTAGATAATTAGCAAATTACACTTATTTTTCTTCTTCTCCTTGTAATGCAATAGCGATTTTGAATACAAACTAATGTTTTACTTTATTATGAGTCTGAAGTCATACCTGAAACTTGTTCTGTATGACAGGTTGGTCTTGAAATCACAGAGATCTGCCTGCCTCTGCCTCCAGAGTGCTAAGATTAAAGGTGTGCGCCCAGCTATTCAGTGAGTTTTAAAAAGATACTGTAGTGTACTATGAGGTTTGAATTCAAGACCACAGGATAGTTCATGTGGAACTGGCTAAACTCGCACACTACTAATGAAACCATTAGCTGTTTCATTTAGGAACACTAACCATGTACTTACAACACTGTGGTATTAAGTACATTTTTCTCATCCACTCTTCTATTTTTAGCTAATTGTGCAAGAAGAGATAAATTATGCATAATTCATGTTTTGCATATAAATTAGAAATTATTCCTTCTTCTTCCTGGAGTTACAAATATGTTTCTTCTACTTATGTGTCAATGCTGAGCTTCATCTTCATGACTCCTATACAAAGCATTGGAAAATTATATTTGCTGGCAGCATTCTTAAAAGTGATCAATCAACTTCCCCATGACAAAATTATAATTCAAAGGTGACTTTATAACTCTGGTGGCCTCAAAGGTCAGGTTGTTTCTTTTCTTCAGTTTAAGAAGTTGTTCTAGAGTCAATAAACTTTGGATCAGCATTTGAACCTTGTCTCCATTTTCTCCTTCCACCTTAACAGCTTAATAAGTCCTGGGTGCTAAACAAACTGAGATTACCAGCATTTGATGCTCACAGTACTCTATCTGAGATTGTTGTGCATTTAATGCTCATAGTACTCTATCTGAGATTGTTTCTTTTTCAGTCTTTATCAATTTAAGAAATATATTTTTTCTAGTATTGAACACAAAAGCAATTGCACTCAGTGTATTTTCACCTGCTAATGAATCTCAAGATTTTCCCCATGGGTCAGTTACAACTGGGGGATTGTCGTGACTTGAACTGCATGGTTTGTTATCCTGCTGCGGCTTCAAAGTCTAAGAGTAATATTCATTGACTGACTGTGCTCAGTAGGCTAGAAAGCATCCAGATCTTTCCCATCCACCTGATTTGATAAACATAAGCATCGTATTGAGTTAGACTGACCATGTTATCATAGAATTTAATTTCTTTGTGGTATTTCCATGACATTTTAACTTTGTTCAGATATTTGCTTTAAAACTCTTCTTCCCTTCTTTTTTCTATCCTCCTCCTTCTGTTCCGCATCCTCTGTTCATCCTTTTATTTCTTCCTCTCCCTTCCTTCTTTCTCTTTCCTAATAATGAGAATAACAACAACGCTGGCCTGTAACAACACTGTTGACAGTTTTAGGGGCTCAGTTGCTACTTCTTCACTTTTCCTCCAGTAGCTACAAAAGAAGTTGCCTCTTCCTTAAAAGACTGAGGAGAATATTGGTTATGATCATTTACTTGTAAATGTGATAACCACCAAAATTGTTGAAGTTACTCAATATTTAATAACTAAAATGCTGAGTAATAGATGACCACCAACTGTAGATTGTTTTTCTCAATGTGGTCTCTTTATATTTGACCTCAAGTAAAGTCACTTCTCTGATTCATTTTGCATTGGATACCTTATATTAATCCTCTTGTTTTCTGGTTATAGAATAATGGCAATAAGAGCTGTGTAGTCCTTACTATACAGATACTTTGTAAGTCCACATACAAAAATTTTTATATGAAGTCATATTTTTGGCATGAGGTGTGTGTGCGTGTCCATGAAGTGAATGGGAACGGGATGTGTTCCAAACAAAGTAGGTTCTCATGGAGCATATCCACAAGCTGATAGCAGACAAGGCCCACAAGAAGTAAGGCTCGACACTGTAAACTATCACCCTGAAGGAAACATATAAATCCCTCATGAAAGATAGAGTAAATGGTTTGAATGTGGAGGATGCTTTCTTACGTACAGCTGAATCTATTTTAATTTCTTCTCTCACATCATCCTGTTCAACAGCAGTTAAATAGTAAGCTTTGTCTTCATTCTTTTTTATTATGTTTTTAATTATTTAAAACAATTTTAACTTTAAATATATTTTGAGAATATTCTTCTCCTCTCCAGTTTCCTTCCTGGTCCTTACCAACTTCCTTACCCAACCAACTTTAAGCTCTTTCTTATAAAGTAAATAGAACCCCGTATATCAACAAAACCTTCCAAACCAAAACAATAAAACATCACCCAGAAAGAAAAACAAAGCCAAATTGTACAAACTGTAACTGTAACCAAATAAAAGCACATACGCACCACACACAAACACACAAACACACACACACACACACACACACACACACACACACACCAAAAACCTGTGAAGTCATTATATATTGGTTAAACAACCGCTGAACATGAAATGTGCCTGGGAGTGTGTGCTTATATTGTGGCTATAAGTTTGGTCTTATTATGGGATTTCTGAGTGTGTGAACAAAAAGAAGTGGATCTATGACTTTTGTGACTTCTCTTAGCCAATTTTTCTGTTGATTTGTCTTGTCCAATTTTAATGTGAAAAATTTTTGTTTCATTTTATTAGAAACTATTTTGTTGTATTTTAAAAAATGAATGAATGGATAAAATGCTAACCAATAGGGAAAAAGTTAACAACTGAACTGTAATTAAGACCTGCTAGGAGAGGAAGAATCAATTCTCTTCAGAGGAGAGTTCTCTTCTTTCTAATATCATCACTCCTAATCTTTAAAATACTTTCTTAACCCTTATTACATTATTTCAATGGAAATAATCTTGCGATATCATGTAAGAATCTCAGAAAACACCACATGTTTAGAAACAAACCCAAACCTATTAAGGAGATATGGGTAGTGCTTGCCTTAAATACAAGCATGTTGTATATTAAGTTTTCACTAAACATTTCCTAGTCACAATAATGATGACAGAATATCTGGAAAGTAATTTCATAGTTCACAGTTCATTACATTTTTAGCAATGGAAATTTAAAAGTGTAATGGTACTGATGTCAAATACATGCCAATCAGAAAGAAAATCTAATATGTGATTTGGTATATCTAGAAAGAATGACACAGTCTAAAATGAAGACTTTACCATACACACTTTGTATATTTCTGTTTATAATAAAGAATAAAAGCAATATTTTAAAGGTATTCATGTTGTATGGCAGTGTACTCCACGATTAAAACCTTTCACCTTGGAGGAAACATCCGAAACATAGGATATAATGGGAAACTGAAACAGCAAGATGTTTGAGGAAAGGATTACACTTAGGATGTGCTCATGTGATTTGAAACCTCCATCCCCCAAGGAAGCTTCAGTAAAACAGAAAGCAAACAACTCGAAATAGCTTTGAGGAGTTCCTAAAACTGACTAGATATACTAGGTCCCTCCCTACCCAATAGTATATAAGCAGTAAAGACCTGTGAGGATCACTCTCAGAACAGAGAAGTTACAAAGAACATTCTGAGACTGGACTAGCAGCCTGAAAGAGCAAGAGGCCAGCAAAGCAAACCTGTAAGTAGTGGTCAACCCAAAGAACTGCCAGAAGAAACTAAAGAACAGCTAAACTGCCTGGAAGATGCTGAGACCAAAATGAATCATCTGAAAAGGATGTTCTCTAATGTGTTGTTATATATTGGTCAGCTAATCCCAAACATGACACGTGGAGTCTGTACTCATATTGTTGCTCATAGTTTGGTTTTTTTGAACTGCAGGTATCCACCTTTTGGGACCTGTCACCCCTGTTGGAGTGAGCTTTGGTGATTCATGATTCATCCTCTATACTTTGGTATGTTTTAAAATACAGGAGAAATCAGGACAGACTCTAAGAACTAAAAGATAAGGGAGTTTGCTGTGAGATATGTCTCTTATTAATGTCAGAAGCTGCACATATAAAGTCTCACCAAAATGACTGTCTAAAGATGGGGTAAACAAAGATGATACCATTACATATTGCAAAGCAGATGAGAAAAGGCTATAAGGCCTGAGTTCTACACAATGAGGACTCTAAGAGATTCATACATATAATTAATCTACATATGAAGTAGAAAAAGACAAGATATCCTAAGTAAATTGGGAGCATGGGGACTCTGGGAAAGGGTTGAAGGGGAGGGAGGGGAGCAGAGAAGAATGTAGAGATCAATAAAAATCAATAAAAAAAGAGCTACAAGTAACTATGGAATGTTGAGAGTGGGAGAAAAAATTTTACATAGGGAACAGCATACCAATTAATTATTTAATAAAAAAATTTTCATTTCTTAAAACATGAATAAAAATAACATAAAACAGATTGAGCAGATTATATTTAGGAATAGGTGAGTATATACATTTACATATACACATATAATGGCAATGAATGAAATAAGAGGTTAATGAATTTGAAGAGAATAGGGGGAGTAGATGCTAGTGTTTGAAGGGAGGAAAGGAGGAGGGAGAAATGTAATTATATTTCAATCTCCCCAAATTAGAATAACAATCAAAACAGATTCTTTCTAAACTTCATACTTTCCAAAAATTTTGGATTCTTAGTAACTTAATTGTTGGTTAATTGTTAGTTATCTAGTTCAGTATATATATATTCTTATGATTGATGACAGATTCCCTTGAGATAAGATGACCAGAGGTAATATTTAGAACTTGAAAGCTCACATTACTTATTTCTTAACATTCTGAGAAACATATAATAGTTATTGAATGAATTCATCTCTATTTAATAAATGGATAATCCAAAATAACTGGGTATAGTTTCCTTTGTTTTATGTGATGATATGACAAGAATTAGAATAAAAACTTACTTGGGAGCAATCTCCTCTGTAAACAACCTGTATGAGATTTAATATATGATTATGGAAAAAACTTGATTCATTTAAGCTGATGGGAGTCATGATCTTGTTAACAGAAATGTCCTCTTAAAACTCCAAGATTTAATTCATTTATTCTAATTATAATTAAAAATCATCAATTCCCCAGGTTCATGTTTATTATATATTTTATTTTATAATCCTAAAACCTATTTAATAAGCAAACCATTTTGTTGTATCATTTAAAAGTCTAAAATTGGATATATACATAGTTGTTTGGTATTAAACCATGCTGACATTTTAAATACATAATTTTGTGTTAAAATTCAACTTATTTTAATAATAGTTATTAAAACTCCAATCTTAATTCCAAAATAAACAGGAGAAAGAAACAAACCCAAGCATTTTATTTCAACTCTTCTTTGTGTTTCATTATAATCTAATTATACAACCAGTAATTAATCACTTCTAGCTAACAATGAGGGCATTGTAATTCTGGAAAATAATGCATTCCACTAAAATGGTTGGATAATAACCAACAGAACTTAGCACAAACATTAGGATAATAGAGAAGAGACTATGAAAATAAGTTGTGTTTTCTCAAATGCTAAGACCAAGAGATTTAATATGAATATGCAAATTAGCTAATGTGATTCCGTGCATACACACTAGCAAGGATCAAAATTTATTAACTAAAATTTTAGTTGGGTTTATACTAGAATGATCTCAAAATTTGTATTTTCCCACTGTGGATTATTGATTATATTATGTGGGTTATTAATTTCATTTTAATAATTAATAATTTCATTTTAGAAATGCATTGGTTAATAGTTTGCTATAAGCTAAAAGAAAATAAGACTCTACATAAAATTAGACACATTATGCTTGAAAATTAATAAGCAACAATCAAAGCACAAGTTTTATATAATTTATGTTTCATAGCTAATCAAAGTGATATAGTTTCACTTACCATCTGTCTATCACATTTTAGAAACAGCCAAGAAATAAAAAAGAACAAACATTGGAATCTTACCCCAATAAATCATTTTTCCCTCTGTTATCTTGCACATACGTTATGTCCTTCAAATTTGGAAGAGATATCCCTGAAGATTTGTTTGAATAAAGTAGGATAATTTGTAGGCTGAATGACAAAATATTGCCAGATATTAAATTAGATAGATAAGATACAAATAATAGCTGGCTGATAGATATAGATACACAGATAGATGATGTATAGAAAAATGAAGCTGTTTTATTCATCCACCTTTTTTATGACTATACCCAGTACACATTTTGTTGTATAGCATACTTAAAAGATAATGAGTTCTTGTAGATTTTATGATAAACTGAGACATCATTTATTTTAAAATTGCTTCAATTTGTAATGAGCAAGGATGACTCCTAAGTTTCTTTATGTACTGAAATACATAATATCAGTCAAATTTTCAAAAGTATATAAGCAATTCTCTAATTTCATTTAAATGAAAATTCCAGGGTACCACACTGTTGCAAAGATTCATTTTTTTGTAGTAGAATTGTCAAGAAATCCAAATTAAGTGAATTATTACATACTTTAAGTTTGCTAACAGATATTGAGTGATGTCTCTCACTTCTTCAAAACTTTCCCTTAAACAAAATATCCATCCTTAAAAAGTTTGAAATAACTCATTAGTTCATAGGAAAAAGATTACAGAAAGCACCTGCAATTCTGATAACTTTATTTTTAAATACTATGTCCCTTAAAGAATTTATTTATTTATACATTATTTACCTGTGGTGGCTTGAAAAATACAAATAGCCCCCATAGGTTCTAATATTTGAATTCTGATTTACCAGGGAGTGGTACTATTTGGAAGGGTTAAAGGGATTAGGAGGTGTCTCTTTGTTCAAGGATGTGTGTCACTAGGAATGTGCTCTGAGTTTTCAAAAGCCCCATGCCATGCTGCTGAGCCTATCTCTCTCTCTCTCTCTCTCTCTCTCTCTCTCTCTCTCTCTCTCTCTCTCTCTCTCTTTCTCTCTGTGGGTCAGTATGAAGCTCTTAGCTACTGCTCCAGTACCTGTCTGCATGCCACCATGCTTGCTGCCATAACGATAATGAACTAAACCTCTAATACTCTAAACAAGCCTCCAATTAGTACCTCTTTATAAGAATGGTCTTGATCATGTTAATCCCTCCACACAGTAGAACAGTGATGAAGATATAACCCATAGCAAAATATTATCTAACACAAATTTCTGGGACAAATAAACTGTGTGTAAACATGTGCATGTAAAAATATGGATCCAAATTCATGAAATTCCCTTAAATGTAGTGATGACATGTGAACATTGCATAGTCTGATATTTTTAGAATATTCAGACAAGGAATGGCACAACTCCTCTGGTGTTGATTCTAACTATTCCTGCCAACCAGCAGTTCCTCTCTTCTTTAAAGATATGGTACCTTTACAAAAATAGTTTTGATTTAAACTCATGAATTCTGGGTATATTTAATCTTATATTTCCATTGTGTAACATTTATGAAACTTCCATTTGTGAACTATCACCCTCAAGAATATTCACTGCTTCTTTTGGAAAAATGGATAAAGAATATTTTAATTTTCTCTCACCCAAATAACAAACTGACAAATGTAATTTTGTAAAAGTAAAATATAAGGTAACATTTAAATTGAGATCTGAAATTCTGGGGAAGTATTAGGCAACAAATCAAGGTTCTGAAGATAAACAAAGCAGAAAAGAATCCTTTTTTCATACTTTCTCTTAATATTTATACTTTACCATTCTTTTACAGAGTCTACTGAAGTCAAGCAGATGCCATTCACATTGACAGACAATCCTTTGATATTCTAGAGAACTAAAGGTTCCCTAGAACTGATAGAATAAAAACATATGTATGTACAAATGTATGTATGTACACATATAAAAGGGGGAATTATTCGAGTTGCTTAAAGACGGTGATCCACTGAGTTCAACAATGATTATTTACTGATGCAAAAGCTAAGAATCCAGTAATCCTTTAGTCCACATGACTGGATATTCCAGCTGCTCTTCAGTATACATTGTAACCCCAAGGAAGGAGGTGCTAATGCCAGTGAAGGAATGCCTCAGCTCAAGAATAAATAAACTTGCCAGTGAGAGGAAGCTCAAGGAGGGAAAATTTCAAAAGTTTCCTTCTTTCACATCTTTTTATAGGGAGAACCACCAAAGAGAGGACCCAGATTTAGTGTGTCACATGATCCAGATTTAGGGCAGGTTTCCTTGCCTCAAATAACCCAATCAAGAAAAATTCCCCAAAGGTAATTACACATGCAAGACTTTTAATATGTTCCAGATATAGTTAAACTGACAACCAGGATTAGCCATTACAAGTACACCCCTTGACAGCTTAATACACAAATGTATTTCTTTTGTCATGATTAATTTCAATGAAAGCAATACCTAGTTCATAATAATACCTAACATGATAAAAATATACTATGTACAACCACAAATGTAGCATACATTTAACTGGGCTGCAATTATTCCTAACATGATAAAATTATCCCACATACAACTGCAATACATTATATATTTTGGAACTGATTGCAATGTCCTGTAAGGGACATTCTTTTAGTATCTTTTAACTTACATATGATAAAAATTGATATTATTTTAACTGATTTTATATTACATGGTAATGAAATAAAAGCCTGAAAACTCAAATATCTGTACAAATACATTTAAACAGAAAATGTTGCCAGGTTTTTGGCTATCACTGTGATAGAACTGACCACATTGTTTTTGAGAGAACTATGGAAATATTTGGGACATAGCCTCCAAAAGTCACTGAGTTTTGGAAACTCAGTAGGCTAGCCTGTCAGAGCTTGGAAAATAAAGCCAAGGGCAGTATAGATGATAGAAACTCGGCTTGTGATGTTCAGAAGGGCGTTTGAAGACTTTCCTGAAGCCAATTGCTAACAAACTCAGAATCTGCAGTTCTGGTCAACGGGGACTGAAGAATTCAGCCAGATTAACAAGAGACTAGCATCACCAAAGTGAGCCTTTTGGTTACCTGGAACCACTGATGCTCATTAAGTGGAACTGAGAAATCATTACTGGTCAAGAGGAGACAGCATTGTTGATACAGATTCTTCTAGGAAGCGTTCGTCAGTTTCAGCACGCTAAAGACATGGTCTAGAGGCTTCAAGGTTCCACCTTCTGCTTGCAGCTGAATTTGGTCATATAAGAAGGAGTCTCCAGATTATTCTTGATTTGAAGGCATTAGGTGACCATGTAATGCAGCTGCAGCTTGGCACAATGAATAGTCAAGAGAGGCCATTGTTAAAGCCGTAGCCTCAGTAACACATGAAAATCAAGGATCAACGAGGTCATGAATAGAAGTTCAGGTTTAGTACCATGAAGAAAGCCAAGGTAACGTTATTATGAAAGTATAACCCAACTGCATCAGGTAACCCCAGCATTTGGGAAACAACAGTTTCTCAATGAGTGGCTGCCAAAGAAAATAGCAGCCATGGAGTGGAGCCAGTGTGACCCTATAAAACATGCAGTATATTTTGTGGAAGAACTCAGACAATGGTAAATGAACCCCTTAGGTCTATCATGGAGATTTACACTATAGGACATTGGTTTTGCTTTAATCTAATTATGTGTCCTGGTGATTTCTCCTTGGAATAAGAAGATATTTAATTAATTTTTTTTTACTTTACAGGAGCCCTAACTTGATAGGCTTTGAAAACTTTGA
>NW_004949098.1:9498687-9509344 GCF_000317375.1 Microtus ochrogaster
CTATGTTCATAGCAGCATTGTTTGTAATAGCCAGAACCTGGAAACAACCTAGATGCCCTTCAATAGAAGAATGGATGAAGAAAGTATGGAAATTGTGAAAAATTTAAAGAGACTTTGGACTTTTAAGTATCTGAAATTTTAAGGTTTGTGGGATTTTTAAAAGTTGAAGTGTGAAATTATGATGTTGATATTAATGTGTGATCCTGGTAAATAACAAGACAAAAAAGAGAAAAAGAATGAAATCTTTGCTTGTCATGTTGACAAGAGGTAAATTGTACAGGTTAGCTATTATCTCAAGTTAACAAAACTGGAGTCATATAAAAGGAGGGAGCCTCACTTGAGAAAGTATGCTCTTATTATCTAGCCATAGTCAGCTCTGTAGGTCACTTTATTAATTACTGGTTGATATGGGCCTAGTTCACTGTTAATGGTTCTGTAAGAAAACAGGGTAAGCAAACCACGAGGAGCAAGTTGCAAGGCAGCACTGCTCTGTGGCTTTTTCATCAGGCCCTGTGCCCAGATTCTTGCCATGTCTGAGTTCCTGCCTTGTCTTCCCTCAATGAACTGTGAGCCAGGACTCATGTTTTCTCTTTGTTGTTTAGGTTTCTTTCCATAGTCAGAGGATCCTATTGTTTCTGGGTTTGTAACAAAATGTTCAGTCACAGCAGAACTGTGTGTTGGAAAATTTTCTTCATCCCACATCAACCAAGAAGCAGAAGGAGAAAATGGTAGTGGCAATGACCTTAATGTCCCCCTCAAAAAATGTCTGTAATAACTGACATTCTGCCATCCATCGAGCACCCCTGTTTCTAAATATTCTGCTACCTCTCAATAGTACCAAAAACTTGAAAACATGCCTTTAATTAACACTTCAGATACAATTAGAGTAGTTACATTTCACAGAAAAAAATTTCTCAGAAAATATCCCTTGAGTTTATTGATCAATGAGAAGCAAACATATCTTAACATTGAGAAAGTGGCCATTAAGTCTTAGTACCTCCTCCTGTGCCACATTTAATAGTTATGCTTCTACTAGTACTGGCACTATTCAATTCCATCCTCAATATCTTTTTTCTGTCTCCAGTATCCAGCTTTATACTCAGACTTTCCCAGTCCTCTTCCAGAATATCCCCTCATAGAAGATTTGACATCTTATCCATGCTTTTTTCCTTAAGCTGTCAGACTTATTCTGGGTACCACAACCAATGAACCAGCCTACACTCACTGCCTTCTCTGCCTTCAGTGCCCCCCCCAAAAAAAAACCTGTAGTACTATAGTTCTTTTCCAGAAAGAATCCTCCCTCCTATTTGACTATGTCCTGCCTACCTACCTGCCAAACCACCGTATTCTCCCATTTCCCACATTTTAGCTAACCTTTTTCTTCAGATCTACCTTCACAGTGTCAGATTGGAGCAGTAAGCACATGGTGTATATCAACACCAAAGGAAGTCCCTCTGTCCACTGACTTTATTCCAACCACACCATTCACAAACTCTAGATCAAATTCCCCCTCAATATATTCTAACTGTAACAAACTCAGAACAAACTGAGAGTGCATGCCCAGATCTCATTGCAGGAATATCAGCAGCATGAAAGATTAAACAAGTATCTTCTCTCCAAACCCACTAGTCCTGTAGAAACTTTTGCTATTACATTTACAAAGAGGAGGGGAGGGAGTGGGAACTTCGATTGGTATTTTTTAAAAAATCCCATAAATAAAAAAACACAAACAACAAAACATGAAAATACCAAACCTTCTGTGTATAGCCATAGATGAGGAAGAAGAATCCCAAGCAATGCCATATACCAGATTTTTATCAATATTATAGAAGAAAATTTACCAAAACTAAGGAAACACATACCCATCCAAATACAAGAATTATGCAAACAAGACCAGAAAAGAAATCCACATGATATATTATAGTTAAAACACTAAGTATGCTTAACAAGAAAAATGTATTGAAAATTGAAAGAGAAAAATTGTAAGTCACATAAAAAGGAAAAACCATCAGTAAAACAGCTTAGTTCTCAATATAAACATTTAAAACCAGAAGAACCTGGCATGGCATGTCTTAAAAGAATGTGAGAGACAAACTAAACTAATATCCTCAGTAATATTATCTGCTATGATTGAAGGACAAAAAAAAGTTTCCATAACAGAAACAGACTAAAGAAATTAATAGCCAATAAACCAAATGTGAATCAAATACAAGAAGCATTATTTCAGGCTGAAGAGAAGCTTGAGTATGGCAGAGAAAGTGTCAAAAGAAATACAAAGCCATAATTACCAATTGTTATTATTAATTAATTACAATTGTAATTAATTTAATGATTATAATTATAAACACACAAAACACCACTGAAAACACAAACATGACTAAAATTCAACAAGATGACTAAAAATAACACGCGTTTCAATGACCCTTTAAAGGTAAAAGCCTAAATTCTTCACACAAAAGATACAGACTGACCAAAAGGATCAAAAAACAAAATGCATCTACCCACTGCCTACACAAAGTATATCTTAATTTTAAAGATAAATAGCACTTTAAAGACAAATGGACAAAAATGAAGGACAATTTTTCTAATAAAATGCAACTTGAAAGCAAACAGGCATCACTATTCTAATATCACACAAAAGAGACTCAGACTAAAACTAATGGAAAGAGATGAAGAGGGATGTGTCATTCTAATTAAGGGAAAAGTTAACCAAGAAGGCAGCACTATTCCAAACATATGTGTATCAAATTTAGGTACACAAACTTTTATAAATAAAATCTATTCCTATAATTAAAGATGAAGATTTACATCAGTCCAGTAATAGTAGATGGTTTGTACCACACTTTGTCCAATAGAAAAGCTTTTTGAACAAAAACGTACCAAGAAACATGAGAATTAATTGATACCATGCATATAAAAGACTTAACAGATGTCTACAGAATATTCTATAAAACTCCTAAAAATGTACCTTTTATTCATCAGCACATGGAAAATTTTCTAAAATAAAAAAAAATCCTGGTAAGCAATGAAAATATTTACAAATTCAAAAATTGAATCATTCCTTGTGTCTTATCAGAAAACAATTCAATAAAACTTAGCAATGATAGTAAAAACTAGGAAGAAAAGAAAAAGAAGAAAAAAAGAAATCTAGTAAAAATGCAAAGTCATGACAAATAAATGCAAATAAGTTACAATACAGCATATCAAAACCTTCTGGACATATTGCAAGCAGTCCTGTGAGGCAAATTTATAGTCCCAAGGGCCTACAATAAAAATCAGAAAGATCACAAACAAATACCTTAATGATGCAATGCAAATTCTTGAGAAAACGAGCAAACTAAATCCCAAACAAGTTGGTAACTATAAGAAATAAAAAACAGTTAAAAGAATTGAAATAGAAACAAATAGTATAAGATGAGTAACCAGCATAGATATGAGATGTTTGAGAAGATAAACAAAGCTGAAAAATCCTTTGTCCAACCAATAAAAAAAAAAAGGTTCCAAATTAACAGAATCTGAAATGAACAGCAATAAAATCACAAAAGACATGTAAAACATTTAAAATATTAAAGGGAATATTTTCTGTTTTTATTTTGTTAAATTTCATTTTACATTCCAACCTGAGTTTTCCCTCCCACTCCTCCTCTACTCCCTCAGCTTCCCCCCAGCCCACCCCCATCAACTCCTCCCACGGAGTAAGGGCTCCAATGGGGAGTCAACAAAGTCTGGCCCATTAAGTTGGGGCAGGACCAAGAACCTCCCGCCCTCCATTAAAAATGACCATGGCATCCACCATAGGGAATGGGCTCCAAAAAACTAGCTCATTCATACTCCAGGGATAGATCTTGGTCCTATTGCCAGGAGCACCTCAAATAGTCCAAACTTGATCACTGACTCACACACATCGAGAGCCTAATTCTGTCCCATGGAGGCTCCACAACAGTAGGTCTAGATTTCATGAATTCCACAAGCTTGGTTCAGGTGTCTCTGTAAAGTTCTCCATCATGGTCTTGACCTTCCGTGTTTGTATAGTCCCTCCTCCCTCTCTTGGATTCATTTCCCAGAGCTCGGCCTGGTGCTTGGTTGTGGATCTCTCCACCTGGTTTCATCAATTACTGGATGAAGGCTCTATGATGATAGTTGATGTATTCCCCAATCAGATTACAGGAAAAGACCTATTTGGGTACCCTCTCTGTTATTGCTAGGGATCATTCTTGTGGATTCTTGGGGATTTCCCTAGTACCACGTTTCTCCTTAACTCCATAGATGTTTTCTCTATCAAGATCTCTCTTTCATTGCTCTATCTCCCTGCCCCTTCTCTCCTCTCAAACATCCCATTCTCTCATGTTCTCATTTCCCATCACCTCCCCTTTGCCACCCACTTGTCCCTAGTTTACCCAGGAGATCTCATCTCATTCCCTTTCCCAGAGCAATCCCTGTGTCCCTCTTTCGGTCTTCCTTTTTACCTAGCTTCTCTGAAACTGTGGAATGTAGTCTGATTATTCTTTGCTTTACATCTAATATCCACTAAAGAGTGAGTACAAACCTTGTTTGTCTTTTTAAGTCTAGACTGCCTCACTCAGGATTTTTTTTTTGTAGTTCATCCATTTGCCTTCAGATTTCATATCATTGTTTTCTACACCTGAGTAATATTCCATTGTGTAAATGTACCACATTTTCTCATTCCATGTTCAGTTGCAGGGCATGTGGGTTCTAGATTCTGGCTATTATGAATAATGCTGCTATGAACATTGTTGCAAAATATCCTTGTGGTATGATTGAATACCCTTTGGATATATGCCCAGGAGAGTTATCGCAGAGTCTTGAGGTAGACTGATTTTTCTAATCAATTTTCTGAGAAACTTCCATACTGATTTCCAAAGTGACTGCAGAAGTTTGCACTCCCAAGAGCAGTGGAGGAGTATTTCCCTGCCTCCAAACCCTCTCCAACATAAGCTGTCATCAGTACTTTTATCTTAGTGATTGTGGATGTATAAAACAATTTCCCAGAGTCATTTTGATTTGCATTTTCCTGGTGATTAAGGATGTTGTGCAATTCTTTAAATGTTTTTCAGCCATTTGAGATTCTTCTGCTGTGAATTTTTTGTTTATCTCTGTACCACATTTTTTTGGGCTTATTTCATATTGTGATGTATAGTTTCTTAAGTTCTTTATAAATTTTAGGGATCACCCCTGTATCAGATGTGGAGTTAATGAAGATCTTTTCCCATTCTATATGCTGTCATTTTGTTTTATTCAACATATCCTTTACCTTACAGAAACTTTTTTGACTCATGAAGTTCTATTTATTGATTTTTGCTCTCAGTGTCAGTACTCTTTCTGTTATATTTAGGAAGCAGTCTCCTGTGGCAATGCATTCAAGGTTACTTCTCATTTTCTCTTCTCAGGTTCAATCTAACTGGATTTATGTTGAGGCCCTTTTTCCATTTGGGTTTGAATTTTGTGTATGGCAATAGATATGGATCTATGTGCAATCTTCTATATGTTGACATCTAGTTATGCTAGTGCCATTAGTTAAAGATGCTTTCCTTTTTTCATTGTACCTTTTTTACTTCTTTGACATAAATCAGGTGTATATAGGTGTGTGGTTTAATGTCAAGGACTTTGATTTGACTCCATTGGTCCACATGTCTGTTTTCATGCCGATACCAAGCTGTTTTAATTACAATAACTCTATAATAGAGTTTGAAGTCAGGGACAGTGATGCCTCTGTATAGTCCATTATTGTACAGAAATGTTTTTGATATTCTGAGATTTTTGTTTTTACTTATAAAGTTGAGTATTGCTCTTTTAAGTTCTGTGAAGGATTGAGTTGGAATTTTGATGGGGATTGTGTTAAATCTGTTGATTGCTTTTGGTAATATTGCCCTTTTATTGTGTTGATCCTACCTATTCAAGAGCTTTGGAGATATTTCCATTTTCTTACCTCTTCAATTCTTTCTTTAGGGACTTAAAGTTCTTATCTAACAGGTCTTTCACTTGTTTAGTTAGAATTATCCCAAGATATTTATATTTGTGGCTATTGTAAAGAGTGATGTTTTTCTGATTTCTTTCTTGGCCTGTTTATTATTTGTATAAAGGAGAACTACTGTTTGTTTGAGTTAATCTTGTATCCTCCCACATTTTTGAAGGTGTTTATTATCATCTGTAAGAGTGCACAGATAAAGTTTTGGGGTTACTTATGCATACTATCATATCATCTGTTAATAGTGATAGTTTGACTTCTTCCTTTCCAATTGGTATCCCCTTGATCTTTTATTGCTCTAGTCAGAACTTTATATACTACGCAGAGAGTAGGCAGCCTTGTCTTTTTTTCCTGACTATAGTGCACTTGCTTTGAGTTACTCTTCATTTAATTTGATGTAGGCTGTCTCTGCTGTATATTATTTTTATTATGTTTAAATATGTTCCTTGTTCCCTGACCGTTTTCATGAAGAGGTGCTGGATTTTGTCAAAGACTTCTTCAACATGCAATGTGATGATTGTTTGGAGTTTTTTTTTTCATTCAGTTTGTTTATATGGCAGATCACATTGACAGAATTCCATGTGTTGAACCAACCATGCATCTCCTAGATGAAGCCTACTTGGTCTTGTGGATGATGCTTTTTTGATATGTTCTTGGATTCGGTTTGCCAGGATTTTGTTGAGTATTTTTGCAGCAATGTTCATGAGAGAGATTAATTTGTTGTTCTTTTCTTCTGTTTCATCTTTGTGTGGTTTGGGTATTGGGGTAACTGTAGCCACATAAAATAAGTTTTGCAATATTTCTTCTGTTTCTATTGTATGGAATAATTTGAGGAGTGTTACAATTAGCTCTTGTTTAAAATGCTGGTAGAATTCTGTGCTGAAACTATTTGGTCCTGAGATTTTGTTGTTGTTATTGCATTGGTAGACTTTTGATAACTGCTTCTATTTTCCTAGGGGCTATAGGTATATTTAAATTAATTATCTGGTCTTTAATTAATTTTGGTATATGGAACCGATCAATAAAACTGTTCATTTCTTTCAAATTTCCCAATTTTGTGGAGTACAGAATTTTAAAGTAGGATCTGGTGATTCTCTAATTTTATTATTGTTAAATATCCATGTCTATTGTTGCAATCGCTTTTAATTTCTGATTTTGCTAATTTGCATATTCTCTCTATCTTTTGGTTAGTTTGAATAAGGATTTGTCTATCTTAATAATTTTCTCAAAGAACCAACTCTTTGTTTTATTGATTCTTTGTTTTGCTCTCCTTGTCTGTTTTATTGCCCTCAATTTGATTATTTTCTGGCATTTATATCTGTTGGGTTAGTTTTGCTTCTTTTTGTTCTAGAGTTTTCAGGTGCTCTGTTAATTTGCTAGTGTGGAATTTCTCTAACTTCTCTAAGTAGGAATTTAGGTATAGGAACTTTGCTATTACTGCTTTCATAGTATGCCATATTTGGGTATATTGTATCTCCATTTTTATTTAATAATAGGAAGTTTTAATTTTTTTTAACTTTTCCTTGACCCAGGGATGATTCAGTTGAGGATTATTCAGTCATGATAATCCAATAAATTACAGGGGCTTATTTCATTTTTTTTTTTTGTATTTGTTGAGATTTTTTGTGACGGTGTATTAGATCAATTTTAGAGAAGGTATCATGAGGTGCTGAGAAGAAGGTATAGTCTTTTGTGTTTGGATGGAATGTTCAATAGATGTCTATTAAGCCCATTTGAGTCATAGAGTCTGATATTTCTCTTGTTTCTTTGTTAATTTTCTGTCTGGCAAACCTGTCCATTAGAGAGGGTGGGGTGTTGAAGTCTACCACTATTAGTAAGTGGGGTTTGTTGTGCAATTTAAGCTTTAGTAATGTTTATTTTACAAATGTGGGTGTTCCCTTGTATTTGGAGCATAAATGTTTTGGATTAAGACTTTATCTTAATGGTTTTTTTCCCAGGATAATATAAAATGTACAATGGGCCAGGCAGTATTTTAAATGAATACAATTTCTGTGTAATTATTTCAGGTAAAGCTAGCCGGGTGGCAGGATGTGGCCAGCTCACCTCATCACTACAGTAATTCTTATTATTTTTTGGTGGTATTGTGTATGCTTCCATTCTTTAAAATTTGCTGCTGCTTTGCCCTATTTAGGATTTGTCCTATTGCCTGTGCTTTCATGGGTACTGCTAACTTTCTTGGGTTAGACATTTCCTTACTATGCTTTCTGTAGGACTATATTTGTTGATAAGTATTGTTGAAATCTATTTTTATGGAATATCTTGTTTCTCCATCTATGTTGATTGAAATATTTGTTGTAAAAGTTTTGAAGTAAACAAGCTTATGAGACCTGTAATAAATGAGGAGTTTGAAATAGCAATAACAGGCTGAAAGAAAAAAACTCAAAGGTCAGGATAAAATCGATTCACAGCAGAATTCTACCACACATTTAAAGAAAATCTATATCCAGTACTTCTTCAACTATTAAAAAATTATAAATAGAAAGCCATTCCAAAACCACATTTTCAAAATCAGTATATCCAAACCAGCTGGGAAAAAAAATAAAAGAAATAATCTTCAACAAATGATGCAGGGAAAACTATATGTCCATGTACAGAAGATTAGAATTAGACCGAAATCTATCATCTTGAACAAAAAAATAACTGTACATGGCTTACCAACATAAACCTCAAACTTGAACCACCGATATTTCTAGTAAAAATTATGGACAATACCATACATGATATAGGTAAGATAGAACTTCTTGAATAAAACACTATTTACCCCAGTATTATGGACATCATGTAGCTAAAATGTTTCCACACAGCTAAAGAAACAACCAATTAGGTAAGGAAGAATGGGAGAGAATCTCGGTCAGCTCTACATTGGGTAGAGTTTTAATATCCAGAATGCATGAAGAACTCAAAACAAATATCCAAAAACACAAATTCTCCATTCTAAAAATGCACCTGGAACCTTAATATACAGTTCTTTATTTAGGGACAGAAATAGTTAAGAAATATCTCAGAAAATTTTCATTATTCCCAGAAATTAAAAAGTACAAATAAAACCTTCAGCAAATTTGAGATTTTATTTTATACCAGTCAGAACAGCAAAGATTACGAAAACAACTGACAACAAATGCTAAAGGTTATATTACAAAAAGGGAACTATCAATCACAGTTGGTGAGATAGTAAACTATGGAATCCTTGTGAAGAATTCCCACAAAGCTAAAACTAAATCTATTATATTCCCCAGCTATACCACTCCTTGCCATAAATACTTAGGTCTGAAGATCCTAAAGAGAGTAGGCAAACTCAGAGAGATGCTAGCCCCACTGGAACAGACTCAGGGGATGGAACTTTACCTGGTAAGCCACAGCCATGTGGCCATACACAGAATAATAGAGATGGGCTAACCAAAGATATAAGAGCTAACTAGCAATGGCCAAGCTATGATTCAAATAATATAGTTTCTGAGTGATTATTTTGGGTTTGGGAAGCCGGGAACAAACATGCAACCTTCTGCCTACAAATTGATGTGCCAATGTGGTTGACTACATCCATGTAAAACCCAAGAAAGCTTAAAAAGGAATTCTAGACACAGAAGAACAGAGTTAAGCATAGTGTTTTGGGAGCAGCATTTTCTTGGGTGGGTTCTGTTTGCTAGAAGCAAGCAGAGGCACGATTCTTTTAAGAGAAGGTTTCATGACTCAGCAGCAGCAGCAAAAACAGCATCACTCCTTTAAGAGAGGTCTTCCTTATTCAGTGTTAGAAAAAAAACAACCAGACAAACAAACAAACAAACAAACCCACGGGGTTTCAAAATGGCAGCACAAACAGCTCTGGCTCTTTCAGGAAGATAGGCATCTCATGGAGATTTTTAGTCATTTTGGCAAGAAACTGCTTTGCCTAGAGCGCTTGATGTTATGCTATATGAACTGGACATAGAGGACCCACAGAAAAATTACTTCTGAATTTGCATAAAGATGACATGGTCCTTCAGTGTTCCTGCTTCATAAAACAGACTGCCAGACATTCTACAGGACACGGAAGAAAGGTAACTGATGGACTTTGCCATTGCAAAGCAGAACAGATCTTCAGACTTCCTACTTCGTGGAAAAGTCTGCAGGATACTATAGGCCTATAGGCTGAAGATTAGATGCTCCCATGTTACAGAAGAACTTTAGGTTATTTTCCAGGCAGTGAGATATCTCTGTCAATTCTAGAATTTTGGAAGTTGCTTACAATGCACTTTCTGTTTACTTGGGTAATATTGTATCCTTATGGAGTCTTTGATGGAATTGAAGAATTTATAGTTATAGTTTTCCTTGGTTGCAATAATATAAGGAAACAATATATCCTTCTGGGGTTCTTGATAATGTTGAAAAATAGTTATAATTATAGCTTTCTTTTTTTTCAGTTTGGAATTTTCTTTTTTTTAAATTTATTTATTTATTAAAGATTTCTGTCTCTTCCCCGCCACAGCCTCCCATTTCAGTCCCCCTCCCCCAATTAAGTCCCCCCCCTCATCCCGAAAAGTAATCAGGGTTCCCTGTCCTGTGGGAAGTTCAAGGAACCCCAACCTCCATCCAGGTCTAGCAAGTTGAGCATCCAAACTGCCTAGGCTCCCACAAAGCCAGTGCGTGCAGTAGGATCAGAAACCCATTGCC
>NW_004949098.1:9510824-9522890 GCF_000317375.1 Microtus ochrogaster
TACTGTAGCTCTGTAGTAGAGTTTGAAGTCAGGGATGGTAATGCCTCCAGACGCTCCTTTGTTGTATAAGATTGTTTTGGCTATCCTGGGTTTTTTGTTTTTCCATATAAAGTTGATTATTGCCTTCTCCAGATTTGTGGAATCAAACTTAGTTAGCAACGTATTTTTAAGTTACCATAGTCTCATAATGAGGACTATCTTATCCACTCTTCACTATAATGACCATGAAGGTCATGAGAATCTAAAAAGAAGAGGTGCTGGTAGAGTCATCGGGACCCATACAAAATAGGACAGCAACCATACTTCAACAGAAAATGTACCCTTCTCTAATCTGAGTTTTTGAGGACTCCATGTTGCCATACAGTTACAGGGCATTTTTAAGAAAAGTAGTGGAATCTGTTAAAAATAAAAATCAATAAGAGTTGGAAGAAGGCTGTGGAAAGGTAAAATAGAAACAAGGGTGAATAATGTGCACACACATACACATAAAATGTCATAATTAAACTCCAAACTGTTAATTTTGTATGCTAAGCAAATTGATTTACAGTAATCAGATAAGATAATCAGATAAAGGCTGGAGAGATAGCTCAGCCATTAAAGCTAGGCTCACAACCAAAAATATAAAATAATTAAATAAACTGGAAACAAAATGCTTATAGAAATTGATTATGCAACATGAAATAATTAAAACTATTTGAATACATAATTTTTCAACATTTTCAAACATATTGAACATATTGGTTGTTCTAGAAGTGAGCAGTTATTATTTCTTCATAATTTAGGTATTTAGAAGATTTAGATATCATTAACCAAATATCTCCAGAAGACTCAGCAAAATACTAAAAACATTGTGTCTGAAGAACAAGAGTGCATATGAAATCATTCAATGTACTAGTAAGAAAATGAAACCCAAAAGATCACAGGATTTCACATAAACTCATTTCTTCAAGGACTATATCCTGAAACGTTGGTATACAGGATACTGTTGGATTCATATATTATGGAAATTCTTCTGAGCTTCAAAGAAGGAAGGAAGGAAAGAAAGAGGGAAGGAAGGAAGAAAGGAAGAAAATGATAAAAAGGGAGGGAGGGAGAAAGTGCCAGAGGAAAGAAGAGAAAACAAAAGGTTAAAACAATTCATAAACCAAATGTTTTGGGATCAATTCCTTCTAAGACAATGAAGACAGACTTTTCCTATGATTCTTATTAAGTACTCTTAAACACGCTGATCGCCATATGTAAATTAATCATAATACAACACTAAAATTGATAAGATTGAGAGCTAAGAGAATAGGCTCATAGCTGAAAGAAAAAAAGTACAGAAATAATAAATTTGAAAAGTAGAACAAGCCAAAAATTACCCAATGAACATAGCATTTGATTATAGTGTGTGTGTGTGTGTGTGTGTGTGTGTGTGTGTGTGTGTGTATGTATGTATCTGAAGATAGAACTCAGTTGGTAGAGCACATGCCTGGCAAGCACAAGGCCTGCATTTTCATCCTATTACCTGTCTATGGGATTGCACCCCTGTACTTCTAGAACTCAAGGAGTGGAGAGAAGCTTAGCAAGAGTTAAACATCATCGCTGGCCACACTGATTTTGTAGTGAGCCTGGATGACTTGAGATAATTTCTGTGAAGTCCTTGTAAAGATGTATGATAAGAAATTTATTAAAATTAAGGATATAATGTCAGAAACAGCTAGAGAAAAATATATCACATTCCATAAAGAAAAAAGTCAACGAAAAATACTGAAATCTCTAATTAAATTTATCATAGAATAAGAAAATGTCATGGTATTTTCTCAGTCCTGTGATGAAAGAATCATAAAAACACCCTTCTAAAATGGGAACAAATCAAAACTTTTACAATATTACAAATTTAACATATAATCATGAATTCAATACTAGTAACCCTCACTTAAAGCAATGAATAAAGAAACTTTGGTAAAGGAAAGAAGAGAGAGGAAAGTTGGATTACTCTAAGGAAGAAAAGCTGGCAAGCAAAGGTCTGGGTAAACACCGAGATTTTTCCTTTCCCTTTTGCATCTTCTGAGAAATGTTTGCAAACTGAACAGCAACAAAAGTCCAGCAGTGTAAACTACACAGAGGAAATATTTTATTCCAATACAGTATAAAGACCTTGGAGTGTCGTAATACTGAAAGAAGTCACATGGGAGGGTTATCATGAGAAGTCATTTAATGGAGTAGTATACATTACCTTTCATCTTGAAAGCTCACTAAATCTGGTTTCAAATTGTTGGTGAGAAATAAGCAATGTTTTAAGCATTGCTTTAAAGGAAACTTCAAAACATGTTTGCCTGTTTTAACCTACATAGTACATTCTTAAACTGGTAATTAGATAATTGACCAATCAAATTTATGTTCTTAGAGGAGTAGAGGAAATGACTAGAAAGTAATGCAACTTCCAAAATGCCTATGTGTTTAAAATGCTTACAGAAAATCTACCATATAATCTATGAAAAGGATACTATTGCCTATGGTTTTGAAAAGCATATTTGATTATTCTAATTATTTTCTCTGTGTTTCAAGTATATGTAAATGGTTTTGTCAGTCAGGAGAGTTTTCAGTATTTCAGAGTTATCAGGAAAAGTGGCAGAGTGAGGCTTTGGTGGCAGGATAGAAACAAAGAACCAGTCAATGATTCAAAGGGTGGAATTGTATTAAATAAATGTTGAGTAATTACATCAAGGGAAAGGACCTGTTAAGGATGAGTCTGAATTCTTTAACCGCAGAAGACTGTAGAAAGTTATGTATAAAAATGTGTTTTGCAAATATAAAGATTGAAAGAAGTATTTGAACCATACAGAGTAGCTAATGGAATTTTCAGTTGGAGAGTACAGATGGTATCAGGGACTTAATGCTAGCTGAATGTTCTCCATGAGCAGATATGTTCAGAGGACTTAGTCTCACAATAAAGACCATCGGTGAAGCCCTAGTTGTCAGGCACGTGTGTTAACTGTAATCACTAATTTGGCTTCAGGATGGCCTCAGATTTAGTTCTTCCATTCCCTGTGATCTGACTTAAAGGAAGCAGCATACTAGGTTAATTCATAGCCTATTTAATAGACTAATCACCCAGCTCAGTACTTAATCCTGGACCCCAAGTGTTACTTAACCAGCCTGCTCCTGAAATGCCCTTGCTTTCCTAGCAGTGTCTGAAGTATAACCAACTTCCAACTCTCAGCCAGGCAGGCTGCTTCCTTTTACAGTTTCTTCCCAGATTCATTCACAGGCTATGTGTATAAAACATTCACTTAAATTCATTACTACTCTATTTCTTAAGCAGCTATAAACTCATGAGGAAAAGATCCAGAAGTTAACTGAAAACATGGCCTTTCCCTCTCTATGAAGATCAGTAGACTCTGGTGGTGCACACCTACAGTCTCAGTACAAAAGAGCTAATTAATAAGAATAGAGGACTTCCACATACTTTAGGGTAAATTCAAGATGAACTTGGACTACAGTGTTAGACTCTGTCTCAAAACAAGCAGAACACAATGGAAAAGGGATCATGTTCAGATTATGAACCCAAGGACATAGAAATCCTAATAAGACTTTGCAAAATATGCAAACACTCGAACCAAACTGACATGATGAAACGAGAGATTGTTCTGTAAAAGAACTGACACACCTTTGTATCCCAGTGGCACAAAAGTATTCTGCATATTTTACTAATTATAGACCCATTTCTCTGAAAAATTTAATTACTTGGCAGTGTTCTTATCATTTTATAATGAGAAAATACATGGAATGTGTGCATTTATATGTAGGACACTAAAAAGATGAGAGAGAGAGAGACAGAGAGAGACAGAGAGACAGAGAGAGAGACAGAGAGAGACAGAGAGAGAGACAGAGAGGAAGGAAGGAAGGAAGGAAGGAAGGAAGGAAGGAAGGAAGGAAGGAAGAGAGAGAGGGAAGAAGGAAGAAAACAGAAAAGGAGATTACTTCATTAATGTTTGATAATTATGTTACTGTATTTTTAATCTAGTTAGCACAGCATGCAAAAAAATATTATAAATATTACTTAACTCAGAATGTTTATTAATATGTTTTAAAATACTAAGAATAGTTTTGTTTTTAAATATCTTAAAAATTTAGTTATATTACCACCCTTTAATCTATAGTCTTCACGCTTCTTCATGTTTCCTTTATTGGTCCTGAAATAGAGAGGAATAAATTTTCATTGATATGGTTTATGGATTACAATAAGGAATTTTTTTTTAAAAAATCTCTTAATTTGAATAGGTTTTGTATTTATCAGTGAAAATGTATTGTATGAAAGAGGGATACCAGCAAATAACTTACTGAGATTTTTCATCACCGCAGTGAAACAGCCAAGGAAACAACTAAGGAGGGGCAGTTATTTTGTTCATAGTTTAAATTCACCTCTGCCCCACTCAGTGAAATTATGTGGTCCACATTCAGGACAGGTTCATCACTAGAGTTTCTGTTTCTGTTACTGTCAAAGCTACTCTCACTAAAGCAGCTGAAAGGAGTGGGAGGGAGAGGAATGTGTGTACTTTCTTGGTGTTGTAAATTTTGACACACAATTTCAGGTTTTGTCCGTCTTTGCAGGGAAGTCATAGTATCAATAGCTTGAGAGAGTTGGCTGTATTGTACCCATAGTTAAGTAGCAGGAAGAGAAGAATGTTAGTATTAAGCTCCTTTTCTCTACTTCATACAGTCTAGGGATACCCAAGAAATAAAATACCATTATTAAGATGGATCTTTCTATATCAATTAGCATAATAAAATCTCCCTTTGGTGTGATCAGAAGCCCATCTCCAAGATCATTTTAGTTTCTGTCAATGTGTTAACACTAACCTTCTCTTTTACTCCTTCTAGGGAATCCCTTGGGAGATGCCTTCCCAGACAGACCCAGACTCCTATTTTACTAACCTCCAAGGTGCTTTTCAATGCAAAAATGTTGCCAGTCAAATTACCTGGTAGAAGAGATCAGTTCTAGTGCTATTTTTTCAAATGCAGGAAAAATCAGTGACTTAGATGAGGCAACAAGAAGAGAGGAGTCCTGTTTCTTAGAGACTAAGACAATGTGTTTTAGAACTTAAAAATTAATATCAATTTCAGTTCTGACTTTGCCTTGTTCTAGTTGTTTGATAGCAAACAGTCAGTGTAACCTTCTTAAGTCTACACACCATAATCAAATTAGATTTTATGTGGAGTGAAGCTCAAACATGAGTAAAACAGAAATATGTCTCTTCTTGTTTTAATCTGTAATCAGCTTTGAAAAGTCTGTTAAGGATTCTTTATTGTCTAGAGTTGCACACATATCTTTAGGGCTCAATGTAATTTACAACTAGCATATAATACTAACTGGGGCACTTTGTACATTTGTTTAAATTACTTCAAAAATAAAGAACAATAACTTGTGAGTAGAATTTTAGTTTCCAGGAGTTTGAGTTCCTAGCATTCCTCTACCTAAATCACATGGAAGGTTTATCCACCTATATGTCCAGAAATAGTCACATATATCTTAAAATGTAGTATATAGATGCATTTACTTAGCTGTATAATATAAAAATAATAAATGTCTATATATGGATGCTTCTCAACTCACAATGGATTTGGTTTCTGATGAAGTTATTATAAGCCAAATATATTATACTTAGAAAATATATTGGCTACACCTAACCTAGCAAATAGCATAGATTAATAACAGTATAGTACAGAGTTTCATTGCTGAGCCTTGAGATCACATGGTTGAGAAAGAACTGTTAGTTGCTGTAGTCAGCAACACAAGGGGGTATTGTAATACATATCAATAATTTAGAAGAACAATCACAATGTAAACTTGAAAACTCAGACTTTTAGAGGCCTGCCCACTGCTTTGTGGCACAGTCAGAAGACAGCAAGAGGCCTTACTCAGACAGGCCAGAGTCACTAAAATAAGGAAATACATGGAAGAGAGATGAGAGAAGAAACGAACCAGAGCTGTTTGTGCACTGTGAAGAGAGACAGAATTTGTGAAGAGACAGTGGTGAAGAAAAGCCTTATGTGAGAGACTACTCTGCCACCTGAAGCCATGGTGATGTCCCACTCAGTTCTGCCCCTGAAGGACATGTCTGAGTCCCGGGTTCTGGCACAGCCTAGATCTCTGTTAATGTCTGTGGCCCATGTTACCACCAACGGCTTTGTGGAGGTCAGTGATCTGGGTTGCCACCTGAAACCATGCTAATTTCTGAGTACCGTGCTGACTTGGCCCCATCCCTTGCCCACAGCATTCCTAAAATGTTTGGGTTCATGAGACTTCATTCCACCCCTCACTAAAGTTGCTAGCTGGCCTTGGTAGCATGGGTACAGGAGAACTTGTACACTGATCAAATCACCTATCACAAAGTCCTAGATCCTGGACTTTGAATTGGCCCACTCCAATATTTATCCTATCTTGTTGTCTAAGGTTTCTGTCCTGCCTAGTCCTGCAGTCATTCAATCACAAAGAAATACACAGAGGTCTACATCAATTATAAACTGATTGGCCTAGTATCTCAGGCTCTTCTTATTAACTAATTCTTATAACTTATATTTGTGTCTATGTTGGCCACATGACTTGGTATCCTTTTCAGTGATGCAGTCACATCTTGCTTCCTCTGTGGCTGTAGCACACCTGCAGACTGCTCTTCCTTCTTCCTAGCATCCTCTTTGCCCTGCCTCTACTTCCTGCCTGACTACTGGCCAATCAGCATTTTATTAAAAATAATACAAGTGACAGGATAAAAGAACATTGTCCCACAGCACAATCTATGAGCTGTTGGAGCATGTTAAGGGGTTGGTCAAGTGAAACGATGGCTGCAGGATCTTCATGACTCAGGGTAACAACAGGATATCTGAGAGAAAGTATTGCTGAAGGTTCAACATTGATGATGTAGTAGAAGCTAAAGGCCTTGAATCAGACCAACATCTCTTTGCAATGAACATTTGAAGTAAGGTTCTGTTTGCAAAAGGATATACTGTGTGACACATCTCAGCTTCCAATGTCCCTACAATGAATGAATATGTGATAAGAGATATGAAAAAGACAGAGGAGCAGAAGATATGCATAGAGGAATTGAAGCTGTTGTCCAGAGGGGGCGGCAAGATGCTAGTTAGTTCGTTTTTGTTTTGTTTTCTTCTTTTCCTTTGGTGGTATGGTTTTAAGGATTGAGGGCAGATATGAAAGAACTGGAAAATGAGTAGGATTGGGGTGTCTGACGTGAAACTTCCAAAGAATCAATTAAAAAATTATGTTAAAGTATCAGTCCTTAAAAGAAAATGTATTGCATCTGCACTATTTTAAAACGAGCTATCATAAGTTGAATCATCAAGTCAGAGTGTCAGCACTTGTACTCATGAGGAAATTAGAAGACTGCCAAGCACAAACAAGGCAGTCTCTGCATCTAATATGTAATACAAGGGTCCCCAAGTGGGTATGATGGAAAAGTCAGGGGAAGCTGAAACCTCATCAACATGTCCAGCAACTCCAAGAACAGACAGAAGACCATTCGGATTCATGCCTATGCTTTGACATAGCAAGGCATCTTGCAATATCTTGGGACCTCTATCAAGAAACAAAATACAGACACACACACACATACACACACACACACACACACACACACACACACACACACACTCACCTGATGCAAGGTCACAGAATCTGAAGAAATATCCAGAGGGAGGTAGGGTAATCAAAGGTGCAGTGAATTGCAGCTCCAATTCAGTCCATCAAAGTGAATCAGCAGGCAGTGGCAACTGTGTGAATGCAGGGTCTCAGGCTGCAGAAATATTGTTTTGTTTTCTCTCCAGCGCATTTTAGAGTCTGTTTATCTCACATGGAAGGGCTCTATCCCATGCAAAAGGGCTATACCATGATTAAGTAAGAGACAACAGATTAACAGATTGTTCTCACTTTGAGTTCCCTCAAAGCTACTCAGCCAAGATATTCAAAATATAAAATATTTCCAGGTTTGTAAGTAATTTTCTAGGCCAATCCTAATGCGAGTGAGCTCATCATCTTTATGTTGCTGAGATACAATACCTACCTAAAACAATGTAAAGGAAGGAAGGCTTATTTAGATCAAAGTTTCAGATTTACTTCATTAATCCAAAGGTGAATCAGAATAATTGAAATAATGTGGCGGGGAAGATGTCTCACTTCATAATGGCCAAGAATGGAGAGGAAGAGAATATAGGTAAAGGGGGAAGGGAGAGAGAGAGAGAGAGAGATCTGACTCAGTGAGGAGCCACCATGAAGGATTCATGAACTATCATGATTTGTATATGAAGAGCATCTTTAACAACAGTCAAGCTGAAGGCTTGAATTTTAGGGCTATACAGAGGGCGCTACATCATGAAAATGTTGTCTTTTAGTGTTAATGTTGAATATCTAATTAGGAGGTAACACATAACTTCCCCCTTTTCTGTCTCACATCTGACGCTATTCCTTGCATTTCACATAATTTAAAAGACTTATTGGCAATCAATCTCAGTGTATAATCTCAGTATATGAAGTTTGACACATCATACTCCATCACACAAAAATTTCATTAAGCAACATATCTATGTAATAAAGTTTTCAAGCACAAGAATGCCTTCAAAATTAGTTGTACAGCTACATAAAAATCATCTATCCTATCTAAACACTTGGCACCTTTTTACAAGCCTAATTTGAAGCTAAGAGAGTGTCACCCTTATGAAGAGAAATGTCTGGGATAAAGACTCCTGTCTCCCCGTTCCCTTGCTGTCCTTGCAATATTCCTTGTATATTCCAATTTGTGACTATAACAAATTGAAATATATACCTCCTTAATGATGCCTTGTATCTTGGTTTTTCTTTCTTTCCTTCTTTGGTTGTTAGTATAAGGATATAAAAATGTTATTGTTTGTTTAGGAATTTATATAGGCATACCAGAAATCATATGATGGAGTTAACACCACCAATGTGAGAAGCTTGGCCTATTTGTTAATGTGATTTAAACAGTTGTGTAATGGTCTACCTAATTTTTTTTTTTTTTTTTGGTTTTTCCAGACAGGGTTTCTCTGTAGCTTTGGTGCCCATTCAGGAACTAGCTCTTATAGACCAGGCTGGCCTCGAACTCCCAGAGATCCACCTGCCTCTGCCTCCTGAGTGCTGGGATTAAAGGCATGTGTCACCACTGCCCGGCCTTGGTCTACCTAATTCTATACAATTGCTTATTCACTGACCAACAAAAACCTCAATTTAGTTAGTCATAAAGTTTTGCCTACTTCTCTTATTATTTATTGTAATTAATTAAGTTTATACTTAAACTGTCATAATGGAGGAATCAGTTAAAAAAATAGGACACCGGGAATGATTCTTAAAGATGTCATTCGTCTTTGCTCACTCAACTGATATCATGAACTGTAGTAACAATTGACTAGTAAATGTGCTGTAAATAATCTGTATAAATGTCTGCAAAAAAGAACAATCCTAAAAAAAAATCTATGAGAGGACATTTTATTTTCCTTATACTCATAGTAGAAGTCATGGAAAGCTTAATGTTTTTCACAGGCTATTTGTAATTATTTTCACCAAATTGTTTTGACTTTAGTATGAATATAGTCCATCATAGTTTGAATACATAAAAACTTCTTGTTCTGAAGAAGCTATTGTAAAACAGACAAATATTTACCTAGACCAACCAAAAAAACAAAATTATATAGTGGGATTTAGGGAGAAAAATCACCCAGGTGGAACCAAAAATATTGTCACAGGAATATATTCAAACTTTGCTAATCCAAGTGTCTGTGGTTTCTTAGAATCAGTTAAATTATTCCTAAAGTTTGAATTTTTATTTTTTTTATCATTGGATTTAGCTGACAGAGTGGGATGACGGACAGAACATGGGAAGACTCATTAAAATGTAAATTTAGATTTCTGCTCCTGTAATCTGATGTAATGTAATTATAAGTCCAAAAGTTAACATTTCTAAATGGAGGATATGCTGATTTTCAGTTTATCTTAACGTACTTCTCTATTTGTGTTAGCCTAAACCTAAAAACAGAAACACCCTGGAAATAACTAAGAATACTAAATGACAAGATTACTAATTAATTTATTTATTTAAATGATCTTTGTCATAAATAATCAGGCACATAAAATCCTTGAGGAATGTGCATAGATAGCACATGGTTTATCAGCTGCTGTACACTGGTTA
Organism: Microtus ochrogaster; assembly: GCF_000317375.1. Taxonomy (NCBI): domain Eukaryota; kingdom Metazoa; phylum Chordata; class Mammalia; order Rodentia; family Cricetidae; genus Microtus; species Microtus ochrogaster. Next base: position 9,521,021 of record NW_004949098.1, read on the forward strand.
AGTCTAATATGATCAATAGAATTCATAGTTGATAATCATCCCTAATGGCAACCTATAAGCCATAAGTAATCTAAGTTCCACAGTATGAATCAGTGTTTCTACTTTGTATGTTAAATCCTTGTACAACTAGTAGAACTTTCCTGGTCCTCCGGCTTTTACAATCCTCCTGTCTCCTCTTCCATCATGTTTACTGAACTATGAGTACAGAAGTTGAATTGTACATGTATGAATTCAAGCTGGACGCTACACAATCATGTGTTCTCTATATTTTTCCAAGTTATGACTTGTCAAAATACGCTCTATTTTATAAAGATGTGGCTCTATGACAAAGAGAATTTTATTTTATGAGGACCGAAAGCTTCCCTTATCTATGTGGTATAGGGATAAATATTTAGAATACAATTAACATTGGGCTTATTTAGTAAAATGATGGAAGTAGGTTCTCCTGTAAGATTAATTAAGAAACTGCTTGGCCTGATAGGTCAGAACATAGGTGGGTGGAGTAGACAGAACATAATGCAGGGAAGAAAGGAAGTGAGGCAGATGCCTCAGGCAGATACTATAGCTCTCCTCTCCAAGATGGACGCAGGTTAAGATACTTCCCAGTAAGCCACCACCTTGTGGTGCTACAAATTACTAAATATGGGTTAACCAAGATGTGAGAATTAGCCAGTAAGAGGATAGAGCTAATGGGCCAAGCAGTGTTTAAAATATAGTTACCGTGTTATTATTTCCAGGGCTAAGCTAAACGTGTGGGAGTCGTGCGGGAACACAGCCCTCCGTTGCCTCTACAGATCCTCACTACAAAATGGCGCACACAACAACAACAATATTTGCGCATCTCACTCAAAATGTAGGAGCCAACAGAAGGAATAATCCTCCAACTGGAATCAGGAATGGCTGTGCAGGACAGGGTAGCGATGAGCAATAAGTGTGTCTGGTACTGGGGAGTTGATTATAAGTCTAAGCACGAAACGAGTCCCAGAATCCACAAGGTGATTCACACCAATTTCTCTCCTGCTCTCCCCAGTCACCAAGAATGCATCAAGTGCAACCATTTGCACATGAAATAAAAATAAGTAAATATTTTTGCTTTAAAGTAAATGTATTTCCTTTTAAGCAACTCATTAGCAAAGCAAAACATTATCTAAACATCTATATGTTATGTCACATATTAGACTTTTGAGAAATGAAATAATTGAAGTTATAATTAATCTATTATATGCCATCAGTTTTATAGCAGTTTTTTTCTGTTATTTTAGTACTATTTCAACATGGTCTCAGATTTAAGAGTGATATGTAAAAGCCAAGTAACAAAATTTTTATTAATGTTTTGTACTAGCCATCATTGTTATTATGTAAATAGAATAATTGTATTTAATTTTACATCATTATATTTCCTTTATGTTTCTATTACTTTTATTAGTATAATTTGTATATGATTATTACATATACATAAGTGTATACCCAGGTATATACTCCTGTGAAAAAGCATTCAGAGACCAAAGAAAGACAAGAGTCCTATACTTTCACATTCTCTTTTATTTTTTGAGATGAAATTTCTCACTGACTCTGTATCCAGGTAGGTAGCTTGCAAACATCAGAAGTCTTCCTTGTTTTTGCTCCCCACATCATTCATTTCCCCAAACTCTGTCTGTGGATAGCAGGTTATTGACCCAGCACACACATACCACTGAGCAATCTCTCCAGTCCTCTCACTATCTACCTTAAAGCTTGGAAGAGATGTGGCTGCTCCTATGACAGTTATGTGAAGAGGAAATTCTCAGGACAGTCATTGACGGTTGAAGTTTATTCTGTCTATGGGACTGAGGGGGAAATGTTCTTTCATGATAGACCAGAATGAAATCAA
>NW_004949098.1:9523076-9530371 GCF_000317375.1 Microtus ochrogaster
AAAAAAAAAAAAAACAAAAAACAAAACAAACAAACAAAAAAAAACCCCCAAAAAAAAACAAAAAACAAAAATCTACCATTTATTCCTCCAAATCAGCAAACATGTTTTCTAGTTAGAGATAATAAATTTTTAATTAATTTTCAGAAACCAAAAAAAAAAAAAAAACCTCATAGGGCAAGTATCATTCTCTACAACCAATGAAACATCAGGCTGTAATTATGGTCATAGTTAAAATTACTTTTGCATGAAAAGATGAAAAGTGTATTTTCACAGAAACTTTTATATACAGTTATTTTTATACCAGTTCAATACTGCATTTTAAAACATATTGATAGAAAATATTCCCCCAAATCTAACATTAGTCAATAAAAGAAAAGAAGAAAAAAATTACATTTTCAGAAAGAAATGGATTTAAGTTCATCAGAAGTTTATTTTGGTCAGATTTTCATTGAAAGATAATAAAACTTTGGTGCTCTATGGATGTTCACATATAAGTAAGTAAGTATGTTTTTGTCCACATATGTTCACATATATATATATATATATATATATATTATTTGTGTTTGTATATACATAATTTTATTATAATATTATATATGAATTCAAATTTATTTGAGTCAAAAAACAAAAGTGCCTATAAAATATATTCATGAAAAAAACAAGCTGTTTTTATTAAAGTAAAAGCAATAAAAAAGCTAAAATATCATGTAAGAAAAAAAAGTGTGAGTTCTAGAGACACATTTATCCATGTGGTTCTCCTCATAGATCAGAACACTTTCCAAGTGAATAAAATAGTACCCACCACATCCATGGCTCTATTGATTTCTGTCATTGTGGAAATGTAAAAACAGATAGCAAAGATTTTTCTCTCTCCTTTCCTCCTGGATTCCTGGTGTCATTCGTTCATTCTAACAGTTTTCAAAAATTATTTTTTATTGATTATTTAGAAATCTCACATCATGCACCCCAACTATGTTCATCTCCCAGTCTTCTCATGTCCACCTTCCTTCCCCCATGACCCCCCCTCCAAAATAAACAAAAACCAAATCAAAACAACAACAAAAAATTACATTTTGTGATGTCCATATATGGAGCATGGTTAAATTCCTAATGATCAGCCCTCCAATTGAGAAGGAATCTTTCTTTGTTTACATCAGCAACAGAATCTATCAATTAAGGGTAGCTTTGTGATGGCTGGAGCTGGGAAGCCTTAGCTCCCCTGCAAGCATGCCACCTCCTGCACTTTAGTGCTATGGGCCCAGGAGGGACAGGATTAACTCTCCCGTAAGGGGTATGAACAGCTCTCCCAAGGGCACCAACAGCATTCTCCTGCCGATATGGATTTAGGCAGCAACCCTGACCTGAAAGGGCCTTGGTGGTAACAGTGGCCACAGACATCAAGAAGGTCCTTGGCTTTATCAGGACCACTGACCATCTCATGCCTTTATGAGGATCACTGAGGCATGCCACTACCATCATGACTCCAGTTCTGTCTTTCTCCTTAGCGCATGCATGGCTCCATGTTTTCTGTCTTTCCTTTCCTTTCATTACCTATTTGTTCTTGTGGTGATGTCCACTTTCCCCAGGTTAGAAGAGCACTGGGGTATCTGTTGACCACCCAGGACCCAGAGGTGCTTGGGTTTAATTCTAACATTTTAAATATAAACTTAAATATAGTTTAATAATAAACTATCATATATCCCAGGATAGTTTGAAGCTCATTTTCTTAGCTGGAAGTGACTTTGAAATTTTTATCCACTGTCTCTACCTCCAAAGTTCTGAGATGACTGGAATGTGCCACAATGCCTCTTTTCTTCAGTGCTGGGAATTAAACAGAGGACTCGGTGATGGTACAACAGTCAGACAGAGCTATACTCCCAGCCATTGTTCATTTTTTAACTCAAACAAATAGCATTTACAAACATTATTTATGCCAGAAATTTTGCTAAGAAACAGGTGATGAGAAACAGCAGATGTATTGGTCTCCACTGATAGGCATTCTACACTGCATTTAACCTGGGAAAGACAGAGGAACAGAGATAATCTCTGGACCTCCTAGTTCAGCAGCTACTCAAAGATGGTACATGTTGAGTGAATTTATGTCAATGAAAAATTGTTTGGGAATTAATTACATTGTATTAGGCTTCAAATATGCATCAATAAATTACATAAGGATGACCAATGTCTTACTCTTATTACCTTGTACCGTCTTATATCTTTGACAGAAACATATCTACCAAAAACATCCCAATTTTTTTACCATCCATAAATATGAAGAAACATTAACTTTATTAATATTTTATTAAGGAAAATATGGTGAATTTTTATTTCTTTTATTTCATATTTACTAAATAACTTTAGAGGAATCTCATTAATACTTTTGATCACTCTTATTGTCTTGAATTATTCTGTTTTTATCATACAGACACAACTACCTTCTCAATGACAGAGAATGTCTACAGAGCTAAAGGTGGGATTATATTATCCATGCAGTGTCAAAAATGTGAATACATAAAATCATTATTTGAAAGGTTGTTTAAAAAGTTGTGCAGGCTTAGTCTACAAGACAAACATGACAGTCTAAAGAATGGGAAATGATCTTCACCAGCCCCACACCACAGAGGGCTGATGTCCAAAATATACAAAAAATTCAAGAAATTGGTCATCAAAAGAACAACTAACCCAATAAAAAAGTGGAGTACAGACCTAAATAGAGAACTCTCAACAGAGGAATATAAAATGGCTGAAAGACTGAAAGACACTTAAGGAAATACTCAACATCCTTAGTCATCAGAGAAATGAAAATCAAAACAATACTGAGATTCCATCTTACACCTGTAAGAATGGACAAGATCAAAAACACTGATGGAAACTTATTCTGGAGAGGATGTAGGGTAAAGGGAACACTCCTGCATTGCTGGTGGGAGTGCAAACTGGTACAGCCCCTTTGGATATCAGTATGGAGATTTCTCAGAAAATTAGAAAACAACCTTCCTCAAGACGCAGCAATACCACTTTTGGGTATTTATCCAAAGGATGCTCAATTGTACCACAAGGACATGTGCTCAACTGTGTTAATAACAGCATTGTTTGTCATAACCAGAATCTGGAAACAACCTAAATGCCCCTCGATCAAAGAATGGATAAGGAAAATGTGGTACATTTACACAACGGAGTACTACACAGCAGAAAAAAATGGCACCTTGAAATTTGAAAGCAAATGGATGGAACTATAAAACATCATTTTGAATGAGGTAACCCAGACCCAGAAACACAATTATTATATGTACTCACTCACAGGTGGTTTTTAAACATATAGCAAAGTAAACCAGCCTACACATCACAATCCCAGAGTAACCAAACAACAATGAGTACACTAAGAGAGACATACATGGATCTAATCTGCATGGGATATAGAAAAAAGACAAGATCTCCTGAGTAAATTGGGAGCATGGGGACCATGGAATAGTGTTTAAGGGTAGGGCAGATGCAGGGACAGGAGAAGAGAAAAATGTAGAACTCAATAAAATCAATAAAAACGTTTATCTAGGACCTGTATCTTAGGAGTTAAGTTTCAGAATGGTACCTATGGTTCCTATTATTGCCTTATTGCTAAGACACTAGACTTTCAATCTGTACCAATCACAAGCTTCCAACATGATCAGATTCCCCCCATAATAAAATCATCTTGAGAATCACAAAATCTTTAAGGTTCTTCTCTAGTTAATAATGTCACAGGTTGTGCTGTAATGCATGTGCATGGGCAATGAGCATGTATTAATGAGATTCTGTTTGAGAAGATAATTTGGAAACCTGTGCTTTTTTTCCCCAGGAATGTACCTTGTGTGTCATTTCCCTTTGGGGTTCTTCATTGTACCAATTTGAGAATTTATAGTCATAAACGGTGAATGATCAAATTTGCTCTCAGAACCTAATATGCTTCAAAATCCCTCTTAATATGTTCCCCTAAGAAAACTTCATAACTCCTCTCTACTCTTTTAAATTATTTTTTTTATCTCTCATCCTTTATTCTGTGCATAGAAGACAGAATCAGTTAGTTTTTTTTCAGGAACTTGATTTATTTACATATTCAGTAAGATATAAACTTCTATAAAGTAATGATTGTTCCAAAAAAGAATTTAACATATTCTCTCTAAAACAAATCATGCTGAACTCAACAGTCTTACTCACTCACTGTAGAGAATTGTATTCAGTCATCAAAGCCTTGTATTCACTAAAGAAAATTGATAATGTTGCAATTAATTCTTTCAGGCATGTGCATCACATCATAGAAATCTTTAAAAATCTTCAGCAGGGCTCAAGAGGTCACCATGGAAGTATCCTGGCTGGAGGTTCTACTTCCTCAGTGCTTGATTAGTCCATATGACTTGCATCTCTGGTGCTTTGATACCTCTCTATCATGGTATCTCACTCTATAGCTTTAACTTATGGTTTAGGTTTTCTACCGTATCATGTACCCATGGCAACTATAATTATTGCATGACTGTCTTATCCCAAATTGACAGAGTGTCAATACTAATGTAGTCTCTGAATCAAGTCAGTTATAATTCATGCCTGGATTAAGGGCAGATACATTTACTCTTTGTCTTTTGATGGATGTGTCAAAGAAGAGCTGTTAGGATTTATCCCGAGGGAAAATAAATATGGAGTTTTGTTTGATGAAGTTGTTCAGTGCTTACTATAAATTTATATTTAAAGTAAATGCTGCCAGGCAGTGGTGGCGCATGCCTTTAATCCCAGTACTTGGGAAGTAGAGGCAGGCAGATCTCTGGGAGTTTGAGGCCAGCCTGGTCTACAAGAGCTAGTTCCAGAACGAGCACCAAAGCTACAGAGAAACCTTGTTTCAAAAAAAAAAAAAAGCAAATGCCTTATATGGTGAGAAATGTGTGAGTTATTTATCTGTTTGTGGAAACCATGCCAATGATGAAGGAAAACCAAATATAATGTCTGTCCTTCATAACTGTTTAATTCAGAACCTCCCCTTAGACAATATGTGTAATTCTCCCTGAAAGATGATTTATTCTTCATTAGCATCAAACAATAGATGTTAAACTGATATATTTATATAATCCTATCTTTTAATCATTAATGTAAACTCTTCTATTAATTATATTGCACTTAAAATTAGTGAGTTGCTTATTATTTTAAGGATGCTTCATCCTACATATCATTAGTATGCAATTCCATTTTCTTCACTTGTCTTTAATCTTTGATTCCCTTATAGATATTTTAGCTAAATGGTTCACCTAATAATATAATTATATATAATAAAATTGTATCTAACCACATTATAAAAAATATTGTTCTCTCTAGAACTTAGACTAACCAATATGTGTCTTTCTAGTACCATTTCTTTTGTTTTGTTCAAGTCATTGGATCAGACAGAATATTGAGCATCCTGTGACCTAAGATAAGATGATGTTACTTATGTAAAAAATTACTTAAAACTATAAACAGTATGCTGTTTTGGTTTTGGCCTTGAAACACGTGGTTGAGTGTGATGTTTCAGATCAAAGTAAATGCTAGTTTTAAGTCATGATCATTTGTTCTGGGAGCAAATCTCTCCCTATAACTCTTCTCTGAGGCTTGCAAAAGAGTCTATAGTTTGGGGTTAGAAATTATTTTTTATAAGAAATATTTTGTTTTTTTAGTATTATCTTGAGAAATTTAAACACTATTTTTTTCTCAGTTTCATTTTTAAACAAAGTGTAATGTTTTCTTTCTATATGAGTTTAAGAAATCAAATTGAAATATTACAGATAAAATGGAATATGTATTTTTATTATGACAAATTTCTCTCCAATATGCAAAAGTGGACTAATATCATTCTGGAAGAAGAGAGTTTTGAATGGATGAGATAGTCAACAAGTCATAAAACTTTCTCAGTATCTTGACTTAGCCACTAAAAGTGTGACACAGGACAAGTGTAGTTGTTGGAGTAGGCTGTTTATTTGTCCCAGCCAGCCAGAACAGAAATAATCACAAAGAAACTGTATTAATTAAATCACAGCTTGGTCCATTTGCTTTAGCTTCTTATTGGCTAACTCTTACATATTAATTTAATCCATTTCTATTAATCTGTGCATCACAACAAGGTCATGGCCTACCAGCAAAGTTTCAGCACATCTGTTTCCAGTGGCTCCATGGCTTCTATCTGACACCACCTTCCTCCTACCACAATTCAGTTTAGTATTCCCCACCTAGCTCTGTTACCCTATAGCTCTGCTTTGGGCCCAAAGCTGTTTCTTTATTCATTAACCAATAATGCAACACATAGAAAGAAGGACCTCCCACACCATTTCCCCTTTTCTTTTTAAACAAAAAGGAAGGCTTTAACTTTAACATAGTAAAATTACCAATAACAAAACAAGTATCAAGCAAGAATTACAATTACAATATTTACACCTACTTTATCTTTTATTATAACTGAGGAAAATTATAAATATAACTATAAATTCTTAAACTCCATCAAAGACTCCATAAGGAAATAATATTACCTAAGTAAACAGGAAGTATATTGTAAGCAACTTGTAAAACTCTAGAAATGACAGAGACATCTTGCTGCCTAGACAGTCACCTAATGTTCTTTTGTACTGTTGGGGCATCCATCTTCAGCCTACAGGCCCATAGTATCCAGCAGACTTTTCCAAGAAACACCTAGATTGGCAGTTTGTAGTCACTTTCTTCTATGTCCTGCAGAATGTCTCCCAGACTCCTTAATGATACAGAAACCCAGAAGGATTTTTTCACCTTTAGGGAAGTTCAGCAGTTATTTTTCTGTGGGTCCTGCACGTTCAGTTCATCAAGCAATCCAAGCAAAAACAGTTTCTTGCCCAAGTGGCTAATAAATTCCATAAGGAGTCATCTTCATTTTGAAGTAATTGGTATTGCCAGGAGCAGATGTGTCTCATTGTTGTGAAAAGTCCTAAGTTCTTAAAACATTTTAAATGCCATATTCTGAAAGTCTCTGAAAGATTTGAAGAATACCTATCTAACTGAAATATATCGCCATATATCTAGAATACCTAACTAACATGACTACAATCTTGACTATTATGGATAACTATTAAACTATATTTCTTTTCTATGCATTATATTTTTAAATGAGCTGCACAAACATAATACCTGAATCAAGATCAGAGATACATATAAAGAGTGTATCAAAATTAATCTTAAATTTGTATCAATAAACCCAGATCCATGTCAATGCAAATCTCCATAGGATATCCCCCTTTAAATTTATTTGTTTTGTTTTGTTTTTTGTTTTTTTTTTT
>NW_004949098.1:9530471-9531631 GCF_000317375.1 Microtus ochrogaster
TAGCCCCAGGCTGGTCTCGAACTCACAGAGATCCGCCTGCCTCTGCCTCCCAAGTGCTGGGATTAAAGGTGTGCACCACCATCGCCCGGCCCCCCCTTTAAATTTAAACAAACATTTATAAACAATATTTGGGAATATAGGCATAGTTCTGTCCTAACTTCTTCATGCTGTTTCTTGTGTCAAGTAATTTTTTGAGGGGTGTTCAAGGCAACCTTACAGGAGGTCTAGGTCCATCAATCCACATTAGTCTGGAAGTAGTCCACAAGTTCTCATCCTCTGTAGGAACAAAAGAAGAACCTCTTTACTGCCTGCTTGTTCTATACAGCCCAGCATGATGGATCTGCTTGCTGCCTCCAAGAGTCATGCACAATGCCCCATCTCGAGGCACACAGCTGGTTCATAATTCCACCAAGCAAGCCATAGTACATTGTTTTTAAAAAAAAAAAAGAACCATTCAAATGCTCTGTCTCCTGAAAGAGCCAGAAGTTACATGGGCAGTATGGCCCTGAAAGCCTGCATTTCAAAACTGCAGCTATTTTTTTTCTGCTATGGCTGAATCAGGAAAACGTCCCTTAGAAGAATTGCAGCATGCTGCCAGCAAGCAAAGCCCATTCAGAAAAAAAAAAAAAAAAAAACAAATGCCGCTAAACTTTGTTTTTTAGTGTCTAGAATTCCTTTGCAAGCCCTCTCAGGTTTTAAGTGTATTTTAGTTTGCCACGTGGGTGCCAATTTTTTGGAAGGGGTTGCTTCTTTGTGCTGGCCGTCCAGAACTGAAATAATCATACAGAAACTGTATTAATTAAATCACAGCTTGGTCCATTAGCTTTAGCTTCTTATTGGCTAACTCTTACATATTAATTTAACTCATTTCTATTAATCTGTTCATCACCACAAGGTTATGGCCTACCAGCAAAGTTTCAGCACATCTGTCTCCAGTGGCTCCATGGCTTCTCTCTGACACTGCTTTCCTTTTTTCAGCATTCAGTTTAGTTTTTCCACCTAGCTTTGTTCCCCTACAGCTCTGCTATAGTCCCAAAGCAGTTTCTTTATTCGTTAACTAATAAAAGATACATATAGACTGAAGGATTTCTCACACCATATATTGATGTGGGAGTGTCATATATCAATCTGTTGATTTCATTGGTTGAGTAATAAACAAA
>NW_004949098.1:9531856-9536434 GCF_000317375.1 Microtus ochrogaster
GTGCTCACAGATTATTAGAGATGGGTTGATCGGGATATCAGAATTAGCCAGTAAGGGCTAGAGCTAAAGGGCCAAGCAGTGTTTAAATGAATACAATTTGTGTGTTGTTATTTCGGGGCATAAGCTAGCAGGCAGCCCGTGGTGCTGGGGACGCAGCCTCGCCGCTCCTATTACTACAATATATTTAATCTCACTGCACATATTTTGATTGCAATATGGCCTATATTTACAAATTTGTAAGAGTCTAGAATATACAAGAATCTTCTGGGAGTATTTCTTTTTTCTGTGACATTGATGTGAGCATAGATAGATTTAAAGTCATTTCCCACTACCCTCAGATTTACATCTCATACTTACAAGGCTAATAGAATGCAAAACATTTTTTTCCTATCTATAAAATATGTCACTAATTTAGAAATTTTGTTTCATTCTTAAACCTTTGGTCCATTTTTTCATTTTAAATTTTGAATTATAATGTGTACAAAGAAAATTAACATTTCATTTGTAAAAACATTATTGAAAAATTTTTATTGAATAGTTTTAAAAAGATTCAAATTAACCTCAGTAAATATACCTTTGATTTTCTTAGAAAATGTTCAGAATAAAAGCAGTTTTATGTGAATTTTAAAGGAGAATAATGAAAAGCATTCCAGGCCAGAGTTTTGGACCGAACTAATATAGAATTGAGAGGACAATTTGTAACCTAAAGCAGTTATTTCAATATAAATAGCAATTGCTTTGTATATCACAATTCCTCAAATCCATTACCCTCCCTGAAGCTCGGCTGTTTTCTTAGGCCTCAGTGTCTGCTCTGTAATATTCTTCAATTGTATGACCCAAGTGGTTAAGGGGCAAAATTCAAGCATATTTTGTATCTTATATTCCAAAGTTTATTCAATTCATGAAACATGTAATTTCTAAGATTTTTATAGCTACAGATTCTAATTTTTAATACATGGTTGACAAATGAATTCGCATGTGCAACTTATGTGACCACCTGTGAACCTATGAAATTCTTGTATGGGAAAAGGTTCATCACAGCATCTCCATCACCAGAGGAATAGACAGCTCCTGTCCATATGCATTCACATCTTATTTCCCTGTGGGATGTACAATGCACAGGTTTCCTGATTGCCAATGCCTCCATCATCCTTAATATTTTGACAGCTTGATATCATTACCATGAGCATGACCACCATGACCGCATTTCTACTGATTGTCAGCTATTGGAGTAGGTAAAATCTACAAAGATAGAACATAGGATTCACAAGGGAAACAGACGAAGGGAAAAATTACTTTCTCACTCTACGACAAAACACAGACAAAGAAAAATTTCTAGAATCACACAACAAAAATTAAATTGTTTAAAAAAATCTTTATGCTGTGCAAGGCAAGAGGCTTGAAAGAAGCCCTCTGCTGTCTATTCTCTCTCATTCTAGTGCAAAGGCACATGCAGTTCCTGGTATAAATTCTGTAGTGGAATTTCAATTGTATTTTAATAAATAAACTGCTTAAAGATCTGAGAATAAAACAGTCCCACTGGTCAGCCTTAACACACACCCTTAATCCAAGTAGCCACAGTGACACGCACCTTTAACCCTAGTAGCCAAACTAGTTGCCATAGAAATTGGGTGGTGCATGCCTTTAATCACAGTGGTGCACCCCTTAAATCCCAGCCCTAGAGAGTACTGTAAAATGGGAGAAACAGCTGTCAACACAGACTCATTCTGAGATTCCTGGAGGCAAGATCACCATTTAATACTGAGTTCAAGGTACCAGTGACTATTTGTTTTGCTTTTTTGATCTTCCATTGGAAATCCAATTTCATTCTCTGAGTTTTTATTAATTGTGTTTTAGAAAAATCTACTATCATAATGTTCTACTAGAGAACATAGAATATATTGTACTCTTACAGTTCTAAACGTTATATCACCCTCTGATTAGCTCATTGTCTAGCCTATGAACCAAACAAATGTGAAACTGGAACTGGAAGGACACTTGAAACCATACCTAAAGTACAGATGCAGAAGCAAGATCACAGACTAAAAAGAATGTTAATGAAATTATACATTCATAAAGTATAAAACAAAGTAATGACACATGACTACAACCTCCAATAATTCAATAATGTGCTTTAAAGAATGAACCTGAGACCATATCTACCACCAATGAAATTAGAAACAGGAATGGAATAAAAATTAAAGACAGAAGTACTAAATAATAAAATTACAAGAGATTATTTCCCAAATCTAAGGTAAGAGTAAGCATATAGATAAATGGATTTATACTCCAAAGTAGATTGGACCACCCACTTCAAAAGTGGACAATTGTTGCAGAATATTTGCCCAAACAATTGTGGAATTTTAGAGCAAGGGAACAAGACACCAATGAAAATGGGTGACCCAGATGATCCGTTCTTTGAGAGTACCTCTACTTACCTTTGCTCAGAGATATGCATTCAGGACAACTTCAGTGCTACTGACTGAAATGATCCAGCCTTACAGATTATTCTAGGCAGGACTTCAGATAAGTCTTGCACTTTACCATGACACAAAGACTGGACAACAAATGTTATAGCTTTCTATCTTAGGTATTGACCATTTTATCAATTTTCTCAGGGTCCCCTGGGAAAGCTTTTGCTCAAAACAACAGGAAGCAGTCTAGAGAACAAAATCCCCACATTCCCAAGAGGTGGGGTGGGTGGTTTTTAGTCATTCTATGGGTTATGGAGAGACATAAAGGTTTAAAATGTTTATCTAAGAAAATGTTTTGATTTTTAAGAAGACAGTTTGGGGCTGGTAATACAAATTAAAATAAAATGTAAATTAGGTACAAATCTTTGGACTCACCAACATAAGATAGATAACAGAGTAGTTTATCTGAATTTTCCAAATACAAATGGACTAGATATTGTAAATGCAAAAGTAAATTTCTACTTGATAATTGGTCTTATTGTATATAGTTTAACTATGTTAAAGCTAAAGCCGTTTTATTAAAAGAAAAAGTGGAAAATGTTTCAGAATATATGTTTAACTATACAAAGATGTGTTGCATTTATATAACCATGTGAAGATGTATTGCCTTTGTTTAATTATGTAAAGATGTGTTGCTGTTTTACATAGCCTGCCTAGGGTACTTAATTGCTCTAATAAAAAGCTGAATGATCAATAATGTGGAACTTATAGGTAGGTAGAATAAGTATGAGGAAGAATTTATCCTAGATGTAAAAAAAAAAAAAAAGGAGATGACAGGGGCCAGAGACAGACATGGAAGAAGCAGAAAAGTATAACATAGATAATTAAAGAAAAATAAAAAGGCAAGATATAAATGATATAAAACAGATTAAAATTAAATTAATCTGTTAAATTAAAAGAACTAGTAGAATGAGCATAATCTAGGCTAAGTATTCATAATTAATAATAAGTTTCTGTGACTTTATTTGGAGATTCATTGACAGCCCAAATAATATTTCAACTACAGAAGAACAGAGAAAAGTTTACTCCTGAGAGTACAGACCTGCTTACCAAGATTATCATGCACAGGACAAGCACCTTCTACAACTGTTGAATAAATAGACAGTACAAGGCAAGCAAAATTTAGGAGAACTAGTAGCGAGTATGTTCTCAGCAGCACTGCAGGACACCTACACCTAGAGGAAGAACAGAAATGACTGGAACATGAAGTCACAGGAAAGATGATTTCCTGAAATAAATGGGACAAAATTGATAACAAGCTAAAATTAACATAGGATTGAATGTGGCCAAATTAACAAATCAGCAAATATATGAAAGAATAGAGAGAAATAAAATGAAATGTAGAAACAAACAAAAAAGGGTATTTAAACAACAAGCTAAACAACAAAAACAAAATTAAAGAAATTAGTCAAAATCTCTCAGTAATAATACAAATATTACTAGCCCCAAACTATGGGATTGGTGCTCACATATTACTTGATTTAATCAAATACAAAAAAGCCCAACTCTTTGTGTTTGCAGAGACACAACTCCCTGGGAAGAGGGAGAATCAATTCAAAGACTGGCATAGTCTATACCAAGCAAGTAAAAGGAAAAGACTGACAAGAGTATCTATCCTTATATATTACCAAGCAGCCTTCATGGCATAATTGAAAATATAAGGAAGGTGGCCACATCAAATAAATGAAATGGACCATCAAGAAAACAGGAGGTTTATACCTAAAATTATAGTTATAATTTATTATCAGTGACATAATTCATAAATTTAGTAGAGTGAAAAAGAAAAGATGGGCAGTCCCAGACATAAGGATTCTGTATGACTTCTATACAGGACTCTCACTAATTTCCACACTTACATCAGTAATCTTATTTTCTTTAAATTAATTTAAAGGCAAATAGTGTGCTTGAAGATTGAATTTTAAGAACTTCAGGACTTGGCACTGTATAACTGTTTGCCCCACGTTTAAGTTCCATTATCTCAGTAACAAGAATGTAAAAAGGTAAGAACAGGATAAAAGATCCTTTATTGTATAGGATTGTGATGGAGGAAGGTCATTGGTTGATTAAATAAAGAAGCTGCTTGCCCTGATAGGTTAGAACGTAG
>NW_004949098.1:9540846-9560166 GCF_000317375.1 Microtus ochrogaster
GGGAGGAGGGGGAGGGAAATGGGAGGCTGGGAGGAGGGCGAAACATTTTTTTCCTTTTCTCAATAAAAAAATAAAATAAAATATAAAAAAAGAACAGGATAAAATACAGGAGCTTGCAACATGACTCCTGGAGCCTGAATTTAAATTTTCTTGTGCTTATATGCTCTCCACTATGCTGACTCTTAGTTATATTATATAATATATATTTTATATTCATGCCCATATATAAATATGAACAAATAGATGACAGATGCTATATGATTGATTGATATATAGATAGATGATAGATAGATCTATGACATATGATAAATATCTACATAGATAGACAGATACTAAATGATGTATGTATGGATATATAGGTATATACATAAATAGATTTCCTCCAGGGTTTCAGAGAATATTTATAAATGATATTTTCATAAGAGCTTAAAATATTGGAGAAACATAATAAGTGAATTTGTTAGGCAAACCGTCTAGAATTCAAGTATCAAAACTGGAGACCATTGGTTTCATAGGCAAGAAATACAGAGATTGTGGTGGTAGTTTAATTGTATTGTGGTCAAAAGCACAAAGAATAGCTCATTTTCTAGAAGGCATAATAGATAAACATCCAGGATTTGACATAATTGTGGCTGTGATTGAAGGGTTTCTGGAGACAGGGGTAGCAAATGCTGAAAGAGTCATTCTAACTGAAATAACTAAGAAGAAAATGAGCAATGAGAACTCCATTTGTCCTAATCTTCTCTCATACTATAAAACTAAAATAGCTACTTTAGAACTGCAGTTGAATTCAGAAATGGGGGCACCCTCTGTTACTATCCAGACCATGTGAGGTGCAATGCCAGAGCCCTTGAGCTAATCTTGTTTAGAATACTATATCAATGAGTTTATAATCATGGAGAATTTTATTAAATTTGACAGGGCCTGTTTCATTAATTAACATAATGTTCCAACTATCTACATACAATTGTTCTTCCACCAATCAAGATTACACTAATTTGATAATTGTTATATATTTACAAACCTATCACTAAGGTTCCACATATGTTTAAATAATCTAGCAAGATCCTTTTACTTGGTTTCAGGACCCAGTCATCTGTGAATCTCACTGGATCTTTATTATTGTGCTATAGTGCCTGGACATAGGTACAGTCAAGATCTCATACCATGACCCCTGATACATTCGTTGCCATCTGGCAGAGTTTGTAAAGCTCATCCACAGAAGAACATAGCTGAAAATTCTTATAGCTTCCTCTTGTTACAGACATCACATCAGATTATATCTTGTCAATATTAAAATAAATTTGGTGATTGGAAAAAAAATGAAACACTTATAGTAAAAGTCTCATAAACTACCAAACTTAAACCCTTCCAGATTAATGCTAAAAGTTAAATTTTTCAGTTTGAATCAACATATAAAAGCCACCAGGCCGTAGCAAATGTTTGAGCCTGCAGAGAAACAAAACTGAGACCAAGAAAGGGAAAGTGACTTCAGAAAGGTCACAGTGCTAATTGGCAGATATGACATTTAGAGTTTGTTTTGGCTCAGTAAGTTTCTTCTTTGGAAAAAATGAATTTTTAAGAGAAGTCAAGAGAGTAACCTAACAGGGTAGAGATTTCACCAACTGGGAAGTGCTTCAATAAACAGAGTTAGAGAGACCATGAGAAAATATAGTATGTACTCAAAGAAGTTCTTCATAAATAATCTGTGGTCCATCCACAGGGCAAAGTATTCCCATCATGTTTGCTTTAGTGCTTCCTGACACAGATTAATCACGAGTCCATTCAGCCTATTACTTACTATGAAGCCCACACTGAAGTAATTTCATAAACTACCTGCTTAACTCAGTATTTTGGTAAACAGCTGACAATATATGGAGTTCTGATCCAAGTGATTTTACTAAAACTGATATTTTATGCTGTTTAATGATGTCATATTCATCATAAAATCATAACATCTAACAATGCAGTATACTAACCTCTGTGTGATGTTGCTGGTATGAGCAGACCTAAAATAAACCAATTACACCTGTGTGATATGGTGGTATGAGTAAGTATACCATAAAAACAACTAACTATACCTGTGTATAATGTTGCTTGTATGAGAAAACTTATTATAACACCAACTAACTATTCCAGTGTGTAATGGTACTGGTATGGGCAAGCCTGCCATAAAACTATGTCATAAACAATTGCACACCATGCCTGGTATCTGATAAAAATAATAAATCTCAATACAACTGGCTCTTGTGTTTACTGAACAATGTTTTATTTAATCATTATATTACAGTATATGTCTACTAACTGGAAAAATAAGTTTATTGGACTGTGGAATCTTTAACTTGTGTTTATTGCAGGCGCTACTACATAATTAAGCAATGAAAATACATTCTGTGAAGCTCTGTACTGTTCGCCCAATGAAGAAATTGTGCAATGGCAAAGATTTTGGAAAGCATCCATCATTAGGTAGCTGCTGTTTCTAAACTTTGTGTCTCAAATACTTCATTTGAAAACACAGAAAGTTAACTGATTATGATGGCACATATTTTAATCCCAGCAATCAGCGGGTAGAGGCAGAAAGATTTCTGTGAGTTTGAGAACAGTCTGGTCTACACAGCGAACTCCAGGACAGCCAGGGATACATAAAGAGACCCTATGTCAACCATACATTACAGTATAAAACAAAAACTCAAAAAGTTAATGGGTATCTAGTGAATCACTGAGTACACAAAACATGTTGATATACTGTGGGCAGAGAGGCTTGTATTAACTCTTGTTAATTGAGAAAAACACCTTTACAGGTTTTGAACATTCTTTTCTCATGGTTAGAAATAAGTGAACCCTGACATTAGGGGTTCAGAAGGCATGGATGAAGCAATAAGTGAAGCATATTATCTTCTGTCAATTTATAGAACAATACCTTTTGTTATTTGTAGGTACAGCCATGAAATCTGTGAAAAGGAGAAAGATAAATAGGATTTTTGAACCAAAAGACACCAAGATCAAAACCACATAATATCTTTTTTGTGTGTGTGATACCATGATAAAATCTCAAATCTGTCAGTGCCTTTGTGGTCATTAGTCCATCAAACCCAGTCTACAGACAGAACCTGATATCCATGACAATAATGTCACCAATATCATGGTATCTCAGTAAGTTGGTAGATTTTGTGCTATTTCTGGCTCTCAGTAAAATGATCTCAATATGGAAAACTAGCCTTCACTATGGAGTAAGGACTTTTTAAAAATTAATATTAATTTCTTATATCCCTGTTTTCATTTTTGCTTTATAGAATGCACCTAACTGAAGGCAGTCAGAGGTCTGTGACTAGTAGTATATGGATGAAAAACTTCATTTCTTATCTGCTAGGGCCCCAAATGTGACTAAGAATTAAATTGGTATTAATTTACAAGGCAAAAAACACAAATTTAATAGGAGTTTTACACTATCTGGAAAGACCCATGAGAAAAACAATAATCAGAAATAGGAAAAACCTAAAATGTATTTGTAATGTGTTGAATGAAGAAAGGTACCTACACAAAATAAAACATACTGAAGTGCGAAAGGCAGATAAGAGTGATTTTTTACTGGGTTTTAGTTATACAGAACTTTGTGTCCTTATATCTCCATGAGTATTTAATTTTTCTCGTATAGATAGGGCATTATTTAATAAGATTTTTTACAACCATTTGCTAAGGCAAGGGACTTTTTGAGTGAATTTATTGTATCTGTTATTTTTCAAATTCCTTTTGCTAAATATAATCTCTAGGGTACATCCAAGTAGGAGATTGAATCTTCTCTGCAGCAGCAAGGAATGAAACAGTAATCTGGAGTCTTAGGAGAAGCTGATACTCCCATGGAGAGCAGAAAGTCAAGTCATAAACTAGAATTACCACCATCACTTGCATCAAACTTAGATCACCAGATGAAGGCCATCCTCTCTCCAAGATTGTAGATGGAAATTTCTGTCCTGCCCAATCCTGTAGTCTTTCAGTCCCAAAGAAATACACAGAGGCTTATATTAATTACAAACTCTTTGTCTAATAGCTCAGGGTTATTATTAAATAGCTCTTACAACTTAAATTAATGCATAATTCTTATCTATCTTCAGCCGTGAGGCTTCGTACCTTTTATCAGTGAGCATTTTCATTCTTGCTCCCTCTGCATCCAACTCTGTCTTTCCTCCTCCCAGAATTCTTCTAGTCTGTTTGTCCTGCCTATACTTCCTACTTGGCTACTAGCCAATCAGTGTTTTATTAAACCAATATGAGTGACAAACCTTTATAGCATACAAGAGAATTATTCCACAGCATAAGAAAACCTTGTAAAGGCCTACCAAACATAAGCCTAGAACAAATTCTGTAAATGAACTCTTAATAAAGACAGTATTTCCATTATAATTGTGTTCTTATGGTCATTATTTTCAAATATGTTCTTGCTATCTGAACATCATAGAAACATAGTAGGCCTATCTAACAGTAGGACCAAACCCTGAAATTTGCAAAGATATCCTTAATCTCTTTCAGTTCTGCTGATTTTAAAAAGTAAATTCTTAATTCTTAAACTGAGGCATATGTAAACATTCAGTGGGACCAATGTCCACAGAAACTGAAATTATGATCCAGGTGAACAGTTGAGTTAGGTGAGGCATTTAAATGTAGGACATGCTGCTTATAGCCTCTATGTGTTTAAAATCTAGAGTGATTTTAAATCTTAGTTCATTGGTTCTCATACTGAAATACCTAATTCAAAAGTCATTTTGAAGATAGTCCTGGATCCTAGGGTAAAAGAGAAATAAAGACCTAGAAATGCCTTTCTTTGGTCTACTTTTTATTTATTATATATATGAGTTAAAAATATATTGTGCCAAATAATTACAACTATATTTGAAAAACCACTAACAAATATGATAACTTTCAGTTTTCTACCCTCTTTTAAAAATAATATTGTTTTATTTTTTCAAATGTTTTATAGACTTTTACAATGGACATCGATTATACCCATCTTCCACTTCATTCCCCAAATTCCCATACTGTTTCCAACCACATCATCATCCCAGGTTGATCTGTTCTTCCTTCGTTGTTAAAAATCCCCAGAGTCCAATTAGTATCCCTATGCAAACAGGTGTCACCAATAACTGTGCTATGAGAAACCTAGCAGTAGTCAGATTCCCCAAAGAAAGTGACTCTACCTTTAGTAGCCACTAACTACAATCAATTTTTCTTTTCCTGTCACAACTCTCTTTTTTAGTTAAAAGGTATTCTTAGAAACTTAGTTGACAAGCATTAAATTTTGTATCACCAGTTGTGGTTATTTATTGTTTCCCCCCTTTTTTTTTGAGTTTTGGGGCCAAAGACTCAGTCTTTCACTTATTAAACAAGAGGATTTTTTTTCCATTTGCCTAAATACTCAACTACAAGAGTACATTCTATAATCTTAATTCAGGTCAGATAGTCATATATGATAATAGCTTTATTAAATGGATGTGTTTATTTGTGTGTGGTTATCCTCTCAGGGAATTTCAAGAGGATTGTATTAGTCAAGGTTCCATATATATGAGTGTGTGTGCGCTTCACATTTGAATGACTTACAGGCTGCAGTCAAACTAATTCAACAATGGCTAGTTGTGAGAAGAAAAATTCCATGAAGCTAGGTTTCTCAACTGGTCTTCTGTACGTGGCAGAATCCTGAAGAAGTAGGCTCTAGGGCTAGTGAAAGAAAATATATGCTAGCAAGGTGAGGGTAAGCAGACAAAGGGAAAAACCTTCCTTCTTCCATGAGCTTATGTAGTCTTTTAGCAGAAGGTATGCCCAAATTGAAGGCATGTGCCTTCCTGCCTCATTTCAAAATAAGAGGTATGTCTTCTTACCTCAAATGTTCAGACTAGAAGTGGATTTAGTCACTTTAAGCCAAATAGAATATTACTCATAGGTGCTCTCTCCATTACTGGATTATAGTTCATTATAGATATAGTCAAACTGACAAACAAGTATAGTCATCACAAGAATATGAAAAGCTTGAGTCACAGTTCTATAACAAAACAGAGCCGGCGTTGGTGGTGCACGCCTTTAATCCCAGCACTCGGGAGGCAGAGGCAGGCAGATCTCTGGGAGTTTGAGGCCAGCCTGGTCTACAAGAGCTAGTTCTGGGATGGGCACCAAAGCTACAGAGAAACCCTGTCTCGAGAAAACAAAAAAACAAAAACGAAAACAAACAACAAACAAAAAAACCCCAGAAATTCAAACAATCTGTACAGCAGAAGAGAGGTAAGGGTATGTGATTTACTATATATATTCTGCTAGAACTGAGGTTGTACTGGGATATAGGCCAGGACTAATGATAGAACGCATTTCTCTGGTCCACAGGGGTTATGTGTAGAAACCTTGGTGAACACCTCAAATTGTAGATAGTAGAACACTACTACCTTTTAGATATAAACAAATAATAAAGATAAACAGACTACAAACCATCCTATAATATTATAATTATCCTGTAATAAAATTAAACAATAACAACGTATTCTATATTAACAGATTAATTCCTTTCTTCTTCTGTCTTTGTCTCTTTCTTTCTTTCTTCCTTTCTTTCTTTCTGTCTGTCTGTTTTTCACAATCTCCTGTCAAAACGAGGATGACAAATGCAGGAGATTGCTTTAAGTCAAGGAATGACTCATGAGAGAAGCAAGATAAAATAGGGCAATGTATGATTCCATCACAACACATAGAAAGGGAATTGAAAATTTATCAATTGTTAATTTCTGTAATTTTCCATTAGAATTTCCAAATTGTGGTTACCTAAGGGTACTGGAACTTTAAAAACAAAAGGATAAATAAGTTATACTGTTGTGGGGCCCTGTTGAAGGAACTGCAGGCTGTGTTTCTGCCACCCAGCTCCCGGCTGCCTGGCTAGCTTATACCCCGAAATAACAACACACAAATAGTATTCATTTAAACACTGGTTGGCCCATTAGCTCTAGCCTCTTCTGGCTAATTCTCACACCTCGGTAAACCCATTTCTCTTAATGTGTGTAGCACCAGTCTTACCGGGAAAGATTCAGCATGTCTGACCTGGCGGCTTGCTTCATTGCATCTGCCCTGGGTCCTTAATGGGGATTGCACTGAATCTACAAATTGCTTTTGGTAGAATTGCCATTTTTATTATGTTGATCCTCCCAATCCAAGAGCAAGGAAGATCCTTCCATTTTTCTGGTATCCTCCTCAATTTCTTTCTTCAAGGACTTAAAGTTCTTGTCAAATAAATCCTTCACATCCTTCGTTATAGTTACCCCAAGATATTTTATGCTATTTGTGGCTATCGTGAAAGGTGATGCTTCTCTGATTTCCCTCTCTGCTTCCTTATCCTTAGTGGATAGGAGGGCAACTGATTTTTTGGAATTGATCTTGTATCCTGCCACGCTACTAACTGAACCTGATAGAAGAGAAAGTGGGAAGTACTCTACAACATATGGACACAGGAGACCACTTCCTATGCATATCCCCAGCAGCATAGACATTAAGGACAACATTGAATAAATGGGACCTCCTGATACTGAGAAGCTTCTGTAAAGCAAAGAACACTGTCACCAAGACAAAAAGGCAACCCACTGACTGGGAGAAGATCTTCACCAACCCTGTAACAGACAAGGTCTGATCTCCAAAATACATAAAGAACTCAAGAAACTAGACTTTAAAATGCTAACTAACCCAATTAAAAAATGGGGCAAGGAACTGAACAAGAGAATTCTCAAAAGAAGAAGTTCAAATGACCAAAAGACACTTAAGGTCATGTTCATTCTCCTTGGTGATCAGGGAAATGCAAATTAAAACAGATTTGAGATACCATCTTACACCTGTCAGAATGGCTAAAATCAAAAACACCAATGATAGCCTCTGCTGGAGAGGTTGTGGAGAAAGGGGCACAGTCATCCATTACTGGTGTGAATGCAATCTTGTGCAACCACTTTGGAAATCAGTGTGGCGGCTTCTAAGGAAATTCGGGATCAACCTACCACAAGATCCAGTAATACCACTCTTGGGAATATACCCAAGAGATGCCCTATTATATGACAAAAGCATTTGTTCAACTATGTTCATAGCAGCATGATTTGTAATAGCCAGAACATGGAAACAACCTAGATGCCCTTCAATGGAAGAATGGATGAAGAAAGTGTGGAATATATACATGTTAGAGTACTACTCAGCAGTAAAAAACAATGACTTCGTGAATTTTGCATGCAAAATGATGGAAATAGAAAACACTATCCTGAGTGAGGTATCCCAGTCCCAAAAAGATGAACATGGGATGTACTCACTCATAATTGGTTTCTAGCCATAACTAAAGGACATTGAGCCTATAATTTGTGATCCTAGAGAAGCTAAATAAGAAGGTGAACCCAAAGAAAAACATATAGTCATCCGCCTGGATATGGGAAGTAGACAAGATTACAGGGCAAAACCTGGGAACTTGTGGATGAGGTGGCATGGGGCTAAGGGGAAATGGGGTGAGAAATGTGAAAAAAGGAGAATGGGGGGAGCTTGGGGGAATGGGATGGTTGGGATAAAGGAAGGGTGGACACGGGAGCAGAGAAATGTATAGCCTAAGGGAGTCATCTAAGGGTTGGCAAGAGACTGGACTATAGAGGGGCTCACAGGTGTCCAGGGAGATGTCCCCAGCTAGTACCTTGAGCAACTGAGGAGAGGGAACTTGAAGTGACCCTATCCTATAGCTATTTTGTTGAATATCTTGCATATCACCTTAGAACCTTCATCTGGCGATGGATCGAGATAGAGACAGAGACCCAAATTGGAGCACCGGACTGAGCTCTTAAGATCCAAATGAGGAGCAGAAGGAGGGAAAACATGAGCAAGGAAGTCAGGACCATGAGAGGTGCACGCACCTACTGAGACAGTGGGTCTGATCTATTGGGAGCTCACCAAGGCCAGCGGGGCTGGGACTGAATAAGCATGGGATGAAACTGGATTTTCTGAACGTGGCAGACAATGAAGGCTGATGAGAAGCAAGGACAATGGCACTAGGTTTCGATCCTAATACATGAACTGGCTTTGTGGGAGCCTAGCCTGTTTGGATGCTCACCTTCCTGGTCCTGGATAGAAGTGGGAGGACCTTGGACTTCCCGCAGGACAGGGAATTTGGACTGCTCTTCATTCTCGAGAGAAAGGGGAAATGGAGTGGGGGGGGAGGAGGAGAAGGGGAGGGGATCGGGGGAGGGGGTGATGTGTGCGAGGAGGGGGAGGGAAATGGGAATTTTTTTTATTTTTTTTTTGCAACAACTAAAAAAAATAAAATAAACAAAAAAATTAAAAAAAATAAAACAGAATATCAATATATGGCCTGTGCTGCTTATGGCACTAACATTGTGCCTGATTCTTCTAGAATCAAAGCCAAAACTGTATGGAAGTGGTCAGAGAGGCTGTTTTCTATCTGATTTCTACCATCTATCAACCATGTTCCTCAGTCTATGTTATAGCTTTTACAGCTGGGCCCAGGAAGTACAGCTCTTCCCAACAGAAATTGTCCTGAGTTTCCTTTTCTTTTTGATTCTCTCCTGTTTTCTGTCATGTTTTTAAGTCAGGGTCTCACTGTGTAGCCTGACCTGGCCTGATATTAGCTAAGTAGATCAGGTTAATCTTCAACTCACAAAAAAACCTGTATATTTTTTCAAGGAAAAAAAAAGAAAGCTACCCTAGCACCCTTGAAACCAAGCAATACAAACTGAGCAAGAGCCTTGTAAAAGTGACACAAATAGAAGCTAAGTTAACAGCATGGAGCAATGAAAGAGGCAGACATTGCAGGAGCTCCAGCTCTGCAGCAGATGGATAAGAAGAGTCTAGCCACAATGCTACTGGGAAATGTGACTTCAGAGTAGTATATGCAGAGGTCCTAGGTTAGTCCCATGCAGAACTAGTTGTTGGTTCAGACTCAGTGAGTTTCCATGAGCAGGAAAGAAGATATCTTAATTAAGTGAGCCATTTTAGGTTTGGCAAGAGACTTGGCTGTAGAGGGGATCCCAGGGATCTACAGGGATATCCCCAGTTAGATCCTTGGGCAGCAGAGGAGAGGGTACCTGAACTGGTCTTGTCCCATATTCAAATTGATGAATATCTTGAATATTGCCATCGAGTCTTTGTCTGGGACAAAGATGGATGGAGATAGAGACAGAGACCCATATCAGGACTTCCCAAGGCCCAGTTGAAGAGCAGAAGGAGGGAAAAGATGAGCAAGGAAGTCAGGACCCCGAGGGGTTGGTCCACCCACTGAGACAGTGTGCCTGGTCTAATGGGAGCTCACCAAATACATATGGATGGAGACTGAATGTGGGTGATCAAACCAGACTCTCTGAATGTGGCTGGCAATGGGGGCTGACAGAGAAGCTATTGATAATGGCATTGGGCCTTGTTTCCATTTTCTTAATTAGGGTTTGATCTGGGAGGCTCAACCCACCCTATTGTGGTAGAACCATCTTTGGACTGATGGTTTTGAATTCTATAAGAAAACAGGCTAAATATGTAAGCCTTGTGGAACAAGGCAATAAACAATAATACTTTTTCATGTCCTCGGTATCAATTTATGCCTCCATACTCTTGCCCTTTACGTTCCTGCCCTGATTTTCTTTGATGATGAAATATGATGTGGAAGCATAAACTAAATAAACCCTTTCCTCTTCGAACTGATTCAGTCATGGTGTTTCATCATAGCAATAGTAACCCTCAATAAGACATAGAAATTAATATGTAGGAATGAAATACAGAAAATAATGTATCAGTTACAAATCACATGTGAAACTATTGTCAAGGGGAAAAATTCAAGCCCATTGTTACATGTTTCATCAAAATTAGTTTTATGTTACACAACATAAAAAATAGAAGGCTACAAATGGGATGTGTTCTTATACAGTTATAGTGTGCGTGGGTGTGAAAGAGAGAGGGAAGGAGTAGAAGAGGAGGGAATGACAAAGATAGATAGATGAGAGTTGGATAGATAGATGATAGATAGATAGATAGATAGATAGATAGATAGATAGATAGATAGATAGATGATAGATAGATAAATAGATAGATGTAAGTATACAGAAAGAAATATTGATAGATACTGGCTTTTGTAGAAACTTTTAGCAGGTTTTTAAAATTGTTTTACATAAATTTGAAAATGTGTTTCATGGAAAATAATTTTCCTCCTGGCAAAAATGTTGTGCAGGCAGAATTAGAATCAACCTACGTTTGAAGCTATTTCTGCTCTCCTGCTAGTATTTCCAAGTTGTGTTTTGTGTCCTCTGAGAAATTAATATGTGGAGAACATGCCCAGGTGTCTTTTTAATATTAACAACCTAGACACATCAAGCTCTAATTTACTAATCAGTTTTGATAAACTCGGGGATACTATATGAGCAACTGTCCTCACTAACCCACTAACAGCATTTGTCAGACTTTATACTATAATAACAGTTGTTCTAAGTTTTAGAGGATTTAGTAAATCTATGTTTCATTAACTCATTCTGAGCTCTACGCATTTGTATAGGTCCAGCATATTGAACTGAGAGTCTGATTTGTGGTAAGAAAATGTGACAAACAACTGCATTTGGAAATGAGATTTTGAACAGATTATTGGTGGCTCTAATGTACTAACTATCTCTATGCACATAGATTATGTTCAGTTGTTGTCAACAGATACAGTAAAGGGTCTCTGCTTGAGTTCAGTTCCTAAACAACATAGTCTATTCATTGTCTTTCACCTATTCAACTTTTTTTTTTCATTTGGAAAATATCTTTGTATTCTATCCCTCAATTTATTTTTGTATTTATTCCATACATATTTATTTAGCCTTTTCTTCTGTTTTCAAAATATTGGTATAGTTCATTAGAAAGTGGACATGGAAAGAGGAACACATACATTTTCTGAAAATTGGGTTAGGTTGGCTAACTATAATGTTTTTAGTTTGAATGAATAGACTATTAATTTCATTAAAGGATACAAGTTGTAGTATTGATAGTTAATACTAATTATCCACTTGAAAGATTCTAGAATCAACCCAGAGAGAAGATGTCAGATATACCTGTGAGGGATTGTGTAGATTAATGTCTGTTTCTGAGATACTATGTAAGATGGACTTGATCAGGCTAATAATGATAAAATTGCTCTCTTCATTGGGAACAAGTAGGAGTTGGATGGTGGCATGAATAGGGATCCTGAATTGTAAAAAATGAAGAAAAGTATCTGGCATAAACCTTCCTCTTCTCCTGGTCCTGACTGTGGGGTTACAGTAGCTAGCTCCAGCCTGCCAGACTTTACTATCATAATGTAATAAACCTTGTACTGTGAGCCAAGAACAAACCTTTTCTCCCTTCAGTTGCTTTGGTCAGTAATAGAAAAATAACTAAGACAATAGCTGTCTCCTAAATGAAAAGAACAGAATTTAAAAAATGCTTAAGAGGTACACTCTTAAAGGGATTATACAACAATTTATAGCAATTTACAATAAGAAAATGTCTGGTGAAATGCTGCCATAATAAATTCTATGGCCTCAGAGTTTAGATAAATAAATAAAAAATAAGAGAAAATAAATAACTAAATAAGTAAATTTTATTACAAAGTTTAGTAGATCATCTACAAGCCTAGAGAGAAGGGACCAAGTTCGGAAACATTAAATTTTACTAGAGAAAGTGGAAACCATACCAAAAGTAGTAAAATTTGATAAACCATCACATTGAAATAATATCAAAAATATTTCATTTCTCTGGGTGATGCTTTGAATGGAAATGACCCCATAAGCTTGTATATTTGAATATTTCGTCCCAAGCTGAAAGGATTAGAAGGTGTGGCCACGTTAGAGGAGGTGTGTCACTGGGAGGGATGGACTTTGTGCCTTTAAAAATCCAGACTAATGCCAGTCAACTCTCTCTGCCATATACTTGTGAATCAGATGTAAGTTCTCAGCTACTGTTTCAGTGTTGTGCTCACTTGACTTTGCTTTGATGGTCATGGACTCACCCTCTGAAACTGTAAGTCTCCAATAAACTTTCTTTTATAGATTACCTTGGTCACACTGTCCTTTCACAGCAACAGAAAAGTAAACATAATGCCTTTAATTGTCTGTGTCTGCCTGATCAAGTTTATTTTCTGCAAGTGTTCCTGGTGGTTGTGTCATTTCATTGTGCATTATTCTGATGTAGGATACTCTGTCTCTGTGTTGCAGAGTTTCCTTTGGGAATAAATTACAAGTCCTTTTAAGTCAATGATTCTCATGAAGTGTTAAAATTTATGATGAGTAATTCACAACAATATTCACATTCAACAAATTTAAGTCAACTTCCAAAACTGTTTTTTTTTTCTCCAAATAAACCTCCACAATTCTTAAGCAATAGATCTTGGAGAGAATGTACATCCACCCTAGTGAGCAATCTGCATATGCTCTTTTGTTGGAGGAGAGGATGCTTGTTCATCCTGGCTGCCCAGCACTGAAATAACCACACAGAAACCATATTAATTAAATCACTGCTTGGACCATTAGCTCTAACTTCTTATTGGCTGACACATCTTAGTTTAACCCATTTCTAGTAATCTGTGTATCGCCATGAAGCTGTGGATTACCAGCTAAAGTTTCAGCATGTCTGTCTCTGGTTGCAGCTCCGTGGTGTCTTTCTTCCCTTCTTCTTCCCAGCATTCAGTCTAGCTTTCCCTGCCTACTGAAGTTCTGCCTTGCTATAGGTCCAAAGTAGTTTCTTTATTCATTAATGGTAATCACAGCACACAGAGTGGACTCCCACATCACTCTTCATTGTAATTTTGTTGCATCCATAAATGGGGTATTCGGTCCCTCCACACTGCCTCAATCATGTCCATAGGAGCATGTTGTCTTCCATTTGAACTTTTAAAAACACTTCATGTCAATACAATCATGTTCTTTCCAGTTTTGCAAGCACATTGTTTGTGTGAGTTACTAAATCTAAGGCATCATATTTACCTCCTAAATAAATAACAAAGAAAAAAAAACAAATGAAAACAACTCTTGTGAATTCACTTTGCCTGAGATATGTATTCCCAATCCTGCCTACATTTGTATTCTTCTAATTCCATATAACTACTGAATTTCTTTCCATTATGTTGAAAAAAATGAAACCAGAATTTAGCTCTGTGACTGCATTTGGAGTAGCATTTACTGTAAATGTCACTCTTCACCTTTTTCTCATTTTTCATGATTTAGGGACTTGCCAAGAAATTCTTTCTTAGCAGATTTAATTTATATGAACTCAAAGATCATATTCAACTGATAACTGTGTTAATCAACATCAAATTTATTTAAAGATGTGTCTATGAATATGTGTATACAAGGATACCACATCTTATTGGGGTGATATTTATTTGTACTTTAACAAATAAAGCTTGCCTGAATATCAGAGTGTGGAGTTAGCCACACTATTTAGCCAGAGAGGCCAGGGATTGGTGGGGCATTCCTGAAAGCTGTGTTGCATATAATCTCACTAGTTATTTCATTAATTTATGTAGTTATTTTTGCTGTTGTTGTTTTTCAAGACAGGGTTTCCTAAAGATTTGGAGTCTGGCCTCGAACTCACAGATATCCATCTGCCTCTACCTCCTAAGTGCTAGGATCAAAGAGGCCATTGCCTGGCCTCTTTGGCTAACTAGTATAGCTAGCTCTGCACTAAGATCTTCAGGCAAGCTTTATTTGTTAAAGCACAAATAAAATATAATCACCTCTTCTACCCATCTTCTCATTCATGCTTTTTTCTTTAATAAATCTGATTTTATAATCTTTTTCTTGCTTCTCAGGTAGCTACCGATGTCTCTAAAATTCTGCCTTCTTTTTTTCTGTATCTTGCTTGAGTTTCCTGCCTGGCTCTATTCTGCTTGGCTATTGGCTAAATCAGTGTCTTTATTACCCTGTAGTAATAAAGCATATTCACAGCATACAGAGGGGCATCTCACATTAAAGGGTCCCTACAGAAAAAACAAAAATATAAGAACAACTTGCTGATGCTCAAGTGTAAGGTTTCATGTACACCCCACCTATATTTGACAACATTTAGTAATGACACAGCAAGCACACTGTGAGTAAATAATACTGTGATTGCTAGCCATTACTTTGCATGAAATAATTAAGGGAAGTCTTAAAAAAGAAAAAAAAATACCACAACACATTGAACTTCCTAAACAAGGTAGCAATGCTTCTTCTTGAAAGCCCCAAAAGGATTGTTTCCTTGGTAAATGAGGACAGATGGCTTTTCTGATTTTATCATGACACCTGCTCATTCTATTCACCACACTGCCTAATCATGTGTTCCAGCCAAAGAAATGGCAGGCCATATTTCTTAATATGTTTTAATACTAAAAATTACAAAACAATAGTTGTGATTTATTTGACATAGCAATGGTCATTTTGGGCTTTCCCAACTTTCCATATGAGATCTTTTTTTAGGTCAAAATTACTTTGTGAAAAAAGGGTAAAGACTTTGTATAAATGCAAACTAATCTTTATTGGGCATATTAAGTCATTGTATGAATATTCAGGCAATCATCAAATACAGTTTTATTTTTAACATATGCACAGATTTCTTCTTTATCTCACACAATATATTTTCACCTTTGGTTGCTGTTCTGTTTCAGTCTTTGTTAGCTTTGCAAGCTGGAATATAATTCTTGGGCAAATTCTTGATGATGTAAAGCCACACTGTACTTCTAGGATGTATCACTACACCCATAGGTTACAATATCTCCCAACCCTCATCAGAGAAACTTATATCAACATTAGGTGATGATTAGTACAGGATCTACAATTAGCCAAGGTGCAGAGAATAAGTGACTGCACAATGCTCAGTTCCAAACGTAATATATACATCATATCCTTTTCAGAATGTCTAGAAACCATGGCTAAAGAGGGCACAGCAAGACTGCAAGAGCCACAGGGGTGAGTGACTACAAGAAAACAGTGTCTTCTGGGAAACCAGCTGGACACATGTACTCATGATAGTCATGACAGAATGCAAAGAACTGGGCAAGCTCAAGTCAGACAGTATCCCAGCATGGAGAAGGAGTTGGTCACAGAATCCCACCCATACCCAAGAAGGTATTGTGAATTGCTAGCTGATGAAAGAGGGAGAGGCAGTTTTCTCAAAAAGTATAGACTCTTTTAAGTCACCAGTGCTTCAGTGGAAAAACCTATCACAAATATGTGAGCTGCAAAATAGACCTGATGGGTTTAAAATGAAAAACAACACAAAGTTGGATAAGAAAGGAGTGAGGGTAAATCTGGCAAGGTATGGGTGAATATGACCGCAACTCATTATATAACATTGTAAAAACATTAATAAAATATTTTAAGGCTATTTAAAGATTTAAATAATTCTAAGATTAATAAAAAATTTAAAGATAGTTTCCAGTATAATGTCAGTGTCTGGTAGAGCTTATGCCAGATGTTGAGTTGCCCAGAAAGGGTATGTTTATATGCCTTGAGAACAAACTCTAGAGGACACAGGTGGGATTTCCCTGAAGACAGGCAAATACTTCCTCTGTGTTTAGCAGCGTTATTGTTGTGTTTAAGAAATGAGAGATAAACACAGAGTTAAGTAAACAATTAGACATCCTAGTGGATTAATATGAGTTAATTACACTCAAACTCTTATGATATAGTTGAAACAAACTGTTATCTACACACAATAATTAAGACCCCTACCTGCTTTTTTAGATTACTGCTCATCCAGTGGGAGACCTCTGAGCCACAGTATGTAATAATAAAATAAAACAGAGGCACAACATATTCTTTCTAGTAATCCTCCTGGTTACTGTTCACTGCACCTTGACAATGACCTTCTTATACATTTATCATTGTTTGTCTAACTAATTGACCTCATTAAAATCATATTGCTCTGGTCTATCAAAGTGATGATAATGTCCCACAGCATGAGGGAGACTGCAAGCAGCAGTTTTCTTTTTTTTCTTTTAAGAAAGACAGATAGGAGTAAATGTCATGCAGAATCTGACTCACATAATAATTGCAAGAATACTTATAAGTCTCACATTTATGGAGACACAGAATATACATATAGACAGAGGAGTTTTCCTTTTGAAGGATGGTAAAGGCCAAGAAATTAGTATACAACCTCCAACTACGCTAAATGCACATCTAAAATTTAAAATCTTATCTACATGATAAGACAACAGAGTTGCTTATATTGTAAAGGGTAGTAGTTCTAGGAGCATGGGATTTTCTTTTTAAATTTTTAATAATGAAGGTTTTCAATACTTACTCCTAGATTTCCATTTCAGCTGATTAAAGAATATGTGCTATTTAAATTATATAACTTATTTCTTTCCAAGTTATTTAATCTGTCCTAGTATAACATGAACATGGCAGCCAGCTAAGCAATATTAGTTTCACGGCATGATTGGAAAGCAGTGATCTTCTGTGCAACCTCTGTAATGTAAGGTTAAAAAGTTCTTAAATTTTTTTTCTTTCTCTCCCTACAAGCTAACTACTAGCTTCATTATAATTGTACATTTAAAATAAATACACAATAGAAATTAGTTGTTTATCTGGGAAATTGTGAAATAAAAACAATGTGTTTCTAAAATGGACACTTGTCTGAATTTTCAGCTCAAGTTGAAGACATTATATTTCATTGTAATCATGTTTTTTTAATTTTGTATAGGGTGTCCAATGTAAATGTGTATAGTGTCTGTACTTGTATCTGCTTGTGGAGCACTGAGGTTCAAGACATTCTTCACTCATCAGTCACTTTGCATCTTTATTTTTTGAGACAAAGCCTCTCATTAAACATAAAGCTCATAGATTTGGGTTTGGGCTTCTTGACAAATGCACCCCAGGGATCTACCTGTCCTTATTCTTCCTGGTTTTGAACCCAGAAGTCTAAGGTTACAGGCAGGACTGCCACATGTCTTTCTTTTATGGGTTCTGAGGATCAGAATTCAAGTTCTTGCATTTATGCTCCAGGCATTTTACCAGTTGAGCTTAGTCCAGCCATCTTTGCTTTTTTATGTCTCATGTCTTGTACTATGAATGGAAAAGGGTTTTTAGCGATATTAATTGACAGTGCTTTCTAGTTCTTTCATAATACATTATATTTTTAAACTTTAAAAACTGACAGGATTAAACCTAACATTCAGGAGGTGGTAGATGTCAAGGTCATAGTCATCAAGCTCCACTTTAGACATAATTTATGCAAAGCCTTTTCATGAACTGTCTTGTGCTAGAAAGACACTGGATAGAGCTATAACAATTTAGAACTATGACGTAAATTTCTTTTCTCTGGACTTATTTTCTTTATCCATAAAATTTCTATATTGCTTCAACTTGCACCTGCATTCAATTCATAGTATTTGTGCAACTCTAAAGCAAGAGTTTTGAGGGCTGGAGAGATGGCTCAGAGGTTAAGAGCACTGGCTGCTCTTCCAGAGATGCTGAGTTTAATTCCCAGCAACCACATGGGGCTTGCCAAGGTTCTAAATTATTTATTCTTTATCATAAATGTGTTGTAATTTGTTACATTATTTATTACCAAAATAAAACAAAACTAGAGTTGTGTCTTACTCATAAGAATGTATAGTATGACAAATACAGGAAAGAAACAACTTACAGGAGAGAAGACCCATTTGGGCTCATAGTTTCAGCAAGGTCAATCTATCATCACTTAGTCCAGTGAATTTAGAGTTTTAATTATATTCTTCTGCCAAAAGCAGAAACATCATAGAGACAGGGCAAGACAGGCAAAGGCTTTCATCTTATGACAATCAAAAGAGAGAGAGAAAGAGGAGAGAGAGAGGCAGAGAAACAAAAACAGAGGAGGGAAGAAAGAAGCAAAAGGATATACACAACTACACGAAGTCTATTGAAGGCGTAAGTCACTAACAATGCCACACCAGTTTGGAATTATGATTAATAGGGTGGTATTTATTTAAAGGGGAAAAAACTTACAGATCATCGTCCCAGACCTCTACGCAACCAGGAAGGGAGTCTAGTCGCCTGCGGAGCAGGAAGTGAAGAGAGAGAGGAGAGGGAAGTGGCCGCTTTTTTAAAGGGAGAGAGACCACACCCCAATGGGCTGGTATCTCAGCAGCTATAGGCTGGAGGAGCAGGAGGACCTCCCGCAACACCTCCTCCTTTTGTTTAAATAAGAGAGTTCTAAACCTACTATGAAATTATATACAATAAGTACAAATATCCTATTCTAACTAGCTTAGGTATTGTATAATAAATAACTTGGCCAAGTCATGAGAGAAACTAACTACATTTATATAGTCTTGAACCCCTTCAAAGATCTGAGAAGGGA
>NW_004949098.1:9568307-9583133 GCF_000317375.1 Microtus ochrogaster
TGACGCTTTGTCAGAATTAAGTATAGGGTATGTCGCTAGAACCCTGGATAAGCCAGTTCTAATAGCTGGTGGAGGCATTGTATCCTTTCCTTGTGCCTCCTTACTCTGTTCACCAGCTGCAATAATTTCTACAATCATTTCAAATCTTTTTATCATTGTCTCTCTTAAATCCTGAATCTCCTGACCTGTATATATTTCCAGTGATTTCATTGAGGTATCAAGATTTTGGTCCCCATTCTACACCTGTGATTCCAAAGCTTTAATTTTTTCCTCCAAAGATAACATGTCCTCCTTAAACTTTTCTTGTATATCATGTAGATTCCCATCTTGGAGGTACATTCTGTCTGTTACCTTATCAAAACTTTGTGATAAAGTCTGAAGGTCAAATTCAACAGCCTGAACCCTTTCAGGTAACTTTCTAATACCCTTGGATATGGAGTTATTTTGTCTGTCATAGTATCTACTTGTTCAGATAACCTCTGATTTTCAATAATTTCAATCCTGTCAATTAGTTGTTCATTATTAGTTTGTAAAGATTCTATCATTCTTAGGAGTGCCATATTCTTCTGTTCATTATTAGTTCATAAAGATTCTATCGTTCTTAGGCGTGTCATATTCTTCCTTAATGATAGAATATGGAAAAGAAAACTGAAACCTAGTAACAAGCAAATTAAGGTATCCCCATAATCATATAAACCTTGTATGATGTAATTCATTGTATTAGTAAATATAAATTTACTAATCCATTGTATTAGTGAAAACAAAGCAGTAAAATTTGTGTTAGAAACGAAAACTGCCATATTACCTACCTATTATCCAGCAGGTGGCGCTGTTTCCGAGTCGCAATGAAAACGAGGTCCTGTTTCAGTGCCTTAGTAGATGTTAAAAACTGGAAAATGCAAGTTTCTCAACAAAGTAAATGTAGTTAAATCAATTCCAGAGATGGAACCAGAAACCCAGAATCCAGGGGTAGAGAAGAGCAACCTGGAAGCCGTTTATGCTTCCATGTGACAGAGTCACCCTGAGGGGTTGCAGCTTTCAGCAACTGCGTGCTCTGGTTTGCGCCACTTAAGAGCTCTGCTTGCAAAGGAGATTTAAAAACGACTCAGAAAAGAGCAAGCCATGCAGACAGAGACTACGCAGGCCTGTGGAGTTTAAATCCACGTGGGGAGGCAGACAATAGGGGGCGTGGTGACTGGAAGTCAATCTGAGGTGTCTAAAGAGAAAATATAAAGAACTGCAGCAAGAAAAGCCAGTGTGTGATGATTTATATTAAGCTGCTGGCTCCACACACAAGACACAGGCCACAATGCCCCCACCACCAGGCACAGGCCGTGGCTTGCACCAAGCAGAACTCATGGCCAACAGCCTAGTGGGGGGAAGGAGAGGTCCTAAAACCAACCAAACGTTGGGCGCCAATTGAAGGCGTAAGTCACTAACAATGCCACACCAGTTTGGAATTATGATTAATAGGGTGGTATTTATTTAAAGGGGAAAAAACTTACAGATCACCGTCCTAGCCCTCTGCACAACCAGGAAGGGCGTCTAGTCACTGGCGGAGCAAGAAGTGAAGAGAGAGAGAAAAGGGAAGTGGCCGCTTTTTTAAATGGAGAGAGACCACACCCCAATGGGCTGGTATCTCAGTGGCTATAGGCTGGAGGAGCGGGAGGACCTCCCTCAACAGTCTATCCTTTTATAGACCAAAGATTCTGTAACTTACTCCCTCCAATAACACCCTTTCTCCTACTTTTTCTAGTAACTCCTAAAATAGCCCAATTTTTTCAACAAATGAGCCTGGAGCAAGTATTCTGTCTTGAGAACTAGGCATCGTATTGTAAAAATGCTAATCTAAGCTCCTAGGAGTGTGGGGTAGAAAGAGCTTTCTTCCTTCTGCCAAGTTATCAATTACACAACATATTGAATATGTTTTATTGTCTGGCTGATGGAGTGAAGCGCAGCAAAGTTACATCTCTCTTGCAAAATGCAAGTGAGGAAAACAGGACGGGATAAGCCTTTTGCCAAAAAAACCTAAAATAACATTGGTGGTGGTTGTTGTTTCATTGTGCAACTAACTCAAACTTGCTAATCTAATGGGTAATTTCCTCAGTCTTATTCTGCAGAAACCTCTTAGCCTATTGACAGCCAATGGTATAATTTACAATTTGCAGTTTAATAACAGACAGAAAATGATATCCATTTAGTAATTACTACACGTTGGAGTTGAGCTTTGACGATCTCCTTGCTTAGTGACTTGTAGCACAATACTCCCTCATTATGTTAGGCTATATCAGTGAGCCCTGTCATCTATTGTGCTTATTACATAGCTATCTTACCATGAGTTTATTGGGTCGTATACCTATGCAAGTCAAGAAACATCTGTGTTCTTTTACATTATACATCAGTTTTTTTCTTCGTTGTGACCATATACCTGACAAGAAGCAACCTAAAGGAAGAAGAGATTTTTGGCTTCTAGTTCTAAGAGTTAGAATGCATCATGGTGGAAATGCATGGTGGCAGAAAGTTCAGGCAGATTGTCATGCCACATTTGCAGAGAGAAAAAATGTTGGGGGTGAGGGAGTGCGTCAAAAATTTCAAGCTAACTCCCAAATGTTCCAATTATATTTTCTTTGTTATAAGGAATAAACTCATGCCACAGGAGGGGAAGTCCAACCTCAGGTGAACCAGAGTGAGCCCTGAATGACTTGGTAGTTTTCTCTCAGTATCCAAAAGACCCACACCCTAACCTGGTCCAGACTTGTAATGGTTATTGGCTGACGGAGTTTCCCCATCAGAAGAAAAAAAAAGACAAATGCTGATAATTGCCCTATATTATCCTTTCATCAGTACAGTACCACAGACCATGGAATTTTACCTTCTATGTTCAGGGTCATCGTATATTTTCTATTAAACCTTTTAGAAAACACCCATATGAACACATCAAGGGATGTGTTCCATTATAAGGGTAAATCCAGCCAATTTTATAATGAAGATTAATCACAACACATGAGCATATGATTATCACAATACATATATTATCCATATGCCAATGCTTTACATTCATTTATATTTTAAAATATATGAAAAAATGATACCTGCAAAAGATTTAAGCAAATTGTTCAGTCATTTGTGTTGTAGTTTGTGCTGCTATAACTAAACACTCCAAATTGAGTAATAATGTAATTTTATAAATAAATTATGTTTGGCTTCTATATCTGCTTTCCCTGAAGATGAGAAAGCCTTAACCATCACCTGGATAGAAGGAAAACTGTACTATCACATGGTGAATGCAGAAAGTAACTAAAAGATGTCTGAAGCTTCTTTTTTTGGAACTTGGTATCTACTTATGAGAGGATCTTTTATGAATTAACTGTATTTTGTACATTTTTCTTATTATATAATCATATTAGGATATTTAATTTTTAAAGGAGATGCATTCAACTTATAGCTTCATGATCAGATGAGCTCCTTCTCAAGATACTTTGGTGTGAACAATGGAGGATAGCATCAGACGTTAAATGTACAGGAGGAGGAAAATGTCTATACCGTACCTTGAACCACCAGCTTATAATCATGATGGGTACTGCTTTCTTTAAGACCCGTGTTCTCAGATGGTTATCACCCTAAAGGTTAAGTTCCCTGTATGCTCCACTAAACCAGTTGTAGTTCCTATCATTTTCAGCATTATTAGCCCTTTGTTTTCCCCACTACTCAATACTGACCATAAACACCATCTATGCCTTTTCTCTGATGTGTTTACTATTCTACTCAATTTGACCTTCAAACTTCTTATTGGCTACCTATAGAATTTTCAGTGTAATAATCTGCATACCTTCATTATTTGTAGTGACATTTCATTTGTATTTTAATAAATAAAGTTTTCCTGTGGATCCGAGAGTAAAACAACCCCTCTGGTCAGCCTTACAGACCACACAGTAGTAATACATATCTTTAATCCCAGGAGCCATAGTAGTTGCCATAGAAACTGGGCAGTGCATGCCTATATCCCAATGGTGCACGCCTTTAATCACAGTCCTAGAAAGAAATATAAGATGAAAGGAGACAGTTCAGGGACTCAGTCTCATTTCTGAAATTTCTGAAGTCAGGGTCACCATTTTGGACTGAGGTCAAAGTAAGAGCCAGTGGCTGACTCTTTTACTTCTTTGGTCTTCAGGTTGAACTCTAATGTCTATATCTGAGTTTTTATTAATCATGCTCCAGTTGTTGTATTAATCATGCTCCACTATTGTAGTATTTTCTAGAAGGAATTTTTATTGTTATTGTTTTATAATATATAATTTAATTAATAAATGAATATAATATATGAATACATTTAATTAATTAAAACTTACGAATTTTGACTTTCAAGTCTATGTCACTATAACAAATACCTGGGATGATTTGCTCATGAAGAGAGGTTTGGGTTTGTCTCATAGAGACAGAGATTTCATTTCATGGTTGATTTTCCATATTGTTTGAGGCTCTTAATAAAGGAGAAATTCAAGTCAGAATTGTATAACAAAGGAAATTAGTTCACTTCATGATGAGGAAGTGAAGGACCAAACTGTCTATTTTTTATGAGGTAATATCCCAGATGAACTTCTACTAGGTCCTTCTACACAATTCCGTCTATTTGAGGTTCCAACAATGTTGACCAAGCTTTTAATACACATACCTCTAAGTAGGGTTCACATAAACCATAGCTCATAGTAATAACAATAAAACAATTATTATATCTAAATTTTATTAAATATATAGCATAGAGCATATCCTAAGGAAAGCCATGCGTGGTAGGTATCTTTCTGTACCCAGGTTTACACTAAAACTTATTTTAAACTGCCCTCAAACTTAAAGTGTAAATTTATAACAATAAATACAATTAGAATATTACCTTTTAGGCACTTCTGCCCCTCTAGCCTTTTGCCCTGAAATGTCCTTCTCTCCCTTGGGAGGGTCCCACTCTCTGTGTACAGATCTCCTTGACAGATGCCTCACAATTCTGGCATCTCTAACACCATGTGGTCTCCAGCTCCATTTCTCATTCAAACTGTCACAGGAACAGAGACAAAACTTAGTTTTCTAAAATAATGATAAAAAGCATAATTTAGTGGAGGCCCAGTCACTTACTGTTATCAAATGCTATGCACCGCACATAATTGTATGTGTTATATTTTTATACTGTTAGTT
The DNA here is from genome assembly GCF_000317375.1 of Microtus ochrogaster. Lineage (NCBI taxonomy): Eukaryota > Metazoa > Chordata > Mammalia > Rodentia > Cricetidae > Microtus > Microtus ochrogaster. The sequence goes on from NW_004949098.1 coordinate 9,573,492, forward strand.
ATGTGGTAGGCTTGCTTTCATCTGGACTACCATGGAGGTATAAGTCATGTATGGTGCTGTGGCATCATGGTGGCTACATACTTAGGTGTGAGAAAATTTCTTTTTTTCTTTTTTTAAAAATTATTTATTAAAGATTTCTGCCTTCTCCCCGCCACCACCTCCCATTTCCCTCCCCCTCCCCCATCAAGTCTCCCTCCCACATCAGCCCAAAGAGCAATCAGGGTTCCCTGACCTGTGGGAAGTCCAAGGACCACCCACCTCCATCCAGGTCTAGTAAGGTGAGCATCCAAACTGCCTAGGCTCCCACAAAGCCAGTATGTGCAGTAGGATCAAAAACCCATTGCCATTGTTCTTGAGTTCTCAGTAGTCCTCATTGTTCACTATGTTCAGCAAGTCCAGTTTTATCCCATGCTTTTTCAGACCCGGGCCAGCTGGCCTTGGTGAGTTCCTGATGGAACATCCCCATTGTCTCAAGTGTGTGGGTGTACCCCTCACGGTCCTGAGTTCCTTGCTCATGCTCTTTCTCCTTCTGCTCCTGATTTGGACCTTGAGATTTCTGTCCGGTGCTCCAATGTGGGTCTCTGTCTCAGTCTCCTTTCATTGCCTGATGAAAGTTAATATTTAGGAGGATGCCTATATGTTTTTCTTTGGGTTCACCTTCTTATTTAGCTTCTCTAGGATGGCTAATTATAGGCTCAATGTTCTTTATTTATGGCTAGAAACCAAATATGAGTGAGAACATCCCATGTTCCTCTTTTTGGGTCTGGCAGAGGTGCCTAAATGCTCTGACACCAGACATGGAAGCTACAAGATTTGGAGTTTGCCCTTCTGGGTTTTGGTCTTGCTTTGGTATAGTATTTTCTCACTATGTTCCCATTCCTCTCTGTTGAAATGGTAATGTGTGTTCTTCCCCATTCACTAAAGCAGGAACTCAACACCCCCAAAAACTAGGCTGACTGGACAGCGGGTTCCAAAGACCCTCCTTTCTCTGTAGGACTCTACTCTAATGTAAGCTCTAAAGATAGACCTTGGAGTCTCACGCTTAAGGAGAAAACACCTTACCAACTGGGCCATCTCTGCAGCAGTGGGAGAAAGCTCTTTTTTTTAAGACTGTCAATCATAAGGGGAAAGCTAAAGTGGAAAAATGCAACAATGAAAGACTTACCCTGTTAAAAAAAAAGAGAGAAAGGTAATGAAGGACTTAAACACACTATAAAGACACAGAAAAATAAAGTTGCACTTTGATACAGTTGATAATTTGGGTTGAGAAATATTTTTATGTATTTGTTTGGCTTGTTTCATGTGTCTTTGTAACAAAATGGCATTATGTAGTTAAGTCTGGCTTTGAATTAAAAAAAATTAAATGTAAAAAAAAAGAATATTACCTTTTTCTCTCTTAGATAAATCCTGAATTTTAACTCATGGTGAAAAGATCTTAACTTACCAAAATATTAGCCTATATATTACAGTTAAATCTCTCCTTGTTAGTTAGACCAAAATGCAGGAGTACCCCTTTTGTACTCAAAGCTGATGATTGTAGGGCAATTTTGCTGATTTTTATTGAAGGTCTAATCTCAAGTAGGATCCCTTAGAAATCCATCAACTATGCTTAGTGCCCTTTAATACTTGTATCTATAACTATCTATAAACCTACATAAAATGTAAATATTATAGACAAATGATGATAGATAGATAGATAGATAGATAGATAGATAGATAGATAGATAGATAGATAGATGATAGATAGATTCCTATAGTTTTGTCAAGAATGTACTGACTGGGAGCATACCCATTGAGTATATATGAAAGAAATGATTTATTTAGAAAAGGTTGTAGCATTCTTCATTATGCCTTCATACAATAAGCAGAGCATGCTCAAGCAAAGCTCATGTTATATAACAGTACAAAAGGACTGTGCTCGGTAAATATACTATAAAAGATAATGGTACCTCTGGCTCGGGGCTTTTGGACTTCTTCCCCTGAGTTCACCAGGGCGCACCTGTTCTTGAGAGTGATTTTATTCTTTGAATAAACTGCCTCTATTTTTATTATGTGCCCCTGATACAATTAATTCTTTGCTTCAAGGTGTTAGAATGTTTTATCAAGAAAATGAGTTTATAACAAAAGGAGTGTTTGAGGCCATATATCCTGCTCCCTGCCCCATTCCCTGACTCCTGCCTGGGAATCAGAGAGCCTAAATGCAGGCTCCCAGTGTGAATCACCTTCTTTATTAAAATAACTATCACCCACCTTTACATCAAGGATTCTAATTTGTGTCCTCAGAGACCAGCTGTAGGGTCTGTTTCTGGTATGGGGCCTGAACTCTCTCCTCATTGTGCTGACTATCCTGTTACTTATTTAGCTGTCTCTCCATGGTATTACTGATTCTTCTAGCAAGTATCTTACCATCCACAATCCATCTCTGTAGTAATAGGAGCAGCGGGGCTGCGTCCCCAGCACCCTGGCCGCCTGGCTAGCTTATGCCCAAAATAACAAAACACAAACTGTATTCATTTAAACACTGCTTGGCCTATTTCTATCTAGCCTCTTCTAGGCTAATTCTCACATATTAATTTAGCCCATTTCTAATCATGTGTGTAGCACTGCTAGGTGCGCTTACCGGGAAGATTCTAGCCTATATCCATCCTGGGTCTGAGCTTCATGCGTCTGCCTCAGAGAGCAGAGTTATCGCCTCTGCCCAGGAGAGGGGAGCATGGCTTCTCTGCTCCAGAGAGCAGAGCTGTCGAGTCTGAGCTCACTTCCTCTTCCTCCCAGCATTCTGTTCTGTTTACTCTTCTCACCTATGTTTTAACCTATCAGGGCCAAGCAGTTTCTTTATTGCTTAACCAATGAAATCAACAGATTGATATATGACACTCCCACATCACATCTCTGTGTCCCTCTTGAACCACCAACAGAGACCTTTGACTTACCTAATTTAAAAACATGGATTTCTCTCTATTTCCCTCCCTTTGGCAGCCACTGTGACTTTTCAGCCTTCCTGTCCTATTGCTTTTCATTCAAACTCTAATCAAATGGCCACTAAGCTTTTTCTGAGTCCATTTTCTAAATTCTTTCACTAATGAAACTCAGAAGCCAAAAATTGGAATCCGCTTTCCCTGGTAACATTTACTAAGTAAAATGTAATTTGTGACCTGGACATTAATATCAGTGATTAAGACTGGAATCAAAGGAACTTTGTTTTCCAAAAGTCAGCTATCAACAGCTATAAGGAGTATATAGGAAACTCCAGGCAACAAAGCCAATATTTCTTATGAGGGTTTTGATATCCAATAGATTGTGACATTTTAGACACAAATATGTCACTCTATGTTTCTAACATAGTGGAATCACAGTAGCAATAAAATGTACTTATGAAGGGCGAAATTCTTACTTCTTTTCCTACTTGGTGAAAAGTGTTAAGAGAGTAGGTAGGATGAACCTCCTATATAGCACTGCATGGAGAGGGTGTCCTGAGCGAGTCTCCAGACAGTGAGTGGACAAACTTGCCCAGACATTGTCAGGCAAACATACTCCAAGGTAAGGCAAGTAACTACCTAAAAGCTAACGAAACTCATTATTGGTGCTATAAATGACTTGGGTCCATAACCCAGTGCTTTAGTGACCTTATATTTCAAAAGAATTATGAGTCAGGAATGGGTTAAAAGTAGGGAGAGGAAAAATCTGAATATTTTCTCTCCGCTGTTTCTATGGTAACCTTACAGTTTGTGCAAATCTGTGAGACAAAGACCAGAAGATGTACTGATTAGTGATTATTGACAAGATGGTTGAACTGTCCCCTTTCTGACGAGGTAAGCTAATGACCCTCAGGTTGCCTCCACCATCTTTATTTCCAGAAAGCTTCTCCCTTGTCAAATGAAGGAGTCTCCATTTCCAATAGACAACATTCTTTGTCCTTCAGGGGCTCCAGCTCACTCAGCATAGGGCCATCTTCCCCCTGGTAAGGTTTTCCTATGGAGCTCTCTGGACAGGAGATATTGTTTTGGCATATAAGACTGTCAGACCACAGACCGCTAGCTACTTTTAACTCTTCTCCAAATATAAGGACAAGATCCTACGGTTTCTCTTTTAGAGCAAAAGACTGATAGACTTTGCCTGAAACTAACAACCATGTTTAGATCTCAAAGGGAAAAACTAAGCCTAGCCCCTTCTCCTTGTAACTCCAAGATAAATATATGGTCCTACCTAGGGCCTACCTCGGTAGCACATGTGATAGGCAAAGCTAAATCATGCTGTGTGGAACTTCTGCCCCTTGCCCCCATCCTAAAAGCTCAGAAATCAAATGTCTTTATGGGTTTTAAAGGTTCCTTCCTTTAAGTCCACCATCATACTATACTGTACGTGACATCTCTCTCTCCTAAGGCAGCTCCTGGTCAGCTTTTAAGGATAGGCCACCTCTCTCACTTCACAGGCACATCACTTTGTCTAGAGGATGATGGCTTATGTCCCTAATGCTCTTCCTTTAAGGCCTGATCATGGCCCCTGGGTTCTTGAGTCTCTCTCTGTCTCTGAATCTGTCTCTCTCTTCCCTTCTTTCTCTCCCTCTATCCCAATCTCTGTCCCTTTTAATAAAGCTCATTCTGAATGGAGTTCTCATGTGGGCTCCCTTTCTGAGTCAGCATTTATGTTATGACAATAATATCTTTTTGTCTTCAACATTCAACTTAAAGGGATCTCCATATGCAAATGTAGTTGTAGGTGAATCAGAGCTATATGCATGAAGATTTTTAGAGCAATTCTGGCTAGAGGATCTCCGTAAAGCTTATTGGGCAAATCAATCAACTGACAGTGCCTGAAAATGTTTCAATTACTTAGCAACAATCATCTTTGACATGACTGAAATGCTATAGATCACAAGCTGAGTGAAAAACAGTTTAGCAAAGTGACTCCTTGACTTGCAATTTTATATTATTTTTGTGAAAACAGAACTCAAATATTCCTTAAAATCTATCTTAATGGCAGAGTATTTTAAATCTCCTACAGATGAGTTAACCCCCTTAAATGGTTTATAGAAACTGAAAATTAAATACTTATGAAAACAAGAACTTCTCTCCAGAGATTAATAGCCAGCAAATTGGTCTCAACTTGTTAGGGGCATACTCATAGTACTCATATATTAATGCATCTTTGTCACTGAACTTACAGGAGAAAAATATTCTAAAGATAATTGTATCCCTCCAGTTGTTTATTAGCCTGCTGAAACAATGAATCTGGGTAATTAGAAATTCTTCAGGATTCTTACACAGGAGTAATAGAAAGACTGAGGCCTTTGTGCTAGGCAGAAGGGGAGCATATATTTAAGGGAGATATTTTATGGTGATGACAACTTCAAGGCAGACTAAAGCTGAATTAACGATGGGCCAGTGATGATCAGGACACACTTTGATATTGAATGCCTAGTTGTGCATACCTCTCATTTTCTATATAAGCAAAATATCATGTTAGTACCCCAAAGATGGACTTGGGGGAGTCATTGTAGTTCTTACTTATTGTTATTCCTCATGTGGCCATGTTAAAAAAAAAATGTTCTCCATGTTTTCACTAGAACTTAGCTCTTTAGCTTTTGCATTGAGGGTGAGCAGGATAGCCTAGTTTCTTTGGACTACTAGGGCCCAGTTTTGAGACTAAAGACCCTTGTAACACTTTCAAAATGTCATTTGATATATTTTCAACTGGCTTTGTATGATGCTGGCTGAGCTTATCTGGAGATATCAGTGTCTAACATTTAAAATTTTTAAATGAGAGTTTCAATACTTTGAGCAAAGTATACCATAAAATTTGTCTCTTAGATAATTATTAGGTCATTAACCTAAAAGTAGAACACAAAGCTCAACTGAGCTTCTCAGGAATTGGCCAGCCTCATACTGTCCTTAGGTCTTTGAGGGTATTAAAACCCCCATACTTTACTTTACGTCACAGGAAATAATTTTTTCTCTACCCATTTATATTTGTGATGTGATTGCCTTGGCTTTGCATGCTCCAAGATGCTGATCCATTGGTTGGATGACAAGATGACATTAGTGATCAAGTAATCATCACAGGTAAAATTCAAATTGACACATTTAAAGTGTTGGAGGCGAACTAGTGAAACATAATGCTTTTGCATGTGTGAAGTGCAAGTACTGGTCCATACAGTTCGTACGGGCCTTCTAATCTGTTCAGAGAGCTGAATGTGATGGCAACAGTTGGCCTGGCTCTATGACATCCATTTGTGTGATAGTAACTAAGATGCCCTGAGTATCCGTGAAATACTTTGTCCTGCTTTTCTCTTTCTGGAATACACATTTATCAGATGTCTTTCTTAGAACCATTTCCCAATTGCCAATTCTTTCTCTGCCTCATATATTAATGCTTTTAAAACATCTTGTCAGCATTGACAGAGAGGCAATCTTTTGCAGGAACCTGAGAGTTATCCACTGAACCACTATCATCAAGGAAAACAGATAGAGCCTCTGCATTCCAGGCTCAATGGACAATGGAAGCATAAGGTCTAAGCTCCATATGCAAGAAATGGCAACATATGGCTTAGTTTCTGGGAACACTATCGCCCTTACCTCCCTGAGTGTTGTTTTTTTTTTGTTTGTTTTTTGTTTTTACTAAATTATTCACTATTTTAGAAAGAAACTAAAATTGTTAGGATAAAAAAATTTCTATGAGCAGTCCTTGTTGGGAGGGTCAAGGGAGAAGGCTTAGTTCAGTGTTGATTATGAGTCTAAATCTCTGATTATACTCATGATCATTTGTCAAACCAAGATCAAGTCTGTGGTTCTTTTAACTCATCCTCACAGACAACTTCCTTACAAGGAATTATCATAACTAAGTCTTGATCTTTTTCATTATGCTTACTCCCTTCAAAGTTTAAATAGAATTTATAAAAGTCAATGCCATTAATTCTTTGATAGTTCAAGAGCATTTCATTCAAACTCTGACTTAATAATACCTCTGTTAGATAAATAGAGAGAGAGAGAGGTATAAGAGAAAGGTGTCAGAAGGAGCTCAGAAGCAGTTCCTTCAGATGAGAGCTTTCTTAAGCTCTTAATGCTTAAGATACCCAAATTTTGGGAGAGGCTTCAATTCCACTAAACAAAATCAGCTCCAGAGGAAGGAGAGATTCTACACCTTGAGGTAGAGTCGTTGATCAGAATTTATGAATGTGTGATCTATGCTGCCTGCCCTCTGTCATGTTGCATCCTATATAGACTAGGAGCATTAAGAGGAACATTTACAAAAGATCAGCTCATCACAGAAATCCTGGACAGGAGAGGGACTTCAGGGAGCATGGCCAGATCTGTAAGGTCCTTGGCAGCAGCTAGATTCCAACAACCTCCTCTTTCCTACTCACAAATCTTTATCTTTGACAGTCCAAAGAGGACACCAATTTCTACAACTGATGGGCTCTAGACATTTGCCCTAAAAGTGTACAAAAGGCATCAGTTTTCTAACGGTATTTGCAAAATTAAATGCAGATGACTAGAAGAGACCCTGATATCACATTATTATGATTTCAAGCTGTAAATGTGGCCCTGATAAGTATTACCATATTTATCTGCCTCTAAAACAAGCTGTTACATTGGTTTATTTCAAGCAACGTTAACAAAACAGTTTTGTGTGTTTAAAAACTCAAGTTTGTAATCCTTTTGGTCAGAAGAGGAGTCAGGACCTGGCTTAAGCTACTGTTTGTTAATCTAATATTCACGAAAAATAATCACTAAGGGATATATATATATATATATATATATATATTCCATATTCTCTTTTTTTAAAGCACAAATATATGAAATATGTGCTTGTTTCCACACTTTGGTTCCAAACCTTTGCCCTAAGTCAGATTCAGCCACCCATCCTCAATAAACCAATTAGAGGCACCAAATTGAATAGCAGAAAGCAGGAATAAAGAGTTACATTTAATATGAACATGTTGGAAAGAGGAACAAATAAACCCGGCAATCTCCTCAAGTCCGTTTTTGGAGTCTTAATAGATATTAAACTTTAAATAAGAGACGAAGATCATGTACAGCTAAGCGGTCAGGCCAGTGTGTGGTTGTAGTTACCATTGATCCATCACTGCATAGGTTTCGGTGTTATCCTGTTGTCGGGACTGTGTAAGAACCATTTGTGTGGAATAAATTCCACCTAGTTTGCTCCTTTTGTTTGTCCTATCATGAGGTTCTTGAGGAGATCCCTATTTCTTTGGGATTCACAGTTACAGAGGTTTGAAGTCATATTGAGACTCCCAAGTGTCTCTTTAAAAAATTGTCATTGCAGACATACCAGTTACATAGTGATCTCATTTTAGAATTTGCGTTTTCATTATTATTTAACTTCAGGAGTTATAATAAGCAATATCGTAAGCAATGCATCAACTTTGTGGCAGTTTTCTGGGAGCTGAAATATCAATTCTGGAGTGAAGCTCCTTAAGATCCAAGATGTAAATGATTCACAAACCTATGCAAATTCATAAAATGTATCAGATTCACAGGATCACTACATGTTAAAAATAATAAAAGCAGTAAAGATTGTTGTTGAAATTAGTATTTCCACCATACCCAAGGGTCTGGCAACGTTCAGAGAATCCTAGGACTAGAACTTTTATGAGTAGTTACTTGGGCTATAGTGGTCCCTTCAGTCATACAACTGTCTGTGAGCTATTTCTTTTCCTATGGAGAACTTTGTACCTACATTCCTATAAGTTATATCAATAAACTCTTTCATTCACTAAGTCAGTCTTTGGCAGATGATTTATTTGGTTTGTCCTTGCAACCCCATCTGTAGTGGGTTAGTATTTGTTTATGTGACCATGGAAAAAGTTACTCAATGGCATCATGTTCTAGTTGCAAATGTTGTCCATGGAATCCATGTGGGTATTAACAGTAGTTTCTTATTACTTCTATGAAGCAGTAGGCCATGTGCTTTGAATCCATCTCACAAATAAAATCTTATTACTATTCTCTAGATTGTATGCAATTCCAGAGAAATTTTAATGTTTGAAAAAATGTGTATAAACATGCACATAACAGACACACACTATATATTACACAGATATAAATATATATATATATATATGTATATATATATATATATATATATATATTAAGTGGTTCAACCTAATCACTAAATTACTGTTTACTGTGATAAGGAGAAACCACAACTAAAATGTTAAATAGTATGTTGCAAAAGTACATTCAATTTATTGGTCTTCGGCTACAGCATATACAAGAAAGTAATGCTGACAAAATTAAAAAAACTAGGATAATTGCATTTCTCCAGTCTATTCTCACAATTACATAGTGACTTATGGCACAATACTGTTTAATGGAACTGGGAAAGTTTACTGAGGTTCCTAGAAGGCTGATACTCTTGAAAGGGATAAAAACAAACAACAAAAACAAACCCTACTAGTGTGGTTCATGCAATGGTAAGGCATTGTTCTTAATGGAGTTCATAGTAGGACAAAGAAAGCCTAAGTGTGAAGAGAAGGGAGAAGAAGGTAGACAGGGAAATGGTATCAAGTACATACTAAAAACAACCTCAGTGAGAAAGAAAGAAAGAAAGAAAGAAAGAAAGAAAGAAAGAAAGAAAGAAAGAAAGAAAGAAAGAAAGAAGGAAAGAAAGAAAAAAGAA
>NW_004949098.1:9583233-9589219 GCF_000317375.1 Microtus ochrogaster
AGAGAAAGAAAGAAAGAAAGAAAGAAAGAAAGAAAGAAAGAAAGAAAGAAAGAAAGAAAGAAAGAAAGAAGGAAAGAAAGAAAAAAGAAAGAAAGAAAGAAAGAAAGAAAGAAAGAAAGAAAGAAAGAAAGAAAGAAAGAAAGATAGAATATTGGAAGATCCATCTCAAAATAAAAGTTTAGAAATGCCCTGGTCTGTAAATCAAAGACAGGGTGCATCCTTGGCACATGTGAGACCTGAGTTCAAATTGTATTGGCTTTACTCCTGCCCATGTGGAGAGAAATAAGACAATAGATAAAGTAATAATCTATATTAATGGAAAAGTTACTTTGGTGTGAGCTTAAAGCTGAACACTGCAGTTCCTTTACTGCTTTTATATAAAATATCAAATCTTTAGTTGCTTCTGTTAAAGATCATACTATTTGCAGGGATGAATATGTTTTACATTATAAGATTCAGAGAAACACAGAGGGCAGGTATATAACATCATCATGGATGTGGTGACAAAGGACTCAAGATATCCTATAGGTACAGTGCTGCAGAAGCTCCTTCCTCTCCTTCAGCCAATAGCTGCTGAGATATCAGCCCATTGGGGCATGGTCTCTCTCTCTCTTTAAAAAAAAAAAGCAGCAACTGCCCTCCACTCACTCTCTGGCTTCCGGCTCCACTTCCCTTCTTGCCAGCATTCTGTTCTATCTACTCCACCCACCTATGTTCTGACCTATCAGGCCAAGCAGTTACTTTATTAAATAACCAATGAAAGCAACATATAGAAAGAAGACACTCCTACATCAGTACAGTAAAAATCTGTAAAAGCAAAACATTAAAATATCCTGCTGAAAATATTTTATTTGATGAGAAATGAGAACTAAACTTAACTGTGAGTATAAACTTACAGAATGTAGATAGGGATTATGCTTGTTTAGTAAAGTGGTTCTTGTAGGTTCTTTTCCAAGATCATGACTTCAGTAGCCCAAGGTATTTGGTTGGGTTTCTAGCATTAGTCATGGTTTACCTCTCAAGATGATTTAAAGCTACCAAGTTATACACGACATTATTGTACCCTTAGAGATACTGTGCCATGCTGGTCATTGTTGTGTGTAACATGTGCAGCTGGCTTGTTGGGGTTTCTGTCCTGCCCAGTTCCCACAGTCGGTATTCCCCAAAGAAAACACACAGAGGTCTACATAAATTATAAACTGATTGGCCCATTAGCTCAGGCTTCTTATTAACTCTTGTAACTTATATTAGCCCATTGTTCTTCTCTATGTTAGCCACATGGCTCAGTACTTCTTCAGCAGAGCAGGTCACATCCTGCTTCTTCCCTGTCTGTTCAGGACTGAGGGAAGAGCATCCTTCTTCCCAGAATACTCCTGTTCTCACTGTCCCACCTCTACTTCTTGTCTGCTTTTCCCACCTGTACTTCCTGTCTGGCTATTAGCCAATCAGCTTTTATTTAAAACATGATTGACAAAATACAAACAATTCTTCTGTACCAGTTGTGGTTCATGGTTCAGCTGGGAAGGAATAAAGAGGTCATGAATTTGAGAAAGAGCAAGGCAAGGGATGAATGGAGGAAATAGAAGGAGTAAAGGGATGGAGCAAATAATGTAATTGCATTATAGTCTCAAAAAATTAAGAATTATCATTTAAAAGTTTCAGTTCAAAGATTTAACCCACATAAATGGATAGAAATTTCCAATTTGAGACACTAAATGACTTGCATTTGTTTGAAATAGAGAATTTCTTCTTCCTCAGTTGAGTTTCAAAAATATTTAACCCGTGTTTTCTTGAAACATCATCTTCATTGTCTTCTTGCACAGTTTTTGATGCACAATTTTCCTTCTGTTTGGAATCTTGATGATATATTGCTCACCACTATAGTCAGTCCTTGAGTTACTATAGGGTAAAGTGACAGCCTTTTTGACTCATAATTGAAATGTGCCATTGTTGAAAATAAAGATTGGCAAAAAAACAGGAAGAAACTTATCAACATATATACTGTTAACATATTAACATATATTTAAATATATTATCAGCATATATATGCATTTATATATGATATATTAACACTTTAATAATATATGTTATATATTATATTAAGATATACATCAATATTGTATTGCATAACAAATGTGTGCTCTAATTATATGCTATATATGTTAATAATGTATATTTCTAACATATATGTGTAGTGTTATAAATGGGAGCCTCTCGAAAAAGAATTGTTCTTAAAGAAGCACTTAGAATTTTGTCTTATATTGTATCTGCAAAAATATATCTTTAGAGGTATGATATGATTTGAATATGAAATATGTTTAGTTTTCTCTGTGTTTGCATTATAACACCCTTTGTTACTGGTGCTGTTGGAAAAATATATAAATTCTTAAGAGGTAGACTCCAAATAGAAGAAAGGGGTCACTGTGTGTGGACCTTAAGGTTTTATAGCCCATTCTAACTTCCTCTATACATTCTGTTTTGTGAGTGTGGCTGTCATGTGACCATTTGGCCTCTTGCCCGTATCACTGTTCTTTGTCTATAATCATGGAATATATTTCCTTGAAGTTCAAGTCTAAATAGACCCTTGTTCCTTAAATTGCTTTTATGTTCAAGTATATAGTCAAAGGCACGGGGAAAGGAAACAGAGAGGAACAATTACAAAAATAAACTAAATTTAACTCTAACCGTTTAAATGAAGACAAGTATCAGAGAAGTTAGCTGGCAAAGATTGTTTATATGAATTCTCCTCAAATCTTCTTTTCTAAGCTGATGAAAATTTATAACTGTCCTTCCTTTTTATTGTATTATTTATGTGCACATGTAAAAGGAGATGCCAGTAGAGGTCAGAATAGGGTATTAGACACCCTGGATCTGGAGCTATATGCAGTTGTGAGCCACTCCATGTGGGTTCTAGGCACAAAGCTTTGGCCACTTGCAAGAAAGCAGTGTTCTTAATCACTGTGCTAGCTGCCAGCTCCCAACTTTTTTTACATTTATATCTTAGGTATATATGGAGAACAGAATGCTTTCATAGATCTGGGTTCATTTTCTTTCAGTTCATGAATTCATATTTCTATGAGGTATATTCTAATTTTTAACAACCTAAACCAATAAATTTGAGTAAAGGAATGGATAAAAAAGAATATATGGGGAGTCTTTATAGTTTCAGTCCTTTAAGTCATAAGCAAGAATTGCAAAATTAAAATAATTTCATTTATTTTATTCATATATATATAGTTACTTGGCAAATACATAGGTATTAGATTTATAATACAGCAATGTCTTTGGCACTACAAACAAGGGAGAGCCACTGAGTATGTCCTAAAGTATTAGTGATCTCAGATTCTGAGAGAAATAGTGACCATATATTCAATGGGAACAACTTAGCATAAAAGTATAAAGAAGGGATTGTGAATTGGCAGTGATTAGACACAACTGAACCTTGGTAAGAGTCAATAAAAGTAGTGACAAGACCACCATAAAATAGATGGAGGAGGTGATACAAATTTACTCAATGTCTGGAAGAAATTACAGCTAGCATCTGAGCTCAGACTTTTAGATTATTTTAATAATTATACAACTGTAACAAAGTAGAGACAAGAGAGGTTTATATTGACTTGTTATTTCATTGAAAGGATAGAGGAAACTATCAAGTTTAAGGACAGGAGTGGGAATAGACTAACACCTTCAGGATCACTACCCATGACTCACTTATTCTTCCAACATCATCACCATGTTCAAACACATGAGTCCGTAGGGGACATTGCACATCCAGATCACAACATTTACTCTATATAACTGCAGTATTTATTTGTCTTTTCCTGGCCTCTAGTGAAAGACATATCAAACATTTAGGTACTGATTTAAAAGAAGTACAAATCATCTGGTGTTGATAAATTCTGTTCATTTAAGGAACCAGTGTAGTTACTTGCAGAGCTCCATTGCTAAGCACATCTGTTTTCTTAAATACTGACTCAAAAGCATGGCTTTCTCTCCTCCTATTAATTCATCTCCCTCCCCCAGCACCTGCTGAGATTTACAGCTTGTCTACCCTGTTGCTTTTCTCACATACTATGATAAATGGTCCTTTATCTGCCTGCTGAAAAAACAAACAAAATAAAAAACAAAATGTGGTTTTGTTTTTCACAGAGATGGGATAAATGCTTGGCAGCACAGAATCGATTCTAATGTGCATTGTCAGGAAACATACAGCATAAACTCACAGCCCTTCCTAGTAAATATTCAGAGCAAGTATTGTTTTTCTTTTTCTTTTTTTTCCCAAATGGCCTCAACAGAAGAAAATGAGCCCAGATATCTTTATGGTATCACATTTCTGGTATTATAACTAAAGGTCAGTTGTCATATTCGCTACCATCTCTGATTTTTCAAGGGTTTATAGCATATCAAATTACATCTGGCAGAAAATTGCTGTGATATTTTTCAGTTTGGTGTTCAAATGCCTCTGGAATCTACATTGTACTAAACTTTATAGAGAGCAATTTAAATAAAAATATGAAAGAAGCTTGCAGATGACTTCTACTTTAGAACAGAAATCTATGACAGTTTTGCATGAAGTCTTAATGTATTTCAGTATTTGGTATTACTAAGCTAGAATTGCAAATGTATCACTAATTCTTGGGAAATCTTCTGCTAATGAAATTTCTATGTAATAAAAGGAGAGCAGAGGAAAAATGTAGAGCCCAATAAAAATCAATTAAAAAAACAAAAAAGGAGAATTTTAATATTTTTATTTCTAACACTTAAAAAGAAATAATGAATTAAGAAAACAAAATCAGTCATTAGAATGTTATTGAGGTGAATTCTGACATAATGTTTCAAAATGAGATCCCTTGTTGATGTAGAGAAGAAAGGATCCTGCTAAGGCCAAAAGGCCAGGATGAAAGAGCAGTATTAGCCATGGAGCATAAATTGATGAATAAATCATGTGTATATACCCTAGATTCTGTGAACTGCACAGCCTTGGACTTGATGTGACTGGGGCAATGAGATAACGAAGTAAGGGTAGACACATAAAACACACATGTGTCTGGACTCTGCGGGACAGGACTCTCAGATGGAGAACTACCAGCAGCCAGCAAGCTAAATGTGTTTATTATATAAAGCTGAGTGAAGAGTCAGATTTATTGTATACATCTTAATGAGAAAGTGGGGTTTATTATATAGAGTTGGAGGAGGAAGTGGTGTGTTAGTTAACTTTGGTAGGAGATCTCTGTAAGAAAATAGCTTCAGGTTGCAATAATCCACAGGGAGGAAGCTGTGGTTGATAGTTTCTACAAACACCACTTTTGATTAGAGGTCAAGCATTCATCAGATTCATATTTTACTACGGGAAAGCTGTGCCATTTCAGTGGGTTTGAGGCATTGGGGTCCTTGACATAATCTTGTTTATGTTGATAACACACATTCATTCAGGAATTCATTCATTCCTCATACCAAAACAATAGGCTTAAGATGTGTAAGAATGATTTATGCTAAAAAAAAAAAGTGGTATATTTTTGTGGTCACAAGTGGAATACCACATATGCTAAGTTGTTGTAATATAAGCGGCGGGGCTGCGTCCCCAGCACCCCAGCCGCTTGGCTAGCTTATGCCCCGAAATAACAACACACAAATTGTATTCATTTAAACACTGCTTGGCCCTTTAGCTCTAGCCCTTACTGGCTAATTCTGATATCCCGATCAACCCATCTCTAATAATCTGTGAGCACCCTGGTCTTACTGGGAAGATTCTAGCCTATGTCCATCCTGGGTCAGAGCTTCATTGCGTGTGCCTCAGAGAGCAGAGCTCTTGCCTCTGCCCACAAGAGTGGAGCATCGTGTCTCTCTGAGGCATGTGCCCCCAAGAGGAGAGCTGTTGAGTCTGACCTCACTTCCTCTTCCTCCCAGCATTCTGTTCTGTTTACTCCTCCCACCTATGTTTTAACCTATCCGGGGTCGGAGCTTCATCGTGTGTGCCTCAGAGAGC
>NW_004949098.1:9589319-9622365 GCF_000317375.1 Microtus ochrogaster
TTCCTCCCAGCATTCTGTTCTGTTTACTCCTCCCACCTATGTTTTAACCTATCAGGGCAAGCAGCTTCTTTATTTAATTAAACAATGACCTTCCTCCATCACTAATGTTTGCTGGCACAGAAACAGGCTTCAGTAAGACAGGACATGCAGAGGAACTGAGAGTCAAGGAAACACACATAGCTTATGGTCTTTTGAGTTCTCAACCTTCAACTGAATACACCTATTCAGAATCCAGAAAAGAGTTCCTGTTCCAATATTCTTTTTTCACAAGTTGAATGAGAAGCTGAAAGACAGTAGGTGATCCAAACATTATGCTACAGATTTAAGGTAGAAGTTTCTATTCATGAAGTTAATCATATTACCATATATTCAGAGTGATGGCACTGGCCATCTTACTTGATGAGTTTGAAATTTGGGGCTGATATTAAATAGTTTATTGGCAAGTTTCCTAATTACTGGAGAGTTTACTGCTGCTTTCAAAGAGCTCAGAGTGGTCTCTTAGTGAACTATATTGTCTCTTTACAGTTTACAATCTGGAACCAATTTTCCAGAACCAAAAAATTTTCTATCTTTTAACTTTATAAAATTTTGTTTATCATGATACATAGGAGAAAGTAATTTCTCGTTAAATTTTAATTAAAAAAAACAAACACATTAGAGTAATCCCACATCCTGGCCTCTGCTCTCATTTCCCACAATTTCCAGTATTCTTGACCAATAAAGGTGCAAAATATTAAATTCAATAAATATATAATTCATAAATGTCAAGCCACTCTCATTGCAGTATAATTTTATATTTATTATTGTTATATATCTTTTAATTATCTAACATACATAAGCATAAATATAATATGGAAATATATAGTGATAATATTTCATCCTAGCTTGTTGTTTGGCTTCTGTGACATATCTGGGAGAATATGGACAGATAGAGAGGTAATATTATATAAAAAGCTTCATATATCTAAATTAGAAACAGAAACACAGGGATAGAGTGATGTCTTATCAATTAAGTCCTGGCTTTTTGAAGTCCATTCCTTATGATCCCATATGGTGAGATTAATTGCTCACTTTGATGCAGCAGGGGATGGGGGTGGGGCTTGGTTCTACTTCAACTGAGTGTGCCAAGGCTCTTTTGACTCCCTATGTGAGACCCCTACCTTTTCTGAGGAGTGGATAGGAGTGGGTTGAGGGAGAGGTTTGGGGGAAGGCATAGGAGGGAGAAACTGTGATTGGTAGGTAAAATAAATTAAAAACTAAAAATTTTTAAAATACTAACCAAAAGAGCACTTTCTTCTCTTTTAGAAGATCTAGGTTCAGCTTTGAAAACTCACATGGCAGCTCACAGACACATATAACTTCAGCACCAGGAATTTTTGCACCTTTTTACCTGCATGCACGTGATGCACTACATTCAGAAAACACACATAAAAAATCTAAGACAAAGAAAAAAAAGAAAGTAAAGAAACAGAATAACCTATTAATAAAGATGACTCAAGAGTAGAGTCCCCAGGGTTGGGTGAGATGGCTCAGCAGATAATGGTACCTGCTGTCAAGACTGATGAACTAATCTACATGGGAAGTAGAAAAAGACAAGGTCTTCTGAGTAAATTGGGAGCATAAGAACCTTGGGAGAGGAGGAGAGTCAGGGAGGGGAGCAGAGAAAAATGTATAGCTCAACAAAAATCACTTAAAAAAAGATGTATGAACTGAATGTGATCCCTAGGACCCATTTCTGACCTCCACATGCATGCTGCAGCATGTACACACCCATTCACACACACACACACTAAAAATGTAGAAAAGCAAGAATAGGCTTTAGAACAAATAGATTGCTGTGCTGTACTTGCCACTGTGGTGATAATATGTTATTAACAGCATTGAATGATTGAATGCCCATTTTATATTATAGATTTTTCTTTATTTCATGGGCAATATGAATATTTGTTATTTTTTAAAAACAATTTAGCTTTTTATGGAAAATAAAGGAAGTTTTGTTCAGCTTATTTGTTGTTAGTAATTGTCTGTTTTACTTCAAAATCCATTATCCAGTAAATTCACTTATGATTTATGATGTGACTTAGGTTGTAGACTTAAAATTTTCTTCATTTTATTAGCTATTTTGATAGTATACATTTTGATTAATTGCTTATTTTTCTACACCATGAAGGCTTGGGCATCTTCACTTGTATTTGTATCAAGGTAAGTCTAATACCCTTTGTCACTATTTCTTTCTCTGATCTATTGGTGGCCAAAGAATGGTTGTCATGTATTTTTAGATTTCTCTCCTATTGATTTCTAGTTTCACCCTGTTGTGGTTAGAAAAGAACCTTTGGCTGGTTTGGGGCTGAATGCTTCCAAAAGGAGCACTTGAGCGGCCAAAGTCCGAGACTTTCTAGTGGTGGCCATCCCGGACTTCAAAAGATTCTGTGAGAAAGGATTGATAGAAAACTAATATAGACTTTACATGTTTTGAAAAACATATTAGAATCAAAATATGCTGAATCTAAAATTAATAAATCTAAATTTATTTTCAATATAAAGTAATAAAAAGATTAGCAGCTATTTTTGTAGCCTGATAGAGATCTATTTTGCAGAAAGTCCCATAAACGCTTTAGAAGATATATATTGTGTGGTTGTGTAGTGTTTCTTCTAGGACTGTTAGGTCTAGTTCAAAGTGAATTTCAAATTCTCTGTTTTCTTTAATATCTATATAATTATCCATACCATGTTCAATGCAGAATAGCAGATCTCTTCTTACAGAATCTAGAGTTACCTAGGAAACAAGCCTCTGGCATCCTTGTGAGCACTTGCCACAGGTAAGTAAGGTAGGAAGACCCAGCTTCACTCACAGTTGCACCCATCTATGGACTGTGGTTCTCTACTGAATATAATATAGAAAACCAGATAAGCACTAGTATTCACTACTTTCTTTTTCCTGACTGTAGGAGCTGCCTCATGCCCCTATCATCATGACATCCCTGTCATTAGGACATTTACCCTGGACCTGTGAGACAAAAAGGCATTCCTTCCTGATGCTGTTTGGTCAGGTACTAGTGATCACTAGAGGGATGTCCTCCACAAAATAATAAATAGGAAGATGTATTTTAGCAGATGAAACTGCTGTTAGCTACATACTCTGTGAAGAAATTCCTTATCATAGTATATTGTCATGTTCAAACTTGATATAAAAATTGTTTCCCATGATACAGAAAGTGTGTTGTTCTCTGCATTAAAGGAAAACGTATTTCTCTACATCCTCACAGAAGCCTGTGCTACTGTATTTTAATTCTATCTTTCTTAATAACTAATTATCTTGTGTATATCTTATAATTTATTTATGTGAATATATCCATACAAGAAATAACTGTCCAGTGTATTTCATTTGTGCCTGTCTTTAATTAACTTGGGGAACTCTTTATATAGTATTGGAATGAAATTTCTTTTAATTGTGCCGCCCCCCATCCCTGAGGAGCCACCCTTCCTGTTTATTCCTTTTGAATTTTGTAATTTTGGGGGGGGGGGTTGTGTTGTTTTGCAAAAATACATTTATATCAGATTGAAGCAATTCTACCAAGGGGACTAATTCACTTAGTTTCCCTAATGGTTTTATCATACATAATTCCAGGACATTATAATGCACAAGGATGTGATATTGTTCCAATGAATTCTTAAAATAAGCTCACAATACCATTGATAGATCTCTGTAACCAGCAGCAACTTCACTGCATTCAATTATTTTATGGTTATCAGCATCATCAGGATTGAGCAGTATTACAAGTCCTTCAGGAGTCACTTGATGCCCTCTGGTAAGGAAGAGAGGGCAGACACCATCCCACCAGGTAAAGACAGAAGACTAGGGTCTCTGCAAACACTGGGAGGTGACCCTTTATATGATACTCATGACTACAATTCCAGTGTTCAGAGACTAAATGTGATCAAATTATATTACCTAATTTTTAAAAAACTAATTAAAATATTGATGTAAGAAAAGATCAGTTGGCCTTAGAGTATCTCTTCAATGGGCCCGGATAACAATCTGAAATGTGTTTTGTGGGTTACAACTAACAAAATCTAAATATAAAATTTCTTATTTCTTAGAATCTTTTAACATTTAAAAAATTGCTTTAGATACCTCTTATTCTATCTCTGGACTTATTCTTCATAAATGAAATAATAAATGACTTGGAAGTGTATATTTATAGATGGAAAATATAACAAAAATGTGTTTTTTTCCAAGTCAACTTATATATTCAATTGAAGCACAAGCAAGATTGTAGTAAATACAATAGATTTTAAGAAGGCTGACAATTTGATATTCACACTTCTCCATCAGTATCATCAAAATTTTAGGTGCAACTGAAGAGTTCCTATTGCATTTCTGCATGCCTTTCTTAAACTTGCCTGTATTGACTGATATTATGAATAAGTTTTCACTTATTTTTGATATACTCTGACAAGTGTGATACCTCAATTTTCTTCTCAATAAACATATTATGTTAACTGATTCCTGTGTGTTAAGTTACTTTAATGAAAGCATTATGAAAGGGATGAGACATGCCACTTGTTTCTGTCTATAATCTGCTTCATAACTTAAATAAAATCAATGATACATGATGAGGTTTTGAACTCATGGGTGCTTTGGATAGGCACACACGGAGGCCCCAGCAGTGAGTAAATAGAGAGAGAATGCCACTCATAAGTATAGAATCAAGACAGTAGCTTAGAAAAGTGATGTCTCAGCTTAAACTGACATTATATTCATTCTGCATTGAAGACAGAATTTCTACTGCACTCAGCCAAGATATAGACTTGTCTTTTTTAGAATTTTTCTTAGTTAGCATCTATTATTTGTTTAAGTAAACTGTGTTTTCTCCCATATTTGCATTTCTAAGAATGAGGCTTCTCCAACAGCCCTACTTTACAGAAAATTCTTGTATTTGGTAACAGCGGAATGAGAGTTCATGTTACAAAATCTTACTGTCAGCATTTTATAAACCCACATGCATATAATCCATATAGATTGTACTCTTCATTAAGTGTGAGCATTTTGAAACCATGGGACTCATGTTTCCAATTCAGAAAATAAGGACTTGACTATGTACAGCATTGTTTCTAGTTGAGAGCCTCCATGTTTTACATTATTTCCTACAACTTGATTTGCATCCTTACCTCAACTTTTGTTCTCAGTTAAAGACATACTTCTGTGGGTATGTGTTTAGCCCCAACTACTTAGGATTAGAAACCCTATCAGAGGCCTTGATTACTACCTTCTTAGTAAATATTATCTCTAGCTCTTAATCTAGAGATGGGACCTAATGAAATTTTCTCAATTCAGGTTGGCATTCCAAATGATGCTGTCATTTTACAGGTCTTCTTTAGGTGACCATATTGTCAAAATTTCTTAAGTATAGGTCCTTGTAGTATATAGAAGATGCTGTCTACAAAAAGATGTCCTAATCCTCTAGATGTTGCAATTTTATTCTCCCTCTTCTATGATACTTCAGCCTTATGTGTATTACTTGTGTTGGTGATGTATCAATTGGGTGGGCAAAACAAAATCAATTGTTCTCTGCATTTTACCTAGCTTAGAATGTGAATGTCTATGATGTTGTCTGATACTGTCTAAAGAAACTTCTTTGGTAAGGGAAAGGGGTGAAAATCACCTGTTTGAATAAGGATAGGTATTTAGAATGCAATTGGAAAATACACAGCTTTAGGAAATATTTTATTTAACTCATTGATATGATACTTTGATAAAATTGAAGGTAAAATATCTGTATGTGTATGTGTGAGTGAGTGAAGTGTATGTGTTTGAGAGAAGGAATATGACAGTAACTCACAGTTGCTTCAGATAGAAAAGGTCTAAGCCCTATGAAATTGCTCTAATTTATCTCCCTTCCCAGATTGCTTCTTCATCTCTCTCCCTCTGAAATGTGATTGCAAGCTCCTCAAACTAAAAAACAGTCAATGCATTCTGGCAGGTTAACTTCCTTCAGGAATAAAATGGTTTTGCATTTCTTATGAAAAGGGAAGTACATATTTAGGAAAAGAAAAATCCAGTTATGGAAGTGATTGAATTTATTTTTTTACAGATAAATCAAGAAAGAGAAAGTTAACTTTAGAACAATGATAACTTTAAATCTTCCCCGCAGACTTTTGTATGGCCATACTAAAGTTAAAATATGTCGGTAACCTCCAGCGAAGATAAGAAAATGGCACGGTAAGCCAAAAAAGGATGGAGAGGACAAGTGGATTTAAATCACATGCCCACAATTATGTTCAACTTATTTATGGATTGCTGTATTTCTTTTTTATGCATATTCAATTTACAGTAGGAAATTAAGTATAAAATAGTTTCCTGCCTGTTAATACTAAATTAACCCTATAAAATTTTACCATAATACAAAGTGGGATTTATCAGCTCATGGAAAGTCTATTATTGGGCTTGCTGAGTCCTGTCAACATTTCTGTATATGGCTACTTATGAAGGATGAAAATGTGTGACTTTTAGCATAAAGGACATTTTAAAATGTCATTTGAAAGTCTCAGATGATGACCTTAAGCTGTATTGAAGATGAAGGCCTTACTCTGAATAAAAATCCAAAGATTCAGAGAGGGAGTTGTGAACACAGGAGATTAAGAAACTGATCACTGCAAACATTGAAAGCTTGTACTTATAACTTATTATTAACCAATTAGTCACTTGAGTTTATGTATACAGGGGTAAGAAACAAATACATTCAACAAGTGTACAGTGTTAGCTATAACGTATACCTTCCTATATATCATCTAACTATATCTGCATACATATTAATTAAATATAAAATGGAATTAGTACATTTGCATATATGTATAGTGTATATAGTATTATATATGTATATGTATACTAACAAACTGGGGAAGTGAGAGATGGCTCAGGGATTAAGAGTTCTTGCTGTTCTTCCAGAGAACCTGAGTTTGGTTCCCTACACCCAAGTTGAGCAACTCACATCTGCCTGTATTTTAAACTCCAGAAGATTTGATGCTCTTTTCTGGTCTCCGTTAAGAATCATACATATTGCATATACTTATTCTCTCTTTATCCCCTCTCTTCCAAGCATAAATATATTAATAAATAAATTACATATTTTATAATCATTGAAATAAACACCATATGGAAGTAATGTATATAAATAATATATACATTATATTATGTCTAAAATTTTACCCACAAAAGTCAAAGGCCATCTAACAAATCCTCCACTACCAAGCATAAAAATCTTCCTTGTGAGTTGTTGGTCTGGGAAGCCAAAGAGACTCCCAAAATAACATATGCTATTGTTGTTGTGCTTTGCTGCCTCTCATAGGCTGAAATTAAGTAAGTCCTTATTACTGAAAACACTATACACTTTAGCACAGGACATGAAATACTTGATTGGATCTGTCCTGAGAACTCCTCAGTGAGGTCTAGCTTTTGTAATACCAGATCTCTATACAAAGTACCATTGGAGAGAAACAATGAACAGCCTGAAGCAGTTTTGATGCCTATGAACTACAGCAATGACAAGCATGGCAAGATATCCCTAAAGATGAAATAGTAACCGTCATATCTTTAAATAATCAGCCCCTCTCTGATTGGACATAAGGTCTATATAACTGAAGGATAATGATGCCTCATGCTAGAAACTTAGGCAACAACATATTCATGGATTGGAGATGAGCCTAGTACATCCACTTTACTATATCAGCAAAATTCCTTTTACACACAGATAAGAGTATCTCTTGCCTCTCATTAAATAAGCTTATCTTTATGGCAGATGAGAAAATGATAGAAAACCACATCAAGTCAAAATGAGGAGACCAACTGACTGTGGATAGTAGAGCTACCCTGGGTACATCCATAATATAACCCCTGTACCATCATGGAAAGCAGAAGAGGGGGCAGAAGGTTATCAGTGTAAGAAGATAAATTTGTTCTGAGAGCCTGTCCTTTCAAAATGGCAGGCAATCTATACCTATGACACTTAAAAAAATACAGTAATACTATTTAATACTCAAAAATAAAACCTGATTAATGATAATATCAGTTGACATTCCAGTGCAGTGAGGGAAATCTCATGGTATTCTAACTCTAGGGAAAGAACAACAGGCAACTAATGAATACTTAGACATGAAGAATCTCCTAGGGATGAGCCTGTTACTTGGTTCTTCGGTACCAAGTGGTCAGCCCTGTAATCATCTACAGACAAGTAACTCTAATCATACTCTCCAGATTGTATACATATATTTGTGTACATATTATATATAATGTATATAAAACATTTACACATATAATAGTATTATGGTTACTTAAATCCAAGCTAAACATGCACTGAATATGAGAGTAAGTACGAGGCATCATGGAATGGTTTGAAGAGAAAGGACATGAAGGTCTTGGAAGGAGAAAGAAAAGGGAGAAGATAAGTATGCAAAAGGTTTTTATTTAAATCTTACAAATGTTTTATTGTTTTGATTTTGATGCATTTCTTTGCTCATTTGCTTGTTTTTCTTTTGCCATGCACCATCCTGAACATAAAGGTCAATCTCACAGTTCTAGAAGAACCTAGACTCCTGGAATAATTTGACAATGAAAGACAGAGAAAAAACTGAAGGTCACCCAAGGAACTCATTGGCAATAGAACCTTGAGGAGAGTTTACTACAAGACCTGTTGCAGACAGAAAGAGATGGTTGGTTATATTCCTCCCTCAAAATAACTAGAAGATTTAATGAATAGATATTTATCATTTATTATATTTAAAATTACCAGTTACATTGTATAATTGGTAACCATGTAGTACATTGAGCATTTTCATGTACAAATCCAAACCCAAGATTTAATGAGGTGCAGAAATAATAATCAAGGTAAGTGACATCCTAACGTAACACTTCAGAATGAAAATTAATGTAAAGTCCCACGATGGACAAGATATTTAATTTAATTAGAAATAGTCTCCTTATGTATATATGTTTACTAATATCTTGCACCTTTCTATCAAATCAGCCTGCAGATCAGTGGTCAAAACTTCTTCTTAAACATTTTCAGCTTCAGAACAAGCCAAATCACATTTCAAAATTGGCATAAATTAGCAATAGTCTCAGTAGATGTTCATTCTTTAAACAACCTACAGAAATATTGTCTATGCCACAGAATCTTCTGACTAATGGCATCAAATGTAAAACATTTTCATTTTAAAACTAAGAACCTGAGTTGTTTTACTGTCCACTTGATTCTACAAACATTGGGATATATGGTACTTATTTTTAATAGTATTAATACTTTTTTATTATTTTTTATTTGAAAAAAATTTCCGCCTCCTCCCAGCCTCCCATTTCCCTCCCCCTCCCCCTCCTTTCCCCTCCCCCCACTCCTCTCCCCCTCCCTCTCCAGTCTGAAGAGCAGTCAGGGTTCCCTGCCCTGTAGAAAGTCCAAAGTCCTTCCCCCTCCATCCTGGTCTAGGAAGGTGAACATACAAACTGGCTAGGCTCCCACAAAGCCAGAACATGAAGTAGGATCAAAACCCAGTGCCATTGTCCTTGGCTTCTCAGCAGCCCTCATTGTCCACCATATTCAGAGAATTTGGTTTTATCCCATGCTTTTTCAGTAACAGTCCAGCTGGCCTAGGTGAGCTCCCAATAGATCAGCCCCACTGTCACCGTGGGTGGGTGCACCCCTCGTGGTCCTGACTTCTTTGCTCATATTCTACCTCCTTCTGCTCCTCATTGGGACATTGGGGGCTCAGTCCAGTGCTCCAGTGTGGGTCTCTATCGCTATCTCCAATCCATCGCCAGATGAAGGTTCTATGGTGATATGCAAGATATTCATCAGTATGGCTATAGGATAGGGTCATTTCAGGTTTCCTATCCTCAGCTGCCCCAGGAACATAGCCATGGGCACCTGGGAGCCCCTCTAGGTCCAAGACTCTTGGCAACCCTAAGATGACTCCCTTAATTAAGATATGTGCTTCCCTGCTTCCCTATCCAACCTTCCTTTATCCCAATCATCCCGTTTCCCCAAGTTCCCCCCATCCTCCCCTTCTCACTTTTCTCTCCCCATCTCCCCTTACCCACCTCCCACCCCACCCCCAAGTTCCCAATTTTTTGCCCGGCAGTCTTGTCTACTTCCCATAACCAGGAGGATAGCTATATGTTTTTCTTTGGGTTCACCTTCTTATTTAGCTTCTTTAGGATAACAAAATATAGACTCACTGACCCTTATTTATGGCTAGAAACCAATTATGAGTGAGTACATCCCATGTTCATCTTTTTGGGTCTGGGTTACCTCACTCAGGATAGTGTTTTCTGTTTCCATCCATTTGCATGCAAAATTCGTGAAGTCATTGTTTTTTACTGCTGAGTAGTACTCTAATGTGTATATATTCCACACTTTCTTCATCCATTCTTCTGGTACAATGAAAATACAGTTCTTGTTTGGAACCTATGGAGATCTGGTACTTGCTGTCACAGTCACTGTGAGTTTATGTGCAGATCTGTTCTGCTGTGCCCAGATTATACTCTTTTCTTGGATTCATCCATTACCTCTGATTCATAAAATTTTTCACTTTTTTCTTCCATATAGATTCCAGAACCCTGGGGGGGGGGCAGGTATTTGAAAACGACATTCCATTTAGGACTCAGTGTTCCAAATCTCATTCTCTGCTATACACTTAGGGAAAGCCCCACAGATGACCAACAAATGGATTCCGTGTGTGTTTGTGTGTGTGTGTGTGTGTGTGTGTGTGTGTGTGTGTGTGTGTGTGTGTGTGTGCGCTGGTTTGGTTTGTTATTTTTCTTACTTGTTTGTTGGTTGGTTAGGTTAGATTTTTAGTTTCTCTTGTTATCAACTTTTTTTTGTTTATGGGACAGACAAGAAAGAGAAAAAAGGATATGAAGGTGACTAGGCTGTGAGGGAATAACAGGAAGAGTTGGATGAAAGGAAAAAATATGGGCAAGTATTTTATTAAAAATTACAGTTAATCATTCAGAGATGAATTGGTATATGCCTATGCTGGGCATACTCTGAGTCAATTTTGTGCAAATAATTATACAAATCAGAAGTACCCTTAAGAACTTAAATTTAAATGCATTTTATATAATAAACATATATTAATAATAATACTTTTTCAACATTTTTATTGTTCTGCACTGTTTTCATACTTAAATGCATATGGTAAGATCTTTTTAATTTTTAAATTTTTGATTATTTTATTTGAGATTAAACATTCACCAAAATGAGTTGTAGGTTCTGCTTGCCCTTCACTTTTAAATTAAATGATACGTTTTTCCTGATTTATTTTTTCATCTCTAGTGATACTTTTATTTGCATTTACATATATTTCTTGGGGGGTCTTAAAATTATTTCTCTTCAGTTCCTGAGTCATGCTGCTTGAGATTGAATTCTTTTGTGGCACTGAAAACCCTGTTTCTCTTCTCATGCACAGTTTCTGCATTTTCATCTGTCACTATCTTCTCTGTAAGATGGAATTGATAATGACAACCATTCCATAAAACAGTCCTTTGGTAAATGATGCAATGAGTGTAAATAGGCCAGTCAAGTAATAATCTTTGTATAAATATTAAATAGTATTGTTATTATTTTTATTATCACAGATAATTTTGGTCTGCATGTTATGAGAATTGTTTAAATACAGTATCTGTGGTTTAGCTTTATGTTTTCTATTTTCACTATTTATTGTTCTTTGGACTGTACTTTTATTGGATGATCCATTCTAGTCTCTTACTTTTGTCTTTTATTTTTGACTTTCAAAATGTCATTTTAAATGACTTTCTTTTTCATTTATTTAAATAATATTTTTTATTTATTTTGCATACTGACCGTAGCTTCTCCTCTCTCTTCTCCTCTTATTACCCTGCACTACTTGCTTCCTGTCTAATCCCCTACCCTTCCACTCTTCCTCTATCCTCATTCAGAAAGAGGCAGGCCTCTCATGGTCCTTAACAAAGCATGGCATATCAAGTTGAGGCAGGACCTAGCTCTTCTCCTTGCCTCAAGGCTGGGCAATGTAATCTATAATGGGGAACAGGTTCCCAAAAGCCTGCTAAGCACCAGGGACAGGTTCTGTGAGGCAAGATTAATAAACATTTAGAAGGAGAAATTGGAGTTCAATCTGAAGACCCAAAAACAAAGCAGCCAGCCACTGGCTCTTACCTTGACCTCAGTACAAAATGGCAATTATGCCTCCAGGAATCTCACAATGAGACTGTATGTTGAGAGTTGTTTCTTCCTGTTTAATAATCCTATCTAGGGGTGGGATTAAAGGCATGCCCTGCTCAGTTTCTATGGCAACAAATGCAGCTACTAAGAATAAGGTACAAATCATTGTGGCTACTGGATTAAAGGTATATGTTACCATTACCTGGTCTATAAGACTGACCAATGGGTCTGTTTTACTCTTAGCTCTTCAGACAGGCTTTACTTATTAAAATAAAACTTAAATGCCACTACAGTCCTGATCTTATTAGTAGGAGTCTTACAAACTGACCAAGCTACACAACTGTCATACACATGTATAGGATTAATGCAATGGGAACACTTGAAGACTGATAGGAAAGGCAAGGTTATATGAAGTGTTAGGTCTTAAGGAGTTAACAGTTGGTCAAGTTTTGAACTTCTGTGACAAAACAAAGCAAAAGTGTATGTCATGATGTTGTTAAGATATTAATCATATTAATCAGATGGTGTCTGAGACATCAATCTGATGTAGTCACCATCTGAAGACTGCAGCTTTGGAGGGTTATGGCTCTGTAAGGGAGTTTGAGTGAATTAAATCAGCAGATTATTTCACTGTCATAGATGTTTTGAATTTCCATATTAACTAAAGAAGAACACCATTATGAAATAAAGTAAAGCAAAGTAAGCTAAAATGAAATGAAGGAAATCTAAACATGAACTATAACATGATGGCTGCCATAGTTGAATTTCTGGAAGGGACCTTGTATCGAACTGGTGAAAAAAGAGGCTGTGCTGAGGAAAGAGATGGTGGTTAGCCTGGCAGTATCCTTATTATGGGATCTTGTACAAGTCAGAGGTAACAAAATCTGATTCTAGGACACTGAACTGGTCTTGTTTCACAGGAAAAAGACAATGAAACTCAACTACAAGAAAGAATCTCAATAGATAGGATGGACTGGGTTTAAGCCTTTAAGAAATATAATCTTAGAGTAAGTTCCAGGACAGTCAGGGCTACACAGTGAGACTGTTTCAAAAAGAAAGTTTCCTTTGCATTGAAATCATTTAAGTTTTCATACACTGAATAGGGAAGAATGGTTCTTAAATACCTTCTGCCCAGAAAGTTGATTTGAGGCCTGAGTCAGTGACCTCAATTAGATCAGGTCCAAGGTAGTGACCTCCACGTGACCAGGCCCAGGGCAACGACCTCTGCCAGAACAGGCCTGAGCTAGCATCCTCCACTGGAGCAGGCCTGAGCCAGTGACCACCACAGGAGCAGGCCTGAGCCAATGACTACCCACAGTGAAACCAGGCCTGAGCCATCAACCATTGGTAGAGCAGGCCCAAGCCAGTGACCTTGGAAGGACCAGACCAAGGACAGCAACCTCCCTGTGAGCAGGCCCAATCAGGCAACCTCCATAGGAGCAGGTTCAAGCCAGCAACCTTTGGGGGGAGCAGGCCTGAGTCAGTGACCTCCACTGAAGCAGGTCTGAGCCAGAAAGCTTCATAGGAGCAGGACCAAACAAGCAACTTCTATGGAAAAAACCCAAGTGACCTCCATGAGTGCAAAATGACCTTTAGAAGTGCTGATCAAAATCAAGGCACACCAAGTGACCTCGAGCTTAAGTGGAACCATGGCCCCAACAACACCATGAGGAACAACCAAATGAGCCTTGGATCAAATGGCACCTGGAAGAGCAAGCACCAGAGATATGACTGTGGTAGTGCACACCTTCAATCCCAATGCATGGGAGGTAGAGGAAGACAGATCTCTGTGAGTTCAAAGACAACCTGGTCTACAAAGGGAGTTCCAGCACAGCCAAAGATATACAGAGAAACTGTCTCAAAAAATAAAAGTAAAAAAAAGAAATAGATGTTAAAATAAAGCCACATAAAGATGAAAACTGCATAGAGAATCTTGATACTGTATGTTATTATGCTCCCTTTGAATTGCTTGAATGCTTAGGAAGGAACAACAGCTGCTAAAAGATATTTGCTTATAAATGTTGCTGAATTAATTCAAGATAGGTATTTTGAAAATACCTTGACTTCAAAATTGAAGTTAAAAGATATGTTACTTTGGATAATAGGATTTGCTTTTGTTTCCACAGGAAATGAGAGGCTGTGGATTCACTCTGAGTTAAGAAAAATCAGTTTTGATCAAGGAAGGCAACCTGAGAAATCTCTAGAAAGAACATATGGCCAGATGTCAGAGGTCTATATCCAGAACAGATTCAAGATGCTGCCTGAGATGATCAAGTCTCACAGGATACTCCAGTTAGGACTTGATTATACTTCTAAATTTTCTTTAGGTCCCCATAAGATTATCAGTGCCCCCATCCATCAGGAAGTTGCCTATAAAACTATGCCCACATTCCCAAAAAATAGACTATGGATATTTTCCTTTATTTAAAAAAAGGGGGTGGGGAATTGGTGTGGAACAATTGTATTGTGTCAATTATATTTTAAATAAATGCTGATTGGCCAGTAGTCAGGCAGGAAGTACAGGCAGGACAACCAGACAGGAAGTAGAGGTGAGTCAAAGAGAACAGAAGAATTCTGAGAAGAGGAAAGCTCTTTCTGCAGCTCTGACCCAATCACAGAAGAAGCAAGATGTGACTACCCCACTGAATAAGTTACTGAGTCACATGGCTAACACAGATAAGAATAATGGCTAATAATGGGCTTCATAAATTGTAAGAGTTAATAAGAAACCTGAGCTAATGGGCCAATCAGTTTATAGTTAATATAGACCTCTGTGTGATTTCTTTGGTACTTAACGATTGTGGGAACTGGGCAGGACAGAAACTCAGTGAACACATGACCCCAACTACACCAATCAAATGAAAAGATAGGTAGGCAAGGAAAGAACAAACTCAATACCACAAAGAAGAGCATGACACCAAAAAATCTAGTGGCTCTAAAGCAGCAAGAATTGAACACCCCAATACAGATCAAACAGTAGAAAACAACATAAAAATAAACTTTAGGAGAATGTTTGAGGCCCTTAAAGAGGAAATGAAAAATTGTCTCAAAAAATGAAAAAAAGACAAACAAAAAATTGGAAAAAATTAACAAATCCCTTAAAGGAAAACAAAAAAAAATAGCAGTCAAACTGCTGAAAGAAACAACTAACGACTTGAAAATCAAGGTAGAGACAACTGAGGGAATTCAGGAAATGAAAAATATGGGAAAACGATCAGGAACCAGAAGTACACATAAAAACAGCAGAATACAAGAGATGAAATAGAGAATCTCCACTGAAGATACAAGTGAGGAATTAGACTCATGAGTCAAAGGAAACATTAAATCTAACAGAAAATTAACACAAAATATTCAGAAAATATGGGACACCATGAAATGACCAAAACTAAGAATAATATGGCTAGAAGGAGAAGTCCAACTCAAAAGCACAGAAAATATATTCAACAAAATCTTAAAAGAAAATTTTCCCAACCTAAAGAAAGATATAAATATGAAGATACAAGAAGTTTACAGAACATCAACTAGTCTGGACCAAAATAGGTCCCCTTGCCACATAATAATCAAAACACTAAACATACAGAATAAAGAAAGGATATTAAGACCCTGTAAAAAAAAAAGGCCAAATATCATATAAAGGAAGGCCTATCAGAATTACACCTGACTTCTCAATTGAAACAATAAAAGCCAGAAAGTCTTGGTCAAGTGTTATATAGACATTAAGAAACCAATGATGTCAGCTCAGACTATTATATACAGAAAAACTTTAAATCACTATATATGGACAAAACAAGATATTCCATGAAGAACCATATTTAACCAATACCTAGCCACAAACTCATCTCTACACAAAGTACTAGAAGGAAAACTTCAACCAAAGGAAGTTCACTACATCTACAAAAACACAGACCATAGATGATCTCAAAGCAGCAAACCCCAAAGAAGGGGAAAAACATACACAATAACATCACCAACAATGAAAACTAAAATAATCACTGATTATTAATATCCATTAATATAAATGGAATCAACTCATGTAATAAAACACACAGGCTAATAGATTGGATACAAAATCAGAATCCATCCTTTTGTTGCATATAAGAAACATACCTCAACCTCCAAGACAGATATCACTTCAGAGTAAAGGGTTGGGAAAAAGGTTTCCAATCAAATGGACCTAAGAAAAAAGCTGGTGTAGCTATCATAATATCTAACAAAATAGACTTCAAACAAATATCAATTAAAAAAGACAAGGAAGAAC
Organism: Microtus ochrogaster; assembly: GCF_000317375.1. Lineage (NCBI taxonomy): Eukaryota > Metazoa > Chordata > Mammalia > Rodentia > Cricetidae > Microtus > Microtus ochrogaster. The sequence continues at coordinate 9,605,772 of NW_004949098.1, forward strand.
ATTTCCTATTAGTCACAGGAAAAATCCATTATGAGGAAATATCAATACTGAACATCTCTGCCCCAAATACAAGGGCATCCTCATATGTAAAAGAAACACTTCTAATACTTAAATCATATATTAAATCCCACATACCAATAGTGGGAGACTTCAACACCCCACTCTCACCACTGGAAAGATCTGTCAGACAGAGAAATAAGAGAACTAACAGATGTTATAGCTCAAATGGACTTAATGAACATCTATAGAACATTCCATCTACACATAAAATAATATACCTTCTCATCACCTCATGAGACCTTTTCAAAAATTAACCACATACTAGGTAACAAAACAAACTTCATGCACGAAAATTGTAATAACCCCAATAATGGGATCACCATGGCTTAAAATTAGAATTCAACAGCAACACTAATTCCAGAAAGCCCACAAATACATGAAAATTAAACAATGCTCACCTGAATCATAAATGGGCAAAGGAAAAAATAAAGGAAGTAATTAAATACTTCCTAAAATTCATTGAAAATGATGATAAAATGTACCCAAATTTATTGAACACAAAGAAAGCAGTGTTAAGAGGAAAGTTCATGAGACTTTCCTACATAATGAAGCTTGAAAATTCCACACTAGTGAGTTAACAGAATACTTGAAAACTCTAGAACAAACTAAAACAAATGCAGCCAAGAGAACTAGAAGGCAGGAAATAATCAAATTGAGAGCTAAAATCAACAAAATAGAAACAAGGATAATAATATAAAGAATCAATGAGACTAAAAGTTGGTTATGTCAACATAATAGACATACATTTATGTAAACTAACCAAGAGGCAGAGAGAGCATATGGTATGTACTCACTCATAAGTGGATTCTAGCCATAAACAAAGGACATTGAGCCTATAGTTTGTGATCCTAATGAAACTAAATAAGAAGGTGAACCCAAAGAAAAACATATATTTATCCTCCTGGATATTGGAAGCAGAGCTGGGCAAAAGTTGGGAGCACGGGGGTAGGGGTAGGTTGTGGGCGAGGGGAGATGGGCAGAGAGAAGGGAGAAGGGGAGTATGGGGGAGAGCTTGGGGGAATGGGATGGTTGAGATGGAGAAAGGGTGGATATGGGAGCAGGGAAGAAGATAATTAAGGGAGCCATTTTAGGGTTGACTAGAGACTTGACTCTAGAGGGGTTCCCAGGTGTCCAGGGGATGTCGCTAGCTAGGTGCTTGGGCAGCAGAGGAGAGGGTGCCTGAACTGACTTTATCCCATAGCCACACTGATGAATATCTTGTATATCACCTTCATCTGGCGATGGATGGAGATAGAGACCGAGACCCACATTGAAGCACCTGTCTGAGATCCCAAGGCCCAGATGAAGAGCAGAAGAAGGGAGAACATGAGCAAGTAAGTCAGGACCATGAGGAATGCGTGCACCCACGGAGACAGTGGGACTGATCTAATGGGAGCTTACCAAAGCCAGGTGGACTCGGACCGAACTGGCATGTGATCAAACAAGACTCTCTGAATGTGGCTGACAATGAGGGCAGACTGAGAAGCCAATGATAATGATACTGGGTTTTGATTCTACTGCATGTACTGGCTTCTTAGGACACTAGTCTGTTTGGATGCACACCTTCCTAGACCTGGATGGAGCGGGGGATTGGACTTCCCACAAGGCTGGGCACCCTGACTTCTCTTAGGACTGGAGAGTGAGGGGGAGGGGGCTGGGGGGAGTGGCAGGGAAATGGGAGGATGGGAGGAGGTGGAAATTTTTAATAAATAAATAACCCCCCCCAAAAAAAGAAAATGGGGACACATAGCAACGACATGGAGGAAATCCAGAGAATCATCAGGTCATACTTCAAAAACCTATACTCCACAAAATTAGAAAACTTAAAGGAAATTGATAATTTTCTGGATAAATATCACTTACAAAAATTAAAACAAGACCAGATAAGCAAATTAAATAGACCTATAACTGCTAAAGAAATAGAAACATTCATAAAAATCTTCCAATTATAAAAGGCCCAGTACCAGTTGTGTCAACACAGAATTCTACAATATTTTCAAAGAAGAGCAAATGCCAATACTCCTCAAATTGTTCCACACAATAGCTACAGGAGGAACAATGTCAAACTCTTTTTATGAGGCTACAATTACCCTGATAGCCAAACCAGATAAAGATATTACAAAGAAAAATAATTTCAGACCAATCTCACTCATGAATAATGATGCAAAAACAATCAGTAAAATACTGACAAACTGAATTCAAGTATGGATCAGAAAAATCGTGTAGAAAAATTACCATGACTAAGTAGGCTTCATCCCAGAAATGAAGGGATGGTTCAATGTACAAAAGAAACTAAGAAAATAAACAAACTAAAAAAAAAAGCATGATTATCTAATTAGATGCTGAAAAAAGGCTTCAACAAAATACATTACTTCATGATAAAGGTCTTAGAGTGAGTAGGGATACAAGGAACATACCTAAACATAATAAAGGCAATATACAGCAAACTAACAGCCAACATCAAACTAAATGGAGGAAAATCAAAGCGATCCCACTGAAATCAGGAACAAGGCAACAGAAGGATATCAAGAGGATACAGACAGAAAAGGAGAAGTCAAACACTCACTATTTGCTGATCCTATGATAGTTTACATAAGTAACCCAAAAACCTCTATCAAGGAACTTCTACAACTCATAAACACCTACAGAAATGTAGCAGGATTCAAGATTAACTAAAAAAAATCAGTTGCCCTTCTTTATAAAGTTGATAAAATGGGATGAGAAAGAAATTAAAGAAGCTTACTCTTCACAATAGCTACTAATACCATAAAATGTCTTTAAGTAACTGTTACCAAAACAAGTGAAAGACTTTTATGATAAGAACTTTAAGTCTTTGAAGAAAGAAATTGAAGAAGACACCAGAAAATGGAAAAAATCTTCCATTCTCTTATGTAGGTAGTATTAACATAGTAAAAAATGGCAATCTTGTCACATTCAATGCAAGGCCCATCAAAATTCTTCATGGACCTCAAACACATTGACTCAAGAGACCACTTCCTAAATATAACTCTAGTAACACAGCCACTGAGAGAAACAGTTAATAAATGGGACCTCCTGAAACTGTGAAGCTTCTGTAAAGCAAAGGACACTGTAAAAAAGACAAAATGACAGCCTATAGAATGGGAAAAGATCTTCACCAACCCCACATAGTACAGAGGTCTGCTCTCCAAAATATACAAAAAAACTCAAGAAATTGGTCATCAATATAACAAATAGTCCAATAAAAAATGGGGTACAGATCTAAACAGAGAACTCTTGACAGATGAATCTAAAATGGCTAAAAGACACTTAAGGAAATGCTCAACATCCTTAGCCATCAAAGAAATGCAAACTAAAACAACTCTAAGATTATATCTTACACCTGTAAGAATGTCAAGACCAAAACTACTAATGACAGCTTATGCTGGAAAGGATGTGGGGTAACGGGATCACTTCTCCATTGCTGGTGAAAGTGAAAACCTATACAGTCATTTTAGAAATCAATATGGCAATTTTTTTCAGAAATTTGGGAAACAATTACTTCAAAACCCAGAAATACTACTATTGGGTATATATGCAAAGGATGTGCAATCATATCACAAGGACGTATACTCAACTATGTCCATAGTAACATTAATTACCATAGCCACAACCTGTAAACAACCTAATTGTCTCTCGATTGAATAATGGATAAAGAAAATGTGGTACATTTACACAATGAAGTAAAAAATGACATCCTGAAATTTGCAGGCAAATGGATGAATCTAGAAAACATCATATTGTGTGAGGTAATGCAGACTCAGAAATGCAAATATGTACTCACTCATAAGTAACTTTTAGACTTAAAACAAAGAAAAAACCCTACAGTTCAGAATCCCAGAGAACCTAGATAACAAAGAGACATACGTGGATCTACCCTACATAGGAAGTATTTTTCTACATGATATCCTGAGTAATTTGGGAGCATGGGATCATGGAAGAGGGCAGAAGGAGCAGGATAAGGAAGGGTGGCGAATGGAGAAAAATACATAGCTCAATAAAAAAGGGGAAAAAAGAGATGTAACTCAAGGTATTTAGTTCAAGTTGCTAAGGACAGTTACTCTTCAGAGAAAAGATTACTCTAGCCAAATATATTTTTAAGATTTTTTGCATAAGAATCAACAAGGTAATTTATAAATAAACTATCAAAGCTATAAGAAATTATTATAGAAGCATCACACAATAAAAATTGTAAAAATGTGTTATCCCATGGTGCATTCTGATGCCCAGTGTGAAAAAACTTTCCTAAGATCTATATTGCTTCATTGACAGTAACAGTATTTTAAGAGCCTTTAAATCACATGTGATTAAGACAAAAAGAGATTTGCGAGTGGCCCCAGCTTTTTCCTTTTCCAGATTCAATATTTAACAACTATATTTAATAATTTGGATAATTTGATATCTTAAAAGCTAACAATTACTCATAAGAATAATCTGACTTTGTGCAGAGGTTATTAAACTTAATAAAATTTATTAAAAGCATAATAAGATTTCAGGAAATCTTATTTAAGTTATTCCAGAGGGCTGCATAACTTCTTAAATATTTTCATTGTTTAACAGTTCCTTACATGTATATAATGAATGTTCTTTGGTATGCTCCTGCATTCCCCTCTATGATCTCTTCTGTCACTCACTTATCCCTGCATCTCCACATGCCACCATTCTGATTTCATGGAACAGACTCTGAATCAATAGACATTCCAGAATGGTGGGGAGAAAGGATGTAATTTAAAACTGAAAAAATGCTGAAAAACTTGTAAAATTTACAATAAATAAAATTAGAAATCTTTTTGTCTTAAGTTATATGTATATCTGTTTGTTGAAAATTAAAAGACAGAAGGAGGAAGGAAGAATATTTTATTAATGATTATGAATGTCTCTCTAAGTGGTGAGAACTGTAAAACATAGTGTCTAGATGCAACAATGACAAATGTTCACAATGTCTCTGTTGGGGGTGATGACACTAACATTAAAAAGATTCTAATTAACATCCAGTGGGAAGCTTGGGAATTTCACTTTATTCCAAGCACAGGAAGAAATATCTGACATGATTTAAGGTTGATCCCTAGTGAGAGTCTGCAATAAATATTCTGTGGGATTTTAAAGCAGTGTGTATGTTGATTGTGCAAAGCAATGTTTTTCATTACAAGACTATTTTTTTTAATTATTGGGATTTACTACTTTAAATTGTAATTAACTTAATTCTAAACCTTTATTTACTCACTGTTCACATGCAAATGTAATTTATCTTGTTTGTTAAAGTCATTCTTTCAAACACCTGTCTTGATCTCCAGTGGATGCCTTCAAATAAAGGCACTTGGAAGTCATAGTTCATGGAAAACTGTGTTTATTAGGCTCCCAAAGGGAAAAGAACTAATAAAAAAAGTACTAAAAGAAGTACAAAAGTGCATTTTATCAGCTGGAGTCAAATTGTTTTCTATGTAATACTTTTGCTAACTTCCTTCTTTTGGAAATGTATGTTGCTATTTTCTATAAGTATCTTTTTGCAAAAATTTGTTGTTCTTAACCAATTTCAATTATTTTTTTATATTCTATGCTTTTGTTCCTCTGGTTTTAACTAAATATACTTCCTAGGATTTTGGGATTTTGTCTTTTTTTTCCATTTTTATCTTTCTCCCCAATAGGAGCAGAGGACCAAACCAGAACCTTGTAGTTGCTAGAAATCTAACTTAAATAAACAGTTTTAGAAAGTATTTTTAAAAATATCTAAATAAATTAATATCCAGAACTTAACAGTTCCAGTTTTTTATTTATTCTTTGGAATTTTCATATGTGAATGTAAAGAATACTGATCATATCTTCACTCCCTGCATTCAGGGGAAAATTTTTTTTTCCACTGTGGAATAATGCTCTTTTAGACTGTAAGGATTTGTCAGTCCTACTGGTTTGATAAAATATTGATTGGCCAACAACCAGACAGGAAGTATATGTGGGGTGAACAGACTAGGAGAATTCTGGGAACAGAGAAGGCAGAGATGTAGTCATCAGCCAGATGCAGAGGAAGCCTGATGAAAACGCCTCACTGTTAAAAGATTCCAAGCCATGTGGCTAAACATAGACAAGAATTATGGGTTAATTTAAGTTGTCATCACTAGATAATAACAAGGGAGAGCTGATAGGGCAAGCAGTTTGTAATTAATATAAGCCTCTGTGTGTTTGAGACTGAACGGTTGCGGGTCCAGGCAGGACAGAAACTTCCGTCTATGTAAGGAAAGTCACTTTCCACCTGCAATGTGATCACTAGAGTCCATTATCCTAAATTCAGGGCTAATAGGTGTATGAGTGATATTTTAGAGTAAATGAATATTTCTAGAAATCGTTGAGCAAGGGGTTCATTGTTTTGTGTTCAGAAACAGTTGCTTCCTGCAAAAGTTTGATTTTTATAACCTAATACCTTATAGCTCTTTGATTTTTCACATTGTACTCAAAGATAGAAAAACATGTATAGGTGGGATACCAGAGATGAATATTCAAACAAGGATGCCTTGAGAACAGTCTAGCACACTTCAGCATGGTGCCATTCTATGCAGAAAATCACTGAACAACAAAATTCACAATACATCAACACATTTGAAACTTTCAAACAAGTTGCAACAATAAGCTTCTATAGCTGAAGTCTACTATCAAGGAAGGGGTTTACAGTGTAGTGAAGGATTGCATCCAGGTAGACGTATGAATTTTACAGGGATTAAAATACAGACATGTATTTTGATGCCAGTTGCCACAGGGTTGAACATATTGAAATTGTACACAGAATGGCGGCAATATTCTGAGTTTAGTCATTTGTCTTTAGTTTTAATATGTTCTCTTCTCTTGGTATAGACTAAGCATTTCCTCATTCTCAAGTATAGTGTAGAATTAAAATTGATGACTATTAGTTAGATGCCAACACGATTGACAAATAATTTGTATCTTCTCGCCATCAAAATTGATGAACAATAAAAATATTAGGTCTACGACGACATATAATTTATTAAAACTATTCAAAAATTCCCTCTCTTTTTTGTTTCTATATCTTTTTAACTTTTTTATTAAAATATTTTATACAATGTATTCTTATTAGTTTCTCTTACCTCATATCCTCTCAGACCCCTCACCACACCCATTCAATTTCAAGATTTCTTTCTCTACTTAGAAAACAAATAGGCTGGGCAGGGATGGCTTGCTCCTTTAACCCAAGTACTCAGGAGGCAGAGGCAGGCAGAGTTCTGTGAGTTTAAGACAAGTCTGGTATACAGAGCTTATTCCAGGACAGGCTGGAAGGCTACAGAGAAACCCTATCATAAAAAAATAGCAAACAAATAAACAAAACAACAACAACAAAGAAAACAAACAGGACAATGATGAAATAAACCAGAGAGAGAAGAAAGAGATAGATGGAGGAATGAAGGGAGGGAGGAAGGAAGGACAGACTAACAGAGAAAAATACCACAATGATGTGGGAGTGTCATATCAATCTGTTGATTTCATTGGTTAAGCAATAAAGAAACTGCTTGGCTGGCCCTCATAGGTTAAAACATAGGTGGGAGGAGTAAACAGAACAGAACGCTGGGAGGAAGAGGAAGTGAGCTCAGAGATGCCATGCTCCCGGCTCCTGTGCGGACGCGGGGATAACTCTGCTCTCTGAGGCACACGCGATGAAGCTCCGACCCAGGATGGATATAGGCTAGAATCTCCCCGGTAAGACCGGTGCTCACAGATTATTAGAGATGGGTTAATCGGGATATCAGAATTAGCTAGTAAGGGCTAGAGCTAAAGGGCCAAGCAGTGTTTAAAAAAATACAGTGTCCGTGTAATTATTTCGAGTAAAGCTAGCCTTGTGGGCTGCGGGGTGCTGGTGACGCAGCCCCGCCGCTCATATTACTACACCACAAAGGAACACATACAGTAGCAATGCACGTGTGCACACACACACATGCAAATGTGCATGAATACACATGCATACACACACATACAACTTATAAAACTACACAATCAGAAACTGCAATAGCAATCAAGATTTTAAAATAGCCAGGCAGTGTTGGCCTACAACTTTAATCCCAGCACTTGGAAGGCAGAGAGTTGCAGATTTCTGTCAGTTAGAGGCCAGCCTGTTCTCCAAGAGCTAGTTCCAGTACATGTTTCAAAGAAACACAGAGAATCTTTATCTTGAAATATCCCCACCCGAAAAGAAAAAAAAAGATTTAAAATAACTAAGCATAGCAACATGAGGCAAAATACCTCCAAAAATACCAATATGTTCATTCTGTACTGGCCATCTACTGCTGGGCATGGAGTCTCCCTTAAGTGTGGTTTGAATACCCAGTGATAATAGGAAAACAAATTTTTCTTTTACTGGCAATTGGCAATAGTTTTCTTGGTTAGGGATGAGGATAATGTCCATGTCCTTCTTAGTGCTAGGATGCAAAAGTGTCATTTTTTAATATGTGCACTGATGTTTTCTATATAATATTTATTGAAGTTTTTATATAATAAATAACATGAACACACTAAAAATCCCATAGTGGTATAATATTTGATTCTCTGTCATTCTACTGAAACTGAATGAGGTCATTAGCAAAATGGCAACAGCATGATCTCAACTGAGCACATCTTTGATGGACTGCAGTTAAAGTTGGCAATAATTGATTAAACACAAACACATGGATATCAGAAAAATATATAAGATAAAATTAGACCTTAAAGTAGTTTACTATTTAATAAACACATATAATAATATTTGAGAATTATGGCCACTTCTATTAATATAGCACAGTTATAAGTACCCAGAGTCAAGGTGACTCATATTAAGTGGACTTAGCTTTTTAGTACAGCTAAACTTTATATTGAAAAAGTCAACTATTACACTGATAACTTAGCATTTTCATCAGAATTATCTTTCAGATAAATTATAAGAGTTGAAAGGCAGATTAATGCTCTGGAAAACAATTCATATTTCTATGAGAGGTTTAATTTAAAGACCAGCTTCTAGATGCGCCTGTGTGCCCATTCATCTCAAGCTACATGCAAGGAACTTGTATTCTTCAATTGCTTTCCTGCAGGAAATTGCAATATAAACCTCTAAGTCCAATCTGCTGGTTTTATACATTTTCATTTTGACTCCAGACAATTTCAACTCTATTTTATGTCTCTGCTGCTTAGGAGTTTTTCCAACTAGACACAAAGTAGAGTAACAGATAAAGAGGAAGTTTAATTGAGAAATTGTTTCCATCAGACTCTTCTATAGGCAAGTATTTAATAAGTATGGGAGGACTTAGCTGATAGGGTGTAGTGCCACCCCTGAACTGGTGATCTTGGTGGTACAGGAAATCAGGCTGTGCAAACCCTAAGCACCATTTTTCTGTGGTATCTGCTTTAGTTTCTGACTCAGGTTCCTAAACTGACCTACCTTCTTAATGGAGTATAAACTATAAGTTGAAATAAAACCTATATTCTTCAAGTTACATTTTTGTGGTATTTTATCACAGAAAAAGAAAAAAAGTTAAGACAATATCCTTCAATGTTTGATTGTAAGATTCTCTATGGCCTGAATGAATTCCCAACCTCCTTTTATTAGTGTGTTATACTGAAGAGCTTGGTAGAATGCTGACCTAAATTCAGATGCCTAGAACCCATATAAGTTCACAGGCGATCTAGCACATGCCTACAATCCCTGGATCCCTATGAAAAGGTGGAAGGCAGAGATAGAAGCACATCTGAAACCCAGGGTGATGCCCATAAGCTCTTAAGTAGTGGCACTATTAGGAGGTGTGGCTTTATTGAAGTATATGTGGCCTTTGAGGAATTGTTACACTGTGAGAATGAGCTTTGAGGTTTCCTGTGCTCAAGCTCTGTGCAGTGTGGACACAGACAATTCACTTCTCATTGCCTGTGAATCAAGACATAGAACACTCATCTTCTTCTCTAGCACTATGTCTGCCTGCGTGCCACCAAGCCATAACATGATGATAATAGACTAAACCTCCGAAACTTTAGATCACCCCAATTAAAAGTTTTTCTTACATAAAGTTGCTGTTGTCATTGTCTCTTCACAGCAATAGAAACCCTAAGTGAAACAGAGAAGGTACCAAGGACTGAGGCATTGCTATGATAAGCCTGACCATGGTTTGTTTTGAGAAATGTGGACTTTGGTACTTTGTGTTAGGAAAGCAGTAGAATGTTTTAAACATGGATCAATGGACCACACTAGTGGGAGCATGGAAGCTTTGAAATGTGGGAGCTTGACTCAAGAAGCCTCAAGGTAGAATAATTTTGATGTTACCTAAAAATAATTCTTAATATTTTGTGAGGAATGTGGCTGCCTTTTGCCCTTTTCCCAAGACTCTGCTTGAGACTGTAGTGAAAAGATTTGGATTAATTCTGTTCACGGAGGAAGTCTTTAAATAGCCTTATATAGACAAGAGAATACTGAGAACAATATATATAGTTGAAAAGGCTTCTAATAACTCTTCAACCTGAAAGTTGTTCTTTAACAATTTTTCAAGACTAAAGAAATTGGTCTGGACATCCCAAACCCAGAAGCTATTTTTAACTGATAACCACTTGCAAATCAAGAATTTAGTTTTCTCTAAGGGAGGAGTCTCACTGAAGGAACAAACTTCTTTAAAGTGTAGGTTGAATGCCCAGCAGTAGATGGCCAGCAGAAAACAAAAACAACAGTATCTTTGGAGGTTCCCTGTCTCATGATGCCATGTTAGAGACTTTCTTATAATTTCTTTGGTGTGTGAGGTCCTTCTGCCTATCTGTTGCTTTGATTGGTTAATAAATAAGGAAACTGCCTTGGCCTGTTGATAGGGCAGAACTTGGATATGCAGGAGAACAGAACTGAATTCTGGGAGAAGGAGAGAGAGTCAGGAAGAAGCCGTGGACCTGCCACCAGAGATAGCTGTGCTGAGACTTTGCTGGTAGGCCATGACCTCATGGTGATATACAGATTAATAGAAATGGGTTAAACTAATATGCAAGAGTTAGCCAATAAGACGTGAGAGATAATGGGCCAAGCAGTGATTTTAATTAATACAGTTAATTCTGCCTTGTTCCACAACTGCTTCTAAATAATCTCAAACTGCTTAGCCTATAGTTTAGGATTATTACTAACTAGCTCTTACAATTAAATTAACACATTTCTACTCATCTAAATGTCACCCCATGGCCATACCTTTCATAGATCTGCTGGCAGCTGGCTTGTATCTCCCTCCCTGACTCTGCCCTTGCCTTTCTTTTACCCTGTATTTAGCTTTGATTTTCTGCCTAGCTATATTCTGCCTTGCTATAGACCAGAACAGCTGTTATTATCAACCAATGAGAGCAACACATATTAACAGTATACAAAAGAGTTTTCCCAAAGCACTGTAGATTGGTGTATTTTATGGGATTCCTGAGTGTGGGAATGCATGCCTCTCTTTATCCATTAAAATTTCGTATGCCTTTTCTTTGTTTTTTTTTTTTCTTTTGCTTGTTTTGTTTGTGATCTGAATAGGAAAGGAAGTGGGGAGAAAATAGAAAGACTAGAGTGAAGGAAAACCATAATCAGGGTGTATTAAATCAGATAAAACCATTTTTAATAAAAGAAAAATAAGGTTGAGACAAAGATAGAAAAAAGAAGAAGAAAAGAAATTGGGCTGGAAAGGTGACTCAGACATTAAGAATACTGGCTACTCTTCCAAAGGACTCTGGTTTGATTTTCAGCAACCAAAGGACAACTCACAACCATTTCTAACTCTAGCTGTATATTAGCTGATGCCTCTTCCAGCATCTCCAGGCATCAGGCTTACAAGTTGTGCACATACATTCAGGCAAAGCAGCCATACACATTAAAAAGTAAAATAAATAAAAAAAAAGAATTAATTTGGACCTTGAGATTTCTGTCCGGTGCTCCAATTTGGGTCTCTGTCTCTGTCTCCTTTTATCGCCTGATGAAGGTTAATATTCAGGAGGATACCTATATGTTTGTCTTTGGATTCACTGTCTTATTTAGCTTCCCTAGGATCGCAAATTATAAGCTCACTGTCCTTTGAAGGAGGGGGAGCACGAGCAAGGAACTCAGGACCGCGAGGGGTATACCCACACACTGAGACAATGGGGATGTTCTTTCAAAAATTCCCCAAGGCCAGCTGGCCTGGGTCTGAAAAAGCATGGGATAAAACCCGACTTGCTGAACATAGCAAACAATGAGGACTACTGAGAACTCAAGAACAATGGCAATGGGTTTTTGATCCTACTGCATGTACTGGCTTTGTGGGAGCCCAGGCAGTTTGGATGCTCACCTTACTAAACCTGGATGGAGGTGGGCGGTCCTTGGACTTCCCACAGGTCAGGGAACCCTGAGCACTCTTCAAGCTGATGAGGGAGAGGGACTTGATTGGGGGAGGGGTAGGGAAATGGGAGGCGGTGGCGGGGAGGAGGCAGAAACCCTTAATAAATAAATAAATTTAAAAAAAAAGAATTAAGAAGTTAAAGAAATCTTTTTTCTTTAGCTGCCAGTTGTCCTCCAAAAGTATGCCATATGTAACATTTAGCCAAGAATATCATTGGCATGTTACACAGATTAGCTGGTTCTTCTTACATAATTCTGGTAAGACTGGCATTCATGCTATGTAAGCTTAAGATAATCTTGAGATGGAATCACTTAATCCATTAGATAGAAATAACAGAGATGAGAAGCTCACCATACCTTAGTAAGTCTTAGTGATAATCGAGTTTTTAAGAGAGCTATATGTCTTTTTTGGCAGATGTTTAATAATATCTTTAAGACTAAAGAAAATTGTTTTTTTTTCTGTCATGCATAGGAGCAGAGACACAAACAGAATGGCATCAATTTTGTGTATTTACCTCCATAACACATTTTAGATGCAAAACTGATTCCAAATACATTCTGGAATTAAATAACAGTTTAATGATTATACAGTTGTTTGTTTCAGGTAACAAGAAAACTAGTTTGGGTCTTTTTATTTAGACTTTTATAAGAGGGTCTTTCTCTGCACCACACATTAGCATTGGGCTCATTATGCAGCCCAGTCTAGTCTTAAACTTGGTTTCCTATCTTAGGCTCCCAAGTGCTGAGTTTAGAGTTGTGAGACACTGCCATGTCTAAGTAGCCTTTCTCATAAGGAGATATATATATATATATATATATAGATATATATATATATACCATCCATATACCATCCCTCCTTTTCTTAACACAGCAGTAAGATTTGGAAAAAGCCGTTATGGTGTGCTTTTGTTTAACTCATCATCTCTCCCTCTGATATGGTTCATATTCATGAAAATATGCTGTCATATCATGTGATGCAAATAAGTGAAAATAAAAATACAAGGCTCTTTCTTAGGTTTCTACACAAGGATCATCTGCTGAATTAAGTCCTTCCAATCAGTCAATGCTCAAAGCCAAGGCTGCCATAATGAAGCTGAGGAGATGACACAGTCCTTAAAGTTCTTGCTAGTCAATCCTGAGCTGAGTTCATCATCAGCACCCATGTAATAGCCAGGTTTAGAACCATGTGCCTCAAACCCCAGCACTTGGAGGTAGAGATAGAAGGATGACTGTGGCTAAAAGAGATAAGTAAGTTCTCAATCTGGGGATAAGGTGCCTTACCAAAAGCAAAGATTGTAGACAGCAATGGAGAATGATGCCTAATATCGCCTGTGACTTGCACACATAACTACATAACTACCACATACACAGAAAGAATAAACATTGCTTTAATTAACTAATTGTGGATATAGGACTGCAGTGAAATTTAAATATCCATTTTTATCAGAGAAAAAGATATGATTAAAATGTCCTTTACGAAATGACCTGATAGTTATCAGAAGAGATATATTATTTTGTACAACAACACAAGTTATGTGATAATTTATGTCATGCTTTTACATGTACTGTAGTTTCCATAAAGAGCAGTCAGGTGGACATCATTTTTTATCACAGCTATTGTTTCTCAAATTAGCTTAAATGATTAGAGAATATTGCTTTATATACACATAAAATATAATTTATTTATAAGTAATTTCATTTGTCTATAAGATATATCTCTTTTCTTCATTGCCTGTCATATCCATAAAAAATTCTGTAATTCAGATTGCATTTAAATTTGAATTATTAAAAGGCAATGATCTGTTCTGTTGGCCCTTGTTCCCAATTTTGGTTCTAGCTATATTTTGAACTATTGAGAGAAACCATACATAGGCTGACTCATATCTACAAACAGGACAATTGAAGGCTATTCACTATTTTTCCAGGAATTTCAACAATCACTTTAGGTACAAATATCATAGCTATGGTCAATGAGATGGATCGATAGGCAAAGGTATTTGCAGTCAAGCCTGATAGTCTGAGTTTAATCGCAAAACTCACATGGGGAAGAGAGAACTTCCCATGAGTTATCCTCTGTTTTCCAAATGAACACACACACACACACACACACACAATACAATACTCAACAAAGTGCAGAATTCACGACTGGAGTTTTGTTAGTGTTTCTGCTCTGTTGTGTGTATCCATGTGCCTGATTATATGCTCTGTACTCTACTAGGTTTAAGTGTACAAACTCAAGACCTAGAATTGTTCACTTAGGTTGGTCACAGTTTTAGATTTCAGAGATGGTCAGATCTCTATCCATCTTAAGACTATATTATTTCCATTCTTTCTGCTTTCTGTGTATGTCATGCCCAAACTTGAAAGTTAACACCTTTTGCACCATTTTTTACTTTGATTTTATCCAGCTCATCAGTCAACAGTAAGAGTGTACTCCTGATGATGGATCGTCCCACTTCTGTATGTTTTTGGGGCCCTCTTTCATCCATGCAATAGATTTGACTCAACAATTCTTTATTGTTCATCTTACTATTGATATAAAACACAGTATTTTTGCTGACTTTCTCCTTCTACATTTTCTGACAACTTGTTTATTTTTATATTTTCTTTCTATATCATAATCTTACAATCAGATGTATTTTCAGACTACACTTACTTTTGTGTCATAAGATCCCATGCATTCCTATTTGTTATTATATAAATTTGTCATCTTCCTTAATATTTAAGTCTACATAGATTTTCAGTTTCAGTAGCATAGAATATTCAGAGCAGGTGATTCATTTCTCTGAGTTTGTTCAGCAGTATTCCATTAGATTAAGGACAATGATATCTGCAGCACAGAGTAACTGGGACTCAATTCCTGGATTCTAGATTATTCTGTCTTTGATAGCAATGAGTAGGCACCCTGCCTGTTTTTACATTCAAGATTCTGAGGCAGAAGACCCCATGGCAAGCCAAGTCAAAAAACCATAAAGCTCATAGAGGGGCTATAATTCTTTTCCAAAATGTCAGGTGTTAGAGAATACTCTTCAGCCATAGGCAAATAAATGATTTTTCTCACATTTTTGACACTTTTCCTGCTTTCTTTACGTGAATTATTTAACTTCACTAACAGTATTTTGTTTTTAAAGTTGTTTCCATACAAACTCAGAGGGTTGTCTCAACAATCAAGTGGAACAATTTATGTGAAAATGCTTACCAAAGTGCCTTAGTAAACCCTTAATAAATAATTGTCATTATAACAGGAGTTATAATAATAACATTAGTAAAACTAAGAACTGTGATCATTATCATTAACATTATTATTGCTTTATTAAAAGCATTACTCTAATGTATTATTTAGAGTTAGTATTAGTAGCACTTTCTGGTGTTAATAAACACATGGCTAAGCTAGTTTCATGATTAGCTTGTTATTCAACTGTTACATACAAAATATGTCATTTTCCATCATCTGAAATTTCCAGAGAAAACTACATATGGTAGAATGAAATTCAGTGCTTTGTGAGACTGCTGTCTTCATGCCAAAGAATGTGAACTCTTTACCTACCTCTGATTTCACACTGTGTATGCAGAATATTCATAGCTATTGATGTGTGTCTACAATGCAATACTGTCAGCACGGCACTTTATCACGGAAGGGCAGAGCTTTAGTCACTGGCTGGCTTCAAGGTTAATTTTCCTGTCAAAGCTGAGAATTGGGTGAGCTTATAGTAACACATCTAAGCAACCTACAATTTAGCAATATTGTGGTCTTTAATGTTTATAAAGTGCTTGGGGAAATCTATAGCAATATAAAAGTGACAGTGTTTATTGCTGTTCCGTTACTTGGGGTTGACTCTGATTTTCACTATATGGAAATGAATTTTTTCATGAATTACTTTAGAATCTTGAGGAAGCTATAACATAAAAGAACAAAACCAAACATTACAGAATAATGCTCAGATATTTAACAAGCCCCATGTTCATAGTTTGCCAGGTGTGTGTGAGCCTCTTAATTGCTCTGTATATTCAAGTCTTCCTCTGTAAAATGAACATAATGACTTCATCTTTCTTTTTTTTATTGAGAAAAGGAAAAAAAAAGTATCCGCCTCCTCCCAGCCTCCCATTTCCCTCCCCCTCCTCCCACCCTTCTCCCCCTCCCCCAAACTCCTCTCCCCCTCCCTCTCCAGTCCATAGAGC
>NW_004949098.1:9623230-9652635 GCF_000317375.1 Microtus ochrogaster
ACAATGAGGACTACTGAGAACTCAAGAACAATGACAATAGGTTTTTGATCCTACTGCATGTACTGGCTTTGTGGGAGCCTAGGCAGTTTGGATGCTCACCTTACTAAACCTGGACGGAGGTGGGGGTTCCTTGTTTCTTCCTGTTCTTATACATCTTTATGTAAATAGTCAAAGGGCAGACCCACTCTATACCCCACTGCAAGCTAATGCGTAACTGAATAATGAGGGGTCAGTCTCTCTGTTTTACAGCTATGTCTGCAATCATATAGTAATCAACAAGGAGTACCTGGAAGTGATTGGAAAAGACTTGTAATCCACCACTATTTTAAAACTTCTACTCCAAATTAAGTGTACACTAGGATACTTTCAATAGCTACAATTGAATGTATACTTAAAAGTAAGATTCCAGAGATACATCGCTTCTAAACATGTTTCTTTATTTCTTTTACTCAACATGTCCTTGCAGTGTAAGCCAAATTAGTAAACTCTATCACCAGGATATACAAATTAATGTTACTTCTCATTATTATGCATCTGTTCATTTACATGCTCATACACATATGAGACAAAGATCTTTATAAAACTATAGGGAGCATTTGTGACTAGTTGGAAATAGATTCCTAACAGTGCATGTGAATATGTTTATATACATTGTTTTGGGACTCTCTGTGATGTATTTGGGTACTTCAGTTACTTTGCATTATCTTAATAGCTAAAATAACATCAGGATTAGGATACCATTTTCATGTATATAAAAATCGGAATTCTTTGGAAAACAACCTTTCCATATTTTCTCCTCTAACATCTAAAATATACTTTATATAAGCCAAATCATGTATAGATTCCTTAGATATTTAAACTACATATATAAACTACATATCTATATTTTAGACTATTGTAATTTTAATGTGTATAATGTGTGTGTATGTGTGTGTGTGTTATATAGGCCATTTTAATTGAGAACCCTGAGTCCATAAGAGTGCTTCATATCCTATTGGTTTAGTGGTTATGAGGCACAATATGGGTTATAGGAATCAAATTCAGGTCCTCTGCAAAGTCAGCAAGTGCTCTTAATCACTGAACTATATTACCATTCCCTACATTTTTCTATGGTTGAAAATGTTCCTTGATTAGCTTTGATACAACTGATTGTTTATTAATCAGAACTATCTTCTCTGGATTTAAATAAATATCACCCATTATTTAGCTGTCTTTTTCTGACTCTCAAAATAAATGTACAAATAGAAACAATTAGATGATTTCAATCATTTGCCTTTGTTATTTGTGTTCTGTAATTTCAGTCATCAAAGGAATTTGTTTTTATTACAAAAGCATTAAATTATCGCCTTCCACTTATTTCCATCGAGGATTTGAAATAATAATGTATAATAAAAGATAAAATGTAATGAGACTCTCAAAGTAAATAGAACATCAAACATTTAAAAAATGACATGTCAATCATTAATCCAGGTTATTTTCAGATGCTTAATTTTTAATAAACCTTTTCTTCTAGCTAATCCTTTACAAAATATATGTAATCTACATTAAAAGCATCGTACTTGAATGTAAGGTAGAGTTAAGAGTTAAAATGGACCATTTTCCTCCAAACTGAATGAGTCCAATTCCATCCCTTCATTTTCTGCCATTGTTGTTGTAGTTGTAAGATAAATTTTAGTTGATTCCAAATGTTACATGATGGTACTGGAGAGATGTCTCAGTGGGTAGACGCATGTTGTTCTTGCAAAAGATCAAGGTTTGATTTCTAGAACCAACAGTGTGGCTCCAAACTGTGTAACTCCAGGAACAAATACCAGGGGATACAGTGCCTTCCTCTTTCTTCCTTGGGCACCAGATATATACATGGTGTATATACATATATGGAGAAAAATCCCTCATACACATAAAAAATAACTAAACCATTTTAATTAAAATGTTTCACTAAAGATGAATAAATATAGTGTGCACTGTTTAACTAAACTCAAAATTCTCCAATTAAAGGTGAGAAAATGTATATAAATATTGCAATACTGGAATAGAATGAAAGAAAGTTGCAAAGATATTACATGCAAATTAGTGACTTCGAAAATATGTTCTTTGAAGAGAATGATCAAAAATCATTCTTTCATAACTGACTCTACTGTCTGTGTCTAACAACAGTTAGAGCAAACTCTGTAGGTGTGAGAGAAGTTGTTCTTAGGATAGAACTAGTAGGTTCTGAAGAACTAACTGTCACATATATAATCTTATAGCATATAAAAAAACTGAAATATGCATATGTGAATGTTGATCCTAAATATACACTTGTAGGTTGTCCATGTCAAAAAGGAGCTATCTAATGTATATAGGATCAGTTTTTTTATATCAATCAATAAGTATATACTATAAATGCTTAGTAAGAAAATGCTGTGGGAACTCCTTCAGCCAATAGCCTTTAAGATACTGGCCTACTTTGGACATGGTCTAATGTACTATAAATGCAGATGAAAATTGTGTGCAGGCCTCTTGGCTGCTGGATTCAGTTCCAGCTTCCAACACACACAGAGGACTGCAGATAGCTATTCTTTCTGTGAGTTTATATCCAGATAAATAAATATTGGTTATATTCCATTTGGGGTTATTGTGGAACTCTTTTGTACACTGGAACTCCTTTGTAGCCAACAAGCAAATGAGATTTAAACTGTGTCTTCTCTTCAGCCGTGCACTCTTTACAATGCACCTGCAAAATATTATATATTTACAATGTCCCTCATGTTCAATCAAGTAATTTTCCAATAACTGATGCTGATTGTGCTCTGTATTTCAATTTAATGCCAAATGCTAGGCTTTATTTATGTGTATTTTAGATATACTGATTCCAAATTCTGATCAACTTTTTTATAACACCACTTGAATTAGTAGAGGAAATAAATCTTTCTAAAATATGCTTTTAATAATAATCTTTTCTGAGTTAACATCCAAAGGTATCAAATATTTCTATGACTTCATAAATCATTAGTTGTAATCCAGGTATTCTGAGATGTCTGTTCAAAGTTGGTCATAAGGAATGGTTTCTATTCTCATTTTTTCACTTGCCATATTCTGTACTCCATTATGTGTATCCATTCCTCTCTTTTCTTTTTTAATGCAATCTTTATGTTTATCCGCTTCTATTCTACACCTTTTTCATTTTCCTTTAAGTTATTTTGCTCTTATGTACTTCAACATAAAATTCACAGAAAAAGGACTACTGATAGAATGTACTAAGGATTAACAGAATAGGAAATAGTACATTGAATTTCTCATATAGTCAACTTAAAGAATGGTGCTCACAATCAAATAATTGAGAAAATAAAGAGTAGAAGGATTTGGTTTCAGGGGTAATGTGTTTGGATTTGTTTATCATGTGGGATGCATTGTCAAGTGAGATTTCTTTTAAAACTTTTTTTCTATTTATTTCTTTTTTCTTTTTTTTTTTTGCATTGGTGTTTTGCCTGCTTGTATGCTTTTGTGAGGATGCCACATTCTGGAACTATAGTTACCAACAGCTGTAAGCTGTCATGTGGTGCTAAGAATTCAACTCCAGTCCTTTGGAAGAAGAACCAGTGCTCTTACCTGAGCCATCTCTCCAGTCCCAAGATTTATTTTTCTTACGTATTTTTGTTTTAGACATTTCTTTTTATACCAGGATGCCTTTATGTTTGTTCTCCTGTAAAAGAGTGGCCTGAAATGAAGGCAGACACTATGAAGACAGATAATCAGAGTTTAAATCCTATTCAAAGTTTAGAGTCTGCAGGAATATAGACAACCACATATCTTCTCACCTCAGCACTTCAGTTTTCTAGGCAATAAAATGTACATATAAATAATATTAGATACATGATCAAGAATGACCAATATTGAACTGGAGAGATGGCTGTGAGGTTAAGTGCACTGGATGTCGTTCAAGAGGACCTAGCCTTGATTTGTAACATTCACATGGAAGCTCACAACCGTCTGTAACTCCAGTCCCAGGGGATTTGATGGCTACTTCTGACCTCTGAGGGCACTATACACATAGAGAGATGCAGGCAAAACATCCATACACATAAGAAAAACTCAGATTTGAAAACAATAGCTAAGATGATGTAGTTTCAGCGAACTAAGTTCTAATTGTGATTACTTTAAGGATGGAGACAGAGACAAGAATGGAAATTGGGACTAGAGATTTAAGGACATTGTAACACCAGAAATACATAATCAAGACAGAACAAATAGAAACTGAATCAGAAATTCTCAGTTGAAAGAAATCAGAGCAGAGCCTGTATTATGAGTGCAATTTTCTGCTACCAAACACAAAAAGTAGGAAATTATATATGGAAAGACATTGCATATGAATTTCTAAGCTTAGAGAAAGTAAGATACTGTTATAAGTATCCACCAGAGATGACTACTCAAACATGGGTTTTAGCAAATAGAAAGTCTTTGTTAGCAGGGCAGTGTTCAAGACTATATCAAGAATAATAAAAACCCAGAGTCAGATAATGGGGTTCAACCCCCCCCCCAAAAAAAAACAGAAAAGCAAGGCAGCCAAACCACTAGAGAAGTCCCACCTCTACCAAAGCTGGGTGACTGCAGACTAAGCAAACTAAACACACCCAGCCATTTTCTCCTCCCTTTTTACATTCCCTCTATTGTTGGGATTAAAGGTATACGACTCCCTAGTACTGGGATTAAAAGTGTGAGCCATCACCACCTTGATTTTTTTTCATTGATCTGTGTAACCCAGGGTGGCCTTGAACTCACAGAAGTCGATCTGCCAAATTTGTCTTCCTTGGATTAAAGGCGGATGCCACCAGTGTGTGACCTCTAGTAGCTTAGCTTTGCCCTTCTTTTCTTTAGGCCAGCTTTATTTATTAAAATATAAATAAAACATCATGATTCAGGATCCCCTTGCAGCCTCTGAATCTGACTCAGGATGGACTTTTAAAAACAACAACAACCAAAAAAAAAAAAAAACCAAAAAACCCCTACATCCTGGCTTGACACCCAGTTACCAAGAGCAGTTAGTCAGAAGCTGAACAAGAGAAGAAAACAACAACAAAGGCAAGGTTAGTATATGGATTAAGTTTTTTTTCTCATCATGGTGTAAGTTGTGCTAAGATCTGGGTGCCTTTTACAATATGGTACATTGGAGAAGAAATACACAGAGGACAATGAAACCCCAAGGAGAAGTTTAAAGGTAATAGTGTACACTAAAGAAAGACATGGGACTTTCTGTAAGCTTTGCAGCTCAGATGGAAAGCTATCCTGACAGTCAGGAGCCAAGGACTACCACAAAGTCACTGGAAGCCTAGTCATTTACAGCTCTGCTCCAGGGCAAGTTTTCCCTAATGTAACAAGTCTGCTCCTGCAGGGAAGGGTTTTCCTAGTAAAGCTGTTAGAGCTCTGCTCTTGTCCCTTACAGTGTAGCAAACACTGCTCTACAAGGGGAGAGTTTCCCCTAGGAAAGAGTTGCAGTTCTGCTCTGCCCTAAAATGTTACAACTGGACTCTGATGAAAATGTCACAACACACAACAAAATTAACTCAAGAGATTTATTGGGAAAGAAGAATCCAGGGGTGGTGTGTGTATGCGTGTGTGTGTGTGCATGTGGTGTGTGTGTGTGTGCATGTGTATGTGTGTATGCGTGTTGCTTGTGAATGTTGTTTTTGCATGGGTACATTTGCTATACATCTTGTGTGTGGGATAAAGAACACACTTGTGGAATCAGTTCCTTCCTTTCATCTTTATGTGGGTTCTGAGAATGGAACTTGGGTTTCCAGAATAAAAGCAAATGGTTTCCTTAAAAATAATCTTCTGGCTCTTATGTCCATTCTTTAATTTAAAACATATTAAACTTTAAACTTAGCTGTCTTTAAACAGCTTCTTCAATATTTCTACTAAGGAATTTCATTCCAAAGCAAATTCAAGAAAGATTATGAATGTGTATTTATATCTGCATACATGTTGATACACAGACATGTATATATACATGTGTACATTATGAATATAATTGACTTAGGTAAATAAATTTTCTTTAAAGATAGCTACTCAAATTATATTTGCAGAGGTTAAAATAGAAAGAAATTATATTTAATGCATTTCCAGGGTAAAAATATTACTGAACATGCATTTAAGAAACATAAAAGCATAAGATGGCTAATATACTTTGAAAAGAAAATCAGAATAGACTTCCTAATGAGAAAAAAATGAAATATGTGAATTTAAAAGAACTTATATTGAAACAAATCAATATCAAATGGCAAAATGATTATTAGTAGTAAACTATAAGATAAATGTATACAAAGGTGAAACATTTAAGATGTTTAAAATATAAAATAGGTTATTGTTCTAATATAGCTAAAATTTTTTTCACGATTAAGTTTTTTATTTTGTATGCTAATCTGGAAAAAATGAATATGAAATATAAAATAAATTGCACTCAAATAAGAAAAATACAGGAATTTAGACCTTTGAAAAGAAGTAATGTCCAAGAGTATAGGACATCCCCCACATGACAAATGCAAATAGCAAAGGATTATTACCATATCTACATATTTAGGTATTTAGGTAATTCTTCTCATGATAAGCAGGCAAATGGTACACATCAGCTAAATTTATTGAGTTTCTGAGACAGAGTTAGGTATCTAATTTTTTAAAGGAATTAAGAAAAGTAATGAGATTTATTTGTTTTTGTTGACACAAGTTCTCACAAGTGCATGCCATGAAATTCCCTGTGGACCATGCTGGCCTTGAAGTTTCATAGATCATCATAGCATTTGCTTCTTCTCCAAAGTGCCAAGATTAAAAACATATTCTGTCACATCTGGCTTACATCCATCTCTTTTCAAGCAAAATAATTAGGAAAAAAATAAAATATCAACATCGATACAAGGGGTAGTTTTATACAGACAAATGCAGTAAAGCTGAAGGTGATCCAATTAGTGACCAATATGGAAAATTGTGTTTTTCTTCTTTGTTGATATATTGTAAAGACAATGCTTCTAAAAATAAAAAGAATAAAGCCAGAAATGCATGATGCTAGATATTCTTGAGTAATACAAAGAGTTGGAAAACTGTCGTTCATCTCTAAGATGTATCATGTTGGAGAGACAGGAGGATCATGAGTATTTATAGTAAGTCATGTAGAGATGCCTCTAACAATACCTATATTTAAATGATGATGGCTGAACAGAAAACTTTCCTGAATACAGCTGTTTGGCAAAAAGCATCTTTAAGAAGGTACACTCATTATTTGTCTGTTGTTCTCTCTCCCCTCCTCTCTCTGGAGATCATTTACATACAGTACCATTTTATGCATTCCCACAGACTTACTGTTCTGGTAAGTCTCCTGTGATCCTCGCTACTTGTTTGCATCCTGTATTTTCAAAGGAATAATCGCAGCCAATTCTCAAGGCAAATTATTAATATGAACAGAGGTAGAGCTCTGTGCAAGATCTTATTTTTCAAGTGCAGAAATGTCCCCTTTGCTCTCCTTACTGATTAATTCACCATGAACTAATTTCCAAGACTCTTGTATTATAATTCAAACTATTATGCATAAAAAAACAAGATGAGATCAGAGAAACTCCTGCATGTTAAAGTTCTGGTTTAAATATGAGTCTAGGACCTAAGTTTCCTGAAAGCACAGTGCAGGGGCTGGAAGGGAATCAAAGAATTGTGATAGTGTTAGAGACATCTTTTTCAATCCAAATTTTACAATCTAATTTTAATGACTAAGAGCATCTCTGTTCTTAAATATGTAAAATAAAGGGCAGGAGGAATGACTCAGTGTTTAGAGTGGTTGCTGTGGAATCACGAGGTTCAGGGGAAAACATTACCTCAAAGGAATAAGTGGGTAAGTGATAAGTCATCAGTCTACTCTTTGTGTATGCAAGGTCATGTGTACCCATACACACTCACACAGACACATGTAAACAAAGGTATATTTTAAATATACATTTAAAAATGAGAAACTTGAGACTATAAATTCCATATAAAGAAAGACATTGAATTCATTTTATGATTGGCAGTGCTTTATAAAATCTTGTCATGGAATAGGTAACTTCCTAGAAACCTAATAGGAAAATTTAGTGCAAAATATCGTAATAAATAATTAAATTAGCATATTTAAATCTTGTCTGTAATTCTTAATGCTGATGGAACACATGTGTAGCAGATACAGATATGAGGAATCATTTTCTAGGAACTAGCTTGTGGTGTTCATGAATTTTGATAATCCCCTTGGCTCTAAAAATTTGAGCTTCCTCTTTGGGAAGATTAGTGCCCATCCTGAGAATCCAGGTAGAATCCAGAATATTAGTGTCTTGCATCTTTCCTGAGCCCTCTGTTTTTGTCTTGTTTCTTTTGTGTCACCATACTCTCTCCTAAAGAGTTTTTACGTCCATACTCTCTCCTAAAGAGTTTTTACGTCCATACTCTCTCCTAAAGAGTTTTTACGTCCATACTCTCTCCTAAAGAGTTTTTACGTGTCTCAAAACCCTGTAAGTTTCTATTTGGTGAAGAAGTGGAAGGTAGACTTTTTTGTCAGGATATATATGTTTTTCAAATGCTTGCCACGTTACCATGTTAGATTGTCACTTTCAGAACTGTCTTTCACCTGAGATGAAATTTCAAGAAAATAATAAACATCTAAGAACAATGTCTGAAATTAAAAGTAACAACTGACAGAAATAAAAAGGAAAACATTCAAATATAATAAATAAAATATTAAAAAACCAGTGGAAGATTTCATAGCCCAATAATATCACAAACAACACTATTTCAATAATATTGCAAATCACCCTTTCCATAATTAAACTATTTAGTCAAGTTAATGATTTCTTTATTAAATCAAACTGGTCTAAGTATTTACAAGTTGTCTTGTCAAGAAAAAAAAAACCCAACAACACAAAAGGAATCAGTGATAAGAAATAAGTGGAAAAATAAGGGCCAACTAGGTGTAGTCATGGTATGTATGTGTGTGGGGTGTGTGTGTGTGTAGTGTGAATGGTGTGGTGTGTGTGTATGTGTGTATGTGTGGTGTGGGATGTGTGTGTGTGTGTGGAGTGTGTGTGTGTGTGGAGTGTGTGTGTGTGTGTGTGTGTGTGTGTGTGTGTGTTTGTGGTATGCTATGTTTTGATACAGGATCTTTCTTTGAAGTTCTAGTTATCCTGGAACCCTGGAACGTTCTCTGTTTAGACCAGATGGCCTTGAATTCACATAGATCCTCCTGTCTCTGCCTCTAAGTTCTGGAGTTAAATATGTGTGCCTCCATGCCTCTCACCTTTACAATTTATATTTAACAATCATAAGGTATATCATAATGTGATAAGTAACATATGCAATCCCTATGCTTGGGAATCAGAGGCAATATGATTACCACAAGATGAATGCCAGCCTTAGGTATGTAGTGAAATCCTGTCTCTAAAAACACACAGGCAAATAGAGGCGCACCATGCAACTAAACATTCTCTCAGCAGAGTGAAGATCTAGGCATGGTGTAGGGGAGACTATAGCAAAGCAATGCAGGGAGGAAATAAAACAAATATAAACCTCAAGCAGAATGGAGCTGAAGGCAGTGTCCTGTTCCCACTGATCTGGTTGAAGCGCAATTATTTATACCCTCTAAACAGCAGTAATAAAGGCCAGAATTCTACGTGTCTGCAAAGACAGATTATGGAAAGAGATAAATATAGGGTGCATGCCAATGTAGCCTCTGACCTACAACGTACCCTTGAGAAATAAAGCTGAGTAAATTTGAGTGTCTTCTGTGAAACTGAGTAAGATTTACCTAAACTTTTAATCTTAATTAGGTATCTAACCTGCAATCTGAACTCTGGTTGTTATTTCTAATACTATGTACAAGTGGTTATCCTTGTCTTTGGGAATGGAACACTGTAAATGTAGCTTAAAATGCTCCACTGGGATTCCCCCACTAACAGAACTTTTCATTAAAAACCTTTGCTACTCAAAGAATATTCAAATAAAAATATTATTCTAAATAGCACAACTAATGAGCAAGTCTTAGAGAAATAAAATGACAGTCTCCTTCAGTTCACCTTTAATGAGATTAATATTTCTTTTACATTTTAAATTCTTAGTGTATTGGTCAGAATAAAGCTAACGTATGTGCATTCTTTCTTATGGTTATTTCTAGATAAAGAAGACAAGAAGAATGCAAAGAGAAAATATTTTAAAGAAGTTAAAATGCAAAGTAATGAAAAAGAGTGACAGAGTCCAACGCAGCTGAACTACAGCAGCTATTTGTAATTTCTAAGGCCCAGACAAGGTCATGGAAAAGCCGCTGGATGGAGAGATATTAAGCAAAGGGGATGTCTGGGTATGACATGAGAGTTGGGCTCAAGAATTCAATGTACCTATGTTTTTCTGCATAAGATCTGCACCAAATTAGACCATTCAGCAGCTCAGCCTTGCCTGAAGAGGGATTGCTAAATCCTTCCCTGAAGGACTGTCAGCAGTTAACCCTTTCCTATGAAAGGGTTGTCATTTTCTTCAGTGGCATAGTTACTGACAACTTAAATGACCTTCCAGTCATGCTTAGGTACATAATATATGTAAATTCAGTGGGTCACATACAGGAAAAAATGTATTACAGTGGTATGTGGACTTGTTGGGATGAAGGGCTTTGGTTCTAGTGGAGGGGATGAGAGAAGGTAATGGGTGTGAACATGATTCAATATTAATACATACAGTTATAAAACTTTCATACAGTTATAAAACTTTCAAAAAATTTTAAAGTAATTAATATCCCATTCTCATTTTGACAAGATTTTTAAAGTGTGTCACTCCTATGATCCATGACTCTAGTCAATGCAAACCGTTGCTTTCATTTCAAAAAGAAGAGGAGGTAGCTTATTTTGAAGTCAATGATACCCAACCAATCATGACACAGGTACATGACTTTACCCTTTGCAAAGGAACATGTTCACACTGTGAAAATTATTCCATCAACCTTTCAACTGGATAAAAGAGCTTTATTTGAAACATTTATCAGACACAATGGTGGGGAAACAAGTGTGTCATAGCAAAAAGGAGCATTTCGGTTCAGAGGCCTGGTGTTATATTAGAATATTCTTATTCTTTTTTTTCTCTTCCCCAGTTTTCCAATTTTATTTTATTTTATATTATCGAATATTCTTATTCTGATGTCTGTGAAAACCAATTAGTTAATGATTAAATTCCAATGTTGTTATAATCAAAGGGATGTAATGAAGAGATAGAATTTTGTGATAAATGCCTACCAAGAAGAATAAAAGTAGCCCAAGATCATATGCGTTTGGGATCTGCAATACTGCAAATATCCAAAATCAGAAAGTTTTAATCAGAACTTCAACCAATTGATCAGAAGATAAATCAGATCTTTAACAAAGCTGTGACCTTTACAGGGAACTTCAAGTCGCACTTCTCATGATGGCTAATTAGGAATTGGTCTAAGTAGTGTTATCATGTAGGTCATATTCTTGTTGGCTCAGAAGGTCAACTGTAAACCAATTGTGTTTTCATTATGAAACATCTGGAATTTCATTGAAGAATGGAAAATAGGTATTAAGTTCTGTTTGTTACCTTACTTGCTATTCAAAACTTTCAATGGGACTTTAGCCCTTTACAGTATGAAGTAGAAAGAATAGAGCCCTAAATTTTCACTGAAAATTGATTTAGAAAAGGCCTTTCTGTACCTTGGAGCCTTCTATTCTGTCAGTTGGAATCTGGCCCCCCAGGTTTAGTGCTTCTTTCTAGAGTTATATCCCTCAGAATCCAACATCTCTAGCAGGCAGACATTTTGTAAAACTAGACAACCTAATTCTGAATTAATCTTTCCTATATAACAACAAGATTAGTCTGTTTCTCTTGATTAGTTTCTAGTCTCATCACGAATATTTAGTAGAGCAAACTGCCCTTAGTATCTTGCCAGTTTAAGGGAAGAATGACTCATAATGCTGACCTTATTTCTAGGTGTTTCAGGTAAACCCTATGACTGAGATCTAATTCAGAACATGAAAATTAATTGGAGGCCTAAATGATGATAAATGTCATATTCAGATGGAAAAGCAGTAGTACAATGGAATGATTCTATGATTAGGAAAGAAATGGCTAAAATTACCTCACATAGGTCGATTATTTGAATGTAAAGATTTTTAAAACACTTAAATCGAAGTAAGTGATTTTTTTAAAAATACTTTTTCTGGGAAGAAAAAAATATATGTAGATATGTTCATATTTTAATAATAAAAATTTCACTTAGTTAATATGAGATAAAAATACTAAGATTATTTTCATATAGCTTTGGATTGTCTTAAGCTTTTAGTATATTTTTGTGATTTAACATATTTCATTAAGTTGGTTTTTGTATGTTTGTTTGGAATGAGTTAATTAATTAAGTATGTAGCAAATTACCACAAACAAATACAAAGGACAGAAAAGTAGATCTATAGATAAGTAGGTAGATTGATATATGATAGATAGGTAGATAGATGATAGGTAGCTTAGATAGATAGATAGAATTGATGATAGATGATAGATGATAGATAGATAGATAGATAGATAGATGATAGATAGATAATAGAAAGAAAGAAAGATAGATAGATAGATAGATAGATAGATAGATAGATAGATAGATAGAAAGATAGATAGATACATGTTAGTGAAACTTCATTTAAATAGGTATTCAATATATCTAGCAAAATACTACTAGGGAAACCCCATTGAAAGAGTCATCTGGAATTTCCAACAGAGAGATAGTTTTGCACAGAGAATGCTGTTGTGGGTGACACCTCCAAGTAAAAGAACAAACGGCAACAAATAAAGATAACATTATCAAATCAACTACTTGCAAAGGGAAGGAAGTTGAGCCAGTCTTCTGGAGTTACTTATTGAGAATTTACTCCATGGAGGACTTTACCAAAGCTGGACTTCTGCTTCTTTTTATCATTTTTTTGCACTCATATTATCGGATAAACAAGAGCAACATCTTTTGGAAATAGCTTTCCTTGAAGCCGTTTCAAAAGACAAAATGTTCTTATTCTTGGCTTGTTTTTTGTTTCTTTTTTCTTTGTTTTGTTTTGTTTTGTTGAAATTCTCTTTCCACCTGTCACAGAATTAATGGGACCACCATGAGAAAAAGATACTTAGGTTTAAAATGGGAGGGAAGCTATCCTGCTTCTACAATAAGCTTACCAGTGAGCTAAAACAACATACTACAATTTACCAATGTAATATACACTGAAGTCATAATTTGAAGTTTAATTATAAAACAGCAGTACTTTTCATTCTCATGCAATTGTTATTACAGAATCAATGCACTTGTAACATCTCATTGTTGAATCTTATGTTTTCAGAGCCAGATGTAAGACCTGAGATGCTATCAATGCTGAGGGCTCCAGTCTGGAAAAAATACTCTACACTTTTGCTTGATGATTTTTTCTTTGAATCAGTAATAATCTATATTGCTACCACAGAGTACAGCACCATGTTGAGGGAGGCTGCTTTTTTTTTCCTGGCTGCCCACAACAGAAATAATCACTCAGAAACTATATTATTTGCAATACTGTTTGCTGCTAGCTTAAGCATATTGCTAGCTAGCTCTTATATCCTAAACCAAACCATCTCCATTAATCTGTGCATCACCACAAGGCCGTGGTCTACCAGCAAAACTTCTGCAGACTCCAGGAGAGGCAACTGCATGGCTTCTAACTGAGTCTGCCTATTCTCTCCTCTATCTGCTTGGAACTCACACCTTACCATATTCTACTAAACCACTCGCCAAAACAGCTTTATTCATTAACCAATAAAAGCAAACCATAGACATAAGGACTTCCCACACCAGCAGCATGTATGGAAAGTCTTTTCAATACTGAACTGAAGCCAATTTGTGCATTATCAATTTCATGAAATACACAAGATCTTCTGACAAAGGAGATCTTTAAGAATACAACCACCCCAACTCACAGATAATTCTGACGGGCATGGCCGATCAGAACTTGTAATTAACCAAACCTACTTAACATAATATTCAGCTTTAATAAACAGAAGAAAGGAAACTTACAAAACAGGGTTTCAGTGATTCAGGAGAGCAGGAACACAAAGAGAGACAGCAAGAGCACATGGATCTTTTTACTGGTTATGTTTGGCCCCAGGGGGAAACACCTGCAGTCCCCCATCATAATTCTTTTGGAATAATTTCAAAATTGTAGCCTCTATTTTTACTCTAAATGTATATCTTCACCACTGCAAATCAGAGAGAGAGAAAACTGAATAGATAATAAAGAAATATTTTGATATTAAGATACTCGAAGTAAAAACTTAAAAACTTCATAAGCACCCTAATCAACAGAGGCAATTGTCATTGCTCTTAATTGCTCACCATAACTAAAAGGTAGGACCCTTTTGCTTAAGATACCCCTCTGATGCAGGAATAGAAAAATAATTCTCAAACTCCTGAGGACTCCCTGCAAGCCTGCAAAGTGTCGAAGGTGTTATGTAATATGCAAGGAAGAAGAAAAAGCACTCTGCTTACTGCAAAATTGGCATACCTGGTAATATGTGCCCAATGTACAATAGTGGCGTGATTGTCATAGAGTAATTGCTTTCTGATTGATATATGGCCTGTACCACGGGCTAAATTCCAAGGTTGATACAGAAATCTGATCAGAAGCCCATGACTGAATAAGCAGAAAATGCAAGCAAGTGACTTTAAAAAAACATGTAAGAAATGACAGAAAGAGCTGTTTGCCTGTACCCAAGGTTCTTCTGTAATGTTGGGGCATCCATCTTTCACATGCAGGCCTAACATATCTGATAGACTTTTCTGTAAAGCAGGGAATTTGAAGGATTCTCCTACCTTATTTTGGCAAAACTCAGAAATCACCTTTCTTGTGTCCTATTGGTCCAATTTGGACAGGAATGTCAGCAACTGAGGCAAAGACAGTTTCTTTTTGCCCTTATGGCTAGCTTTTGCCATAAAGAAAATAAATTCTGTACAGAATTTCATTGATGCCAATAATTTTCTCTAGGGTATATTGGTGCTGCCACGAGCAGATATATCTCACTATCATGAAAAGTCTCAGTTATTAAAACATTTCAAATACCATATTTGGAGTTGAAGACTAGAAAGTTATAATTATAGTTTTCCTTAGTTATTATAAAAAGATAAATAATATATAAAACTAGTCTCAAAAAGGTAATAAAGATGATAAAGTGTTTTCTCTAATTTTGCCAAATATAAATGGACTAGATATTATAACTAAAGTTTTTGTTTGATAACTAATTTGTTGTATGTAATTTTACTATGTTAAATAGTAAAACTCATTTTTGATTACACAGACAGGGGGAAATACTGTGGGACAATCATTCTGTATGCTGTAAACATGTATTTTTCTCATTGGTTAATAAAGAAACTGCTTTGAACTATAAAAAAACCTCATGACTTGGGAAATTATAGACCCTAGGAAGAAACCTATTGTTACATTAAATGTTCATGCTAGAAAAGATGCTCTTGGATAGGGAGGAGCAACATAATAAAGATGGCAATCCTATCAAAAAACAATACGTATATTCAATGCAATCACCATCAAAATTCCAACACAATCTTCACAGAACTTGAAAGAACAATAATCTACTTCATATGGAAAAACAAAATACTAGAATAGCCAAAACAATCATGTACATTAAAGGAACTTCTGGAGGCATCACCTTCCCTGTCATCAAGCTATATTAAAGAGCTACAGTAATGAAAACAGCTTGATATTGGCATAAAAACAGACAAGTTGAACAATGGAATTGAATTGAAGACCTGAATATTAATCCACATACCTACAAAACCTGATTTTTGAAAAAGAAGCTTAAATTATACAATAGAATGAAGAAAGCATCTTCAATAAATGGTGGTGGCATAACTGGATCTCAACATGTAGAAGAATTAAAATAGATCCATGTAGAAGGAGCTGTGGGCTGCATTACTACCGCCTGGCCAGCTTATGCCCGGAAATAACAACACACAAATTGTATTTATTTAAACACTGCTTGGCCCATTAGCTCTAGTCTCTTACTGACTAACTCTCATATCTTGCTTTAACCCATTTCTAATAATCTGTGTGGCACCACAAGGTGGTGGCTTACCAGGAAGATTCAGCATGTCTGACCTGCATCCATCTTGGGCTGGAGCTTCATTGCATCTGCCCTGAAGAGGAGCAGCATGGTGTCTGAGCTCACTTCCCTTCTTCCCAGTATTCTGTTCTGTCTACTCCACCCACCTAAGGGCCTGCCTATCAAATGGGTCAAGGCAGTTTCTTTATTAACCAATGACCTTCCTCCATCAAATCCACATCTATCTCCATACAAAAAACTCGAGTCCAAATGGATTAAAGACCTCAATATAAATCCAACCGCAATGAACCTGATAGAAGAGAAAGTAGGGAAGTGGCCTTCAATGCATGAACCTAAATAAAACCACAGTAGCACAGAAACTGAGAGCAACAATAAATAAGTGGGACCTTCTGAAATTAGAAGCTTCTGTAAAGCAAAGAACACAGTCAATAAGACAAAATGACAGCCTACTGAATGGGAAAAGATATTCACCAACCCCACATCATACAGAGAAATTATCTCTACAATATATAGAAAAATTCAAGAAATTAGGTATCAAAATTCCATGTACTACAATTAAAAAATGGAGTACAGAACTAAACAGAAAATTCTCAACAGAATAATCTCAGATGGTCCATAGACACTTAAGGGAATACTCAACATCTTTAACCATCAGGGAATTGCAAATCAAAATAACTCTGAAATAACATCTTACACCAGTTAGAATGGCTAAGATCAAAAGCACCAATGATAGCTTATGCTGAAGGGGATGTGGAATAAGGGGAACACTCCTACATTTCTGGTGGGAATGCAAATTTGTTCAACCACTCTGGAAAGCAGTGTGGCAGTTTCTCAATAATTGGGAATCAACCTACTTTTGGACTTAGCAATACCACTCTTGAGAATATACCCAAAGGATCCTCAATCATACTACAGAGACATTTGTTCAACTCTGTTCATAGCAGCATTATTTGTAATAACCAGAGCCTGGAAACAACTTAGAAACCTTTCAACTGAAGAATGGATAAAAAAAAAAAATGTGGCCCATTTACACAGTGGAGTACTACTACTCAGTTGTAAAAATCAATGACATTTGAAATTTGCATGCAAATAAATAGAACTAGAAAAAAATCTTGAGTGAGGTAACCAAGACCCAGAAAGATAAACATGATATATACTCACTAATGAATGGATACTAGCTGTAAGGCAAAGGATAATGAGCCTATCTATAGTTCATGACTCTAGAGAATGTAAGAAATAATGTGAACCCTATGAAAAAAAATATATATATCCACCTGGAAAGAGGGAATATAAAAGATCTCCTGACAAAATTGGGAGCATAGGGATAGGGGGAGAAGTGAGGGCAGAAGAGTAAGAGGAGAAGAAAAGGTGATGGGGGAGGAAATTTGAGGGAACAGGATAGATGAGGTGAATGAAGGACAGACATGGGAGCAAAGAAAGAAATATGTTAATTGAGGGGGCCATTATGGAGCTAATAAGAAACCTGGCACTAGAGAAATCCACAAGGATGATCTCAGCTAAGAGCTTAAGCAATAGAGAAGAGGGTGACTGAACTGGCCTTGCCCTGTAGTCAGATTGATGAATATTTTAAATGTCACCATAGAATCTTCATCCACCAACTGAAGGAAACAGAGACAGAGACCTGCAGCCAAATATTGGGCTGAGCTCCCAAAGTCCAGTTGATGAGTGGGAGGAGTGATAATATGAACAAAGAGGTAAAGAACATGATGGGAACACCCACTGAAACATTGTACCTAAGCTAATGGGAGTTCACCAGCTTGACAGGCAAGGAACCAGCATAGGACTAAAATAGACCCTCTGAATGTGGGTGACAGTTGTATGGCTGGGACACATTGCAGGGCCACTGGCAGTGGCACCAAAATTTGATGGAGGAAGGTCATTGGCTAATAAAGAAACTGCCTTGGCCCATTTTGATAGGTGATCCCTTAGGTGGGTGGAGTAGGCAGAACAGAATGCTGGGAGGAAGAGGAAGTGAGCTCAGACGCCATGCTCCCCTCTCCCCGGCAGACACGATGAAGCTCCAACCCAGGATGGATGTAGACTAGAATCTTCCCAGTAAGCACACCTTGGTATGCTACACACATTATTAGAAATGGGATAATCCAGGTGCGAGAGTTAGCTGAGAAGAGGCTAGATATAATGGGCCAAGCAGTGTTTAAATGAATACAGTTTGTGTGTTGTTATTTCTGGGCATAAGCTAGCTAGGCAGCCAGGAGCCGGGCTGTGGGAAAAGGCCCACAGCTCCTACTACAAAGATTTGTTCCCTACTGCTTTTACTGGCTTTTTGGTAACTTATTCTGTTTGGATGGACACCTTGCTTAGTCTAGATATAGTAGGGAGGGCCTTGGACCTTCCCCAAAGCAATGTGCCTTATCCTCTCTGAGGAGTGGGTGGGGTTGGGGTGGGAAGTAATGTGGAGGAGATGAGAGGAGGGAAGGGAGTGGGAACTGGGGTTGCTATGTAAAATGATAAAAGATAGTTTGTTTTCTTTTTTAAAAAAAATTAAAAAAGAAAATATACAAATAAATAATGTTCATGCTATCAAACTGACTATTAAACAGCATATACATTTCCTGCTCAGAGGTTTGTTCAAGATGCTTTCTTCCCTTGTTAATGTAGTAGTCTTATGAATTCTTTGTGAGTTTCTAAGGATATAGTTTGATCATATTTAACACAAAGTCCTTCCCTCAACTCTACTCCATTCTATCTTTACCTCTCCATCTACTCTAAAATTGGCATATTTGAGTGAGGGTTTAGTGAAACCCCTGAACTTGGCCATACCAAGTAGTTAGAAAGAAAGGTTTGTTACCTTCAGCATTGAACTGTAAAGTTTACCACTATGGGAGACAGAGAGAAGCAAAATGGTCGAAAAGAAAGCAGATTATTTAGGACAGTCAGCTTGATGGAAGTCTTTGAGTTGATGGGCTGAAAGTAGTTGATTTCTGAGGGAAAAAATAAGGGAGGTTGTGACAGATTAAGGGAGGTTCCTGGTAAACAGAAACCTGCCTTTAGGATTCGGTTTGCTGATTTAGAATCTTTAGAACTGACATTTGGAGGGTTGTTTTAGGCCTAACATTATTTATTTAACAACCCATTAAGTTGAATGTGTGCTGTGCACATAATAATAAGTGTGGGCTCATCTACTCTTCAATAGATGAGTGGAGAACACCCGTAAAGAAAGCTGACTCTCCCACATCCAAAAGCCATTAATTATCCAGAACTTCACAGTTATGGGTGGGGGGCTTGTGAGAGCCTCTTTGTTCTGCATTATATTTTGACCTGCTTGATCTTGCAGAGTCAA
The DNA here is from genome assembly GCF_000317375.1 of Microtus ochrogaster. Lineage (NCBI taxonomy): Eukaryota > Metazoa > Chordata > Mammalia > Rodentia > Cricetidae > Microtus > Microtus ochrogaster. Next base: position 9,642,675 of record NW_004949098.1, read on the forward strand.
CCACAGCTTCTGTGAATTCCTGAGTATAATAACCTGATTAGGAAAAAGGGCAAAAATTAGCCCATTATTTACATATTAAAAACCAGACAGATTTTATTTTGTATATTCTTATATCATCAAGCATATTAGTCTATAAAATTTATTTTTACAGAATTCTCATCTATCTTTGATTTTAGGCTTAACAGAATGAGTTTTAAACCAATGTCTCTTCTTCTATTTTCTTGAAAAGATTTTTGTTTTCTAAAATTTACCAGTGTAATTATATAGTATTCGTATAATTTGGGAACTCATGGATTTGAAGAGAAAGTTACTAAGCATGCTTCAGTTCCCTTAACAGACAAAGGATTGTTCAAGTGATCTCTGGGTGTGACTTTGAGTATTTTTAAACTTTCAAGCTCCATTTCACTTGTAATCAAATTTGTTTTGTAGACTATTTCATTTTTTTCTGACTTATTTAAGGTTTAAGTTGTTTATTTTCTTAATTTCTAAGGTCGAGATTTAAACTTCTAATAAATTGTATGGTTGTTTTAAAATTTTAAGTGTGTTTAGCTCATATGGTCCAGATGAGCTAAACATTACTCAATGTTCATATGCTTATAATATAGAGATTTTATAAGTTATGTTTTAAACATTCATTTCTTGGTATGGTAGTTACTGTTTAGAGGATTCACTTGAGTTTTATTTTCTTTCTTGTCCTATAATAAAATATCTTCAAAAAGGAACTTAAAGAACAAAGGTTTGTTTTATCTCACAACACAAAATACATCCTGGTAAAGAAGTCACAGTAGGAGGATCTGCTGACATTGTAGCCAAAGCAAAGTAGCTAAGAACAATAGATACATATTGTAACATGAAGGGCTTGCTTGCTGCGGTTTCTGTCCCACCCATTACCCCACAGCTGGCAAGCCCCAAAGAAAATCACACAGAGGTCTCCATAAGTTATAAAACTGATTGGCCCATTAGCTCAGGTTTCTTATTAACTCTTGTAGCTTATATTAACCCATTGTTCTTATCTATGTTAGCCACATGGCTCGGTTTCTTTCTCAGCTGGGTAAATTACATCTTGTTTCTTCCCTGGTCTGGGCAGGACTGGGAGGAATGGGCTTTCTCCTTCCTAGAAATCTGTTTTCATCACCCTGCCACCACTTCCTGTCTGGTTGACCCATCTATACTTCCTGCCTGGCCAATCAGCATTTATTTAAAATATGATTGACGGAATACAGACAATTCTCCCACACCAGCATATTGCTGCTTTGTTACCCACTCAGCCCACAGTGCGTTGTCTAGAATCCCACTCAGGGAATGTTGCTGCCCCAGTAGGTGGCTTTTCCATTCATTTCAAAAGACACTACCAAGAGACTTTCCAACAATTATGACCAGAAACCCATCTTTCAAGTGATTCCAGGTTCTTTCAAATTGTCAGTTAACATCTACCATTTCATCAATAAATATCAAAATCCACAGAGGAACTGTATGAAAATTAATATTATTTGCAAATAACTTAGGTGCATGCCCAGATTTATTTAAACTATCTTAAATCATTTATAATATACAGTAAAATTATATTTAAGATTTTAATGGCAATCATTAATTATGAAGTATTGAATGATATTGCTTCATATTTTGCCTGCTTCATTAAATTATATATACACACCCAGAACACATACAAAAACACACACCAAACTGAGTGTCTAAAATTCTTCCTTAATTATCTCTGTAATTTCCTTCCTGACATTTTATTTGGAGACATTTTTATTAATATATCAACTGAAGTCCACTGATTATTTACTCATTCTCTGCATCCATCCTACTGTTAAGTTTTTAAAATATACTCTCCATTTCTCTTCCTGGTCCTTACTTGATTTCTACTGTTTCATTTTGATTCTTTTGAAATTTGAGGTCTCTGCCAACACAGTTGACTTAGTTTTGTTGGCACTTCAGATTATTTTATCTTGCCTTTAGCATTCCTCCAAGGTTTTTTTTTTTGTTTTTTGTTTTTTTTTTTTTTAAGATGGACATGCAGCATGTACTAAGAACTGAGGTAAATTAGAGTTTTATGCAGTCACTTATGTGAATATTTTAGGGGTTTGCTGTGTCCGTAGATCTCAATGGTCCAAGTTTTTCTGTTCTACTTTTCTGTCCTCTGAGTATTCTCCTCTTCAAGGTGAGTCTATGACTTGTAATTTTTTCATATGTAAACCAGGGCTTCTACTCAAGAACTTTGTGAACAATAAATGGAAGATGTAGAAAGGTTGTCTATGCTCTCGTGCTTTCTACAGGTGCTAGTGGCAACATGTTACTGGAACATCATCTTCCTAAGTAGAGATAAAGCATTTTCCTTCTTTATCTCTATTCATTTTCAATGAAGTTGTGTTCCAAATTAATTTTCCTAAAATTGACTCATAATTAGAAAATGATTGTATCTGTCTACCCCTTTTTGTAGTGCAGGATTCTGACAGGGACTGAAGAAGCAATGTTCTTCCTTTAGCTGACCTAATTCTCTCAAGAGTTTTTGCAGATTCCACTTGCAGTATGGACAAAGCTTGAGGTGCCTTTCTTCATTGCCTGCTAGAACTATAAACACCTTCTCTACAGATATCCATTTTGAGATGCTAATATGACCCCAGAAGGCACATTTCGGAGATGTTTTGGGGTCTACCTTGGCCAATATGCTGCACTAGCCTTTCATCTTTTTGTTTATTCATGATTAGCTTCCTGAAAATCATCAAAATTAAAGTCAGTGTATCCCTGGTACTTTATGGTTTTAATAATTAATTCAACAGTGGATAAACCTTAGCTTTAATTCTGCAGGGATCTGGATCTCCCCAGCATATGTAGTCTTCAAATATTAGTTCCATTGTCTCTTGAGAAAATCTGAGAAAACAGTGATCTCAAGTTCACTAAATTATGTGTTGTACCAAAGTAGAAATGTTAGTTTTTAATGATTTGATATTTAAAACTAGAATCCCATTATAATTATTGACTAATATTCCATCTCTTCTTCCCATGCTCTATTTTAATTCTGTCTTCATAATCTCCATGCCTATCATAGTCGAAGTCTCCAGAAGCCCTGGAGCTGGACTCACGGGTGTCATTTGCCTCCTTTCTGCATCCTGAAAAACAAACTTGGTTTCTCGACATGAGCAGTGCATGCTTTTAACACCTGAGTCATCACCTCAGCACACAAGCATATTTTTGTTAACTAAAATTCAGATAGCAAGCAATCTTTTTGAAGGTTAAAGATGGGAGGATATATATCATCATCAAGATGAGCTGTTAAGATGATGCCAGAATAATTAGGAAAACTAAGTACTGGGAATCTAAAATTAGAATGAGAGCAAGAACTCTCAAAGATTACAGAGCATCAAAAGATGAAATAAACGGAATTTAACTATGGATAAACAAAAGTAAATTTAATTTCTCTAAGAAGAAAGGAGATTTTCTGTGGATATTCAGTAGAATATAGTTTCTATCCAAAGAGTATATAAATTTTTATAAAAAAATCTTATAAATTTTACTTTATGTATATGAATATTTTGTCACATGTATATCTGTGCTTCTAGAGATTTAAAGAAGAGCGTGGCTGACACCTAGATCTGAGGCTGCAGGCTGTTGTGAGCTGTCATGTAGACCCTGGAAACTGAACCCAAGTCTTCTGCTAGAGGAGCTAGTGCTCTCGTTTGCTGAATACCTTTCCAGCCTCAAAGACTATGTTTTTTGTCATTATATGTAATCAGATACTAGCTTTTAACACTTGTGTGAATTGTGTCCATGTGTACACGAGCATTTATTTTATTAAATCTCTTTAATTTTTATATGTGTATTATACTTTCAAACACAGTGTAATGAATCTGCAGAGAAACAATGCACTGTTGTTAAGATGTAAAAGAAAAAGAAAAATGAGGGAAATTAGTCTCTGTAACCTCTCTCTCTCATTTCTCTCTTTCTCCGTATGTTTAATTTTGGGTTTAAAATTTAAATGGAATACAAATAAAAATAAGCTTAAAAGCTGTCTTCCTATTTATTACAGCTTTAGGGCATTTAGCACACTTCTCAGAGGCTCATTAGTGATGCTTATGAAACAAGAGCAGTGGGAAGAGGGAAGAACAGCTGTTTGGAGATGCAAGGAGAGAAATTAGAGCAGAAATGCAGGTAAAATATGAGCACTTTGAAAGTAATTGTTGTTACATCAAAGAGGTACAATTTAAACATTATTTAAAAATACTTGCAAATTACTCTGAAATTCAGAAATCTTGAGTCAATGAGTCCTGCATCAGCTATTAGAAGTGTACATGAATAAGAAGAATGCTGTACAAGTTATTCATTAAAAACTCCATCATGTCAAGGAGTAAGAATTGAATTCTCCTTTTGAAACTTTTTAGAAATCAGGGATTTAAAATACTGGGGAAGAGTTTTAAGAAACATCATCAGTGTTTTGAGTTGTGTCTTAGGGAGGGTCTTCTGGGATTTAGCTGGGGAAGTAAAGCCAGTGAGGAAAATAAAATGAATGGAATATAACTCTGTAGATAGTTGACCATATATAGACATGATGTGAATATTTTAATTGTATTCAATTTGAAAGATTCAGCTTGGTAACATTACTGTCTTCTCTCCTTTTAATGTAAATATCTTCACTTCTAGCACCGAATCCATCCTGTTTTTTATTTTGCTTTTTCAAACTATGAACATATTGAATCCTTTCTATCCTCAGGACTGAGTGTGACAATTCAAATTAAATGACATGAAACTGCAAAATGAAGCAGGTTAACATTGTTCTAGGATATAGTGACAAACTGCAAAACAGTATTATTATAATAAAAACATGTTACAACATACTTTAACTTTGAATTAAACACTAAAATTTATAGCTATATAGACAAATCGTGTCAATCAGTAAAAGATGGAAAATTCTTTGAAGCATATTCTGTTTGGTTTTGTTTTTTCAGAATTTGATGTGAACACTATCCAACAGTTCAAGTCTTTAGATTATTCTTATGTAAAAGACTCATTTTAAATCGTCACCAATTAAGTGTTTACTCAGAAAGAAAGTAGACAGTCTACTTGGGAAGGAGCACTAGAAAGAAAAAAAAAACCCTTTTAATGCTTATATTGTTTACAAATCATCAGCAAGTCAAACATAAGATGCACAACAACTGTAGTAAAGACAGGGTTACCCCTTTCTAATGCCTGGCATGCTACACTCAAGGCAAGAAGTATCCCACATCTGCTAGTATTCACACTCATAGAACATCAAAATATAGAGTGAAGAAAATCATAACAATGTCAAGGAAAGCTACTATTGAATGAAACATTTGAAGATCAAATGTAGTATAATCTCCCATGTTACCATCATGGGAATTAAAAGCAATTGTCAACATATAAAAACCATCCTATGTGATTAATTATTTTCTTTAAAACTCTAATATTTTATATACATATATGCAGGCAATAACAGTGAATGTAGATGACCAATTTGAAAGAGTGGGGAGAAGTTTATGGGAGATTTTGAAGGGAGAAAATGGAAGATAGAAATGTCATGACTATGTGATAGTCTCAAAAGTAAAATAAAATATAACACAATACAAAGTTAGGTAAATAGCTCAGTTGCTAAAAGCAATGTTGCTTTTCCAGAAGACCTGAGTATTATTCCCAGTACCATCGTGACAAGCTCACAACCAACTCTGTTCCCATTAGTGAGAGTCAAATGCCCTCTTTGGGCCTCTGAGAGCACTGAACACATATTTTACAGAACATACACAAAAACAAGCAAACAACCCAAACACATAAAATGCAAATAAAATATTTTAATTACAAAAAAACATGCAGCACAGAAAAAAACATTACAGGGTTTGAAAGAGTTTCAGGAAAAGATACAATAAACAACATTTTTGTTAATAAGAAATATTTCAAGAATTTACCACTAAATCTAATAAAACCAACAAAATTAAGCAATTTGAGATCTATGACATGCCATACAAACAACAGTAGAACAAATATTCTTCTCATATGTACTAGAATCAATTACTTTATGTGTAATTGAAGTAACAAATACAAACTTAATAGATAAAAGTTCAATAATTATCAATTTACATGTAAATACCTGAAATATTTATGACAAAAGAAGCATGAGTAGGTATTTGAATATAACACAAAATGCAGCTGATTCATGTCAATGTAAGTTTTACTATAACTATAAATGATGACAGTATTAGAATAGAAGCCTTATGATATGTCTTATTTCAACTTCTGAAAATCAGCTATAATAGCCACCAAAACTGTACCATTATATACATGCATGAGAAAATAGATGAATAAACACAGGCTGAGCAAACAGATACAAAAATGTGTTCCTGGTAAGGGATGTAAATGAACAAACTGAAGATACGCAAAACATCTTAGAGAAATCTCAGAGATGATGTGTTAAATTTTAGAAACCCCAGATGAAAGCTATTTAGTGTGTCTGTTATCTCTTATGTTCTTGGAAAGGATGGAATGATCTTTATAGATAATACATTGGTGATTCCTAAGTGTTTGGAACTGAGTTGCATTGTGAATATATTTAGCTTCATCAGGGATGTTTATAGAGCTTCTATTGTCTCATGAACTGTGGTGATAGCTTTAGCAGCTATAAAGAAATTGAGCTTTCAAAATCTTATCACCAAGAAAGATCATTGTTTTCAGATGATACTATAAAAACATCCCTGAAGTAAGACTCTGATTAAAAAAAAACATTGATTTCTGACTGGTTGTATTTTATTAGATAATTGAATAGAGATAAATTACTATACATATTAGATTATATGGTATTGGGTAACAGTCCTTCTGTAAATTTTACCAATCTTATAGTAATGGAGAAAATATATTTAGTAACTGAATTAGGTTGAAAGTGTCAATTTTAGTATTGCTGTCTAAAATAGTGTCCTAAAATAGTGTCTCAAGGTCAGGTTTTGTTCTTGGTTGTTTTTTTTTGTTTGTTTTGTTTTGGTTTGTTTTGGTTTTTTTTTTTTTTTCGGTTTTTTGAGACAGGGTTTCTCTGTGGTTTTTGGAGCCTGTCCTGGAAGTAGCTCTGTAGACCAGGCTGGTCTCGAACTCACAGAGATCCGCCTGCCTCTGCCTCCCGAGTGCTGGGATTAAAGGCTTGCGCCACCACCTCCCGGCATGTTCTTGTTTCTTTAGAACAAAATGTATGAAAATACAGGTAGTTCAAAATTTTATTATCATATTCAATAAGAAATTATAAGCATTTTCAAATATAAACACACATATATACATAGATATAGCTAGATAAATAACTGATAAATAGATAGCTGGAGGCACCAAAGCTACAGAGAAACCCTGTCTCGAAAAACCAAAAAAAAAAAAAAAAAAGATAGCTGGATAGATGGGTAGATAGACAAAGATGATAGATGATAGATAGATGATAGATAGATTAGATAGATAGATAGATAGAGAGAGAGAGAGAGAGAGAGAGAGAGAGATAGATCTGTTGCCCAATAAATTTAAGATATAGCATTTTGAACAGAAATAGTTCACACACAAGTAAAAATCAATTTATGTTTGTAAGTCTGTATAAAAAACATAGCAATTTCTTTTACTATTAATTTCACCAAATTTAACTATTCATAAGTCTATCTGCCAATGCATTATATACTGAATTTATGTGTACATTTATATACATGGCAAACATTCAGTAATATATGTCGGAATTTGAAAGCTCTTTTTATTAGTCATCCTCCATAACACTTTCTTCCCAGTATCTATTTCAAAAAATCATTACCATCTTGTGGGAGTTTGTGGAAGTTGGTACTATAAAGGATTTGGGGTGGGCTGTAGAGAAGGCTGAGTAGTTAAGAGTACTCAATGCTATTGCAAAGGAGTAGAGTTGTGTTCTTAGCACCAGGTAATGCACAGTATCTAATTCCAGCTCCTAGGTATCTGGCCTATGTGGGTACCAGCCATGACATACACAGACGTACACATAAATGAAAATAAAAAAAGAAATAATGTTTGAGTTCTATGAGTGTGGAATTAGACATGAAAATGTCTACAGTATTGCCATAAATGTTGGTCCCACTGCCAGTGGCCCCACAGACTGCCCCAGCCATACAACTGTCACCTATTTTCAGAGTCTAGTTTGGTCTTATAAAATGGTTACCCTGCTGTCAGTCTGAAGTCAGTGAGCTACCATTAACTCAGGTAAGCTGCTTCAGTAGGTATCCCCATTAAGATCTCTGTCACTTTGTTCATATTATCGCTCCTCCCTCTTTACAACTGAATTTTGTGAGCTCAGTCCAGTGCTTCCTTGTGGATCTCTGCATCTGCTTTCATTAGTTCCTGGTTGAAGCTTCTATTATGAAAATTAAGATAGCCATCAATCTGATTACAGGGGAAGCCTTAAACACATGGGCACAGGAAACCACTTCCTTAAATATAACACCAGTAGCACATGCACTAAGAGCAACAATAAATAAATGGGACCTCCTGAAGCTGAGAAGCTTCTGTAAGGCAATGGGCACAGTCAATAAGACAAAACAGCAACTGAATGAATGGGAAAATATCTTCTCTAACCCCACGTCAGACAAAGGACTGCTCTCCAAAATACATAAAAAAATCAAGAAACTAGACATCAAAATACCAAATAGTTCAATTTAAAAATGGTGTACAGCTCTAAGTAGAGAATTCTCAACAGAAGAATCTCAAATGCCTGAAAGACACTTAAGGAAATGGTCAACATCCTTAGCCATCAAGAAAATCAAAATGACTTTGAGACATCATCTTTCACCAGTCAGAAAGCTAAGATCAAAAACACCAATGATAACTTATGCTGGGGATGATGTGGAGGCAGGGGAACACTCATCTGTTGCTGGTAGGAATTAAAAATTGTACAACACTTTGGAAATAAGTATGGTAGTTTCTCTGAAAAGTGGAAATCAACCTACCTCAAGACCCAGCAAGACCAGTCATTGAGTACACTTACTCAATGCAGTAATACTGACTGGTTAAAAACAATGACATCTGAAATTTGCATACAAATAGAACTAGAAAAACCCATCCTGAGTGAGGTAACCCAAATACACAAAGACAGACACGGTATGTACTCACTCATAAGAGGATATTAGCATAAAGCAAATGATAAACAGCTTATAGTCCACAATGCCTGAGTAACAAGGAGACCCCTAAGAGAAACATACAACATACATGGATCCCCCTGGAAAGAGGAAATAGACAAGATCTAAGAAAGTTGGGAGCCTGGGGGAGAACTGACAGGGAGGAAGAAGGAAGATGGGAGAGGGGAAGGGAACATGAAGGAACAGGAGGGTTGAGAATGGGAGAATAATAGGGAGGAAAATCAAGGAAAGAGATATCTTGATTGAGGGAACAATTACAGGACTAGCAAGAAACCTGCCATTAACTTTTCCCAGGAATCACAAAGAGGACCCTAGAGAAGAGCCTAAGCAATAGTGTAGAATGTGCCTGAACTGGCACGTCCAAACAAATCCAAGACCTCAATATAAATCCAGGCATACTGAACTTCATAGAAGAGAAAATGGGACCTAGTCTTGGAACTATCTTTTGCAAGTGAAAAATTTTCATAATGCCTTCGGGATGTTTGGATGAGAGGAGAATTTGCCATAATATCTGTTCACTGTAAAAAAAATGAAATCAGTGTAATATTTTATATTATGTAATTACAGCATTTATTATATTGTGAAAGGAGGATTTTGATTAATTAAACCACAAAAATAGAAAATAATCATTGCATTTCTTTTTGTTTTCTAAATGAACAGATGTAAAAGAAAGAAGAATTCCATCTGAGAATAAAAGAAAAACAAATCCACACATAGGGCTACCTCAGACACTGTAAAAACTATCATAGCAGGCAGAGAAAGTGATGTCAAAGACAAATCAATACATTTATAAACATCAATTTTTAAATTCATTTACTTATTAAAGATTTCTG
>NW_004949098.1:9653222-9658289 GCF_000317375.1 Microtus ochrogaster
CTAATTATAGGCTCAATGTCCTTTATTTATGGCTAGAAAACAAATATGAGTGAATACATCCCATGTTTCTCTTTTTGGGTCTGGCTTACCTCACTCAGGATAGTGTTTTCTATTTCCATCCATTTGCATGCAAGATTCAAGAAGTCATTGTTTTTTAGGGCTGAGTAGTACTCTAATATGTATATATTCCACACTTTCTTCATCCATTCTTCCATTGAAGGGCATCTAGGTTGTTTCCAAGAACATCAGTTTTTTTCTGAACTTATTTAAGTTTAGGGCATAGATTAATTTTATTGAGTTAACATCATTCAGAGAAAAAATTTGTCTTTGTAAACCTGACAAGGCACAAATTATCTTAAGGGATATAAATTAGTAAATATCTTAATGCTGATTTAGACAAAATTTAAACTCAAGTAATGGAAACACACTGAGGAAACAAAAACCACAGATATCATGTGATTGATAATCATCTGAAATATATGTGTATCTCTGAATTAAGAACTAATTATTCTCCAGGTGTTAGTGACCCTTGCGCACATTTACTGTCAGCTCTCAGGGGCAAAGACAGACAGATATCTGTGAGTTCAAAGTCAGCTTGGTCTACAGAGCAAGTTCCAGAATAGTCAAGAATACAAACAGAGAAATCTTGTTTGAAAAAAGCAAACAAACAAGCAACTGAATTCTTGATAAGTTTACAATAACAAATAAGTCAATAACTGGGAAAACTTCTAAGTCTATTTCTTTTTTTATTGTTTTTTTTTTATTAAGAAAGAAAAAAATTTCCGCCGACTCCCAGCCTCCCACTCCTCCCACCCTCCCCCCCCTCCTCTCCCCCTCCCTCTCGAGTCTGAAGAGCAGTCAGGGTTCCCTGCCCTGTGGAAAGTCCAAAGTCCTCCTCCCTCCTGGTCTAGGAAGGTGAACATCCAAACTGGCTAGGCCCCCACAAAGCCAGAACAAGAAGTAGAATCAAAACCCAGTGCCATTGTCCTTGGCTTCTCAGCAGCCCTCATTGTCCGCCATATTCAGAGAGTCCGGGTTTATCCCCTGCTTTTCCAGTCACAATCCAGCTGGCATTGGTGAGCTCCCAATAGATCAGCCCCACTGTCTCCGTGGGTGGGTGCACCCCTCTTGGTCCTGACTTCCTTGCTCATCTTCTCCCTCATTCTGTTCCTCATTGGGACTTTGGGAGCTCAGTCCAGTGTTCCAGTGTGGGTCCATCGCCAGATGAAGGTTCCGTCCAGATGGGATTCCTCAGTCTCTAAGTCTATTTCATATGGTGAATGTTGACTACACTCTATATCTTCCACTTTAGATCTCAGAGTAGAACAAAACTTGAATCTATCTAGTATTGGTGTTTTTAGTTCTATGGGTCACATTCCCTCTATCAATGTAGGGTTTCATTATAATCATCATCATCATCATCATCATCATCATCATCATCATCATCATCATCATCATTTGTCTTTTGGGCTTTTGTTTCCACAACATGCAACAGATATAGTGTAGAGTTAGGATCGCTATTGGATTATTGTTTCAAGATTATATAGACAGTACTGTCAGTCAAAGCGTGGTAGGGTGGGTTTGAGAGTGGCTTCTCCTTTATGGCATTTCCAAAAGCAGGAACTGTAATAGAATGCACGTATATCTTTCAGATAACTCTCATGATCTATTGAACCCATCTAAGCTATGCCTTCCAGGAATGGCACCATCACCATGAAAATAAATACAGAAGACACATCAAACACACAATAGCATTTCATTTCTAAAAGTACTGCAAGATTTTAAAAGATTTGTGTACTCTGTGTGCACCTGTGCATGCTAGTGCCACAGAGGCCAGTCAAATGTATCTGATCCTCTGGAGTTGGAGTTAAGATCTGCTCCCCACCGGTGCTAGGAAGCAAACTCTAGAATTCTGAGAGCCCACCTAGTTTTCTTCAAATTGCAAAGACATTTTTTAGCCCAACATTGTCAATGACCTATTTTTAAGAGGATAGCTTTGTCAACCTAATAGCAAAAAACTGTCTAATCATATTTATTTTGAAGCCTTAATTTTCAACTTACTTAACTAAAATATCTAACAAATCCTTCTGAGTTATATATAGATCATTTTTAAAAGGCAAAATTATAACATGTGTTCATTTTTTAAAACTTTTTGGAATCAGAAAGGTAGAAAAACACTTAAGTCAATATTCTGAGGTGTTTAAAAGTTAGTTTATTTGACCATATGTATTATGTTATTTTTTTAAATTTTTGATTATAAAAATAGCACAAGTAGAGGATTGCTTAGGAATTTATCTTACCAAAAAAGTCAGGAAAATAATATTCATTATATATTAATATATAATAGTTCAGTATATACTAGTCATGATAAAAGCATCAATTTTGCCAGGTTTCTACTCTAATATTGATCTATAAACTACTTAGGTGAACTTTATCTTTAAAGAGCAATTTTTTTTTCTGACAAGTATGACTAAATGTTAAATTCCTATTTTTATGTTTACTAACATTTCCTTATAAAACTGATGCAGTCTCCCGTTGGCTAATATTTGCTTTATATCAAAAAGCAGATCAATTCAATTATGTTGCTCTACAAAATCATAATATTGATTGATTAATCCAATGAAATTTCCAAATAAAATTAATGACAGGCAGGACAGACATGTATGAAGACAGCAGGGATGGATTGTAGTGAGGAGGTGAGCAGGCTAGCTTTACACCTGAAATAACAACACACAAATTGTATTCATTTAAACACTGGTTGGCCCATTAGTTCTAGCCTCTTACTGGCTAACTCTCACATCTTGATTAACCCATTTCTATTAATGTGTGTAGCACCACAAGGTGGTGGCTTACCGGGAAGATTCTAACCTGTGTCCATCTTGGAAAGGAGAGCTATGATGTCTGACTCACTTCCCTTCTTCCCAGCATTCTGTTCCATCTACTCCACCCACCTATGTTCTGACCTATCAGGCCAGGAAGTTTCTTTATTAATTAACCAATGAAAGCAACACATAGAAAGAAGACCCACCTACATCAACAGATATATTGAGAATTGATATATGTTATTTTTATTGTATATGTCTGCACATGCATAAATACATATATAAATACAAGCTGACTACTCCATTTAGAGTCACTGTATGTATATAACCTCAGGACTGACTACTTGGAAATTATGGTACCTTGAATGAAAGTAGCCCACATGGCCCCATATTTGAATGCTTGGTCTGCAGTTGGTGAAAATGTTTGGGGAGTCTTAGAAGGTGTTGCCTTATAGGAAAAAGTATGTCAGTGTGGTAGGACTTGAAGTTTCAAAAACCCATTCCATTTGCAGGTACCTTTCTCGTTTTCTGATTCATGCTTGTGAATCATATGCTGCCATGCCTGCCTGTCTGCTGCCTGCTGTCAAACTCTTTGACAGCACAGTCATGGACTCTACTACCTTTTGCAAATGTGGGTCTCAAATTAAAGGCGTTCTTATACAATTTGCCCTAGTAAAATAATAACTAATATTAGATAACCAATTAAAGTGTTTATCACTGGGGACACTGATTCCTTTGATTCTGTCAGTAGATAATTGTCTCTAGACTTTTGTTTAGTATGGGTCCTTGTAAGATATTCTGTATCCATGGTATTTTGTCAACAAATGTTGTCATTGTTCAGATTGTTTTAGGCTACCATATTTCTGGAAAGTCATGGGTATGGTTTCCCTGACATATATTAATAACACAATCTTGTAGCAAATATAATGGGCCTTTGACTTCTCCAATATTTATATACACACACACAGGCCCTGTCACAATGTTTCATGAGCCTTAGATAAAGGGATTGTGCTGCAGATTTATCAGCTGGGGACAGACAACTCTTGAAAACCTTTCTTCTCTTTTTTGACAGGTTGTTCTTTTCTGGATTTTTTTTTTCATTTACTGCAGAAAAAATGTTGCTTTGATAAGAGATGAAAAATACACTTATCTTTGGGTATATGTATAAGTATTTAGAATGTGGTTAGAAATTTTACTAGTTTAGGAGAGTGAGTGTAGTGGATTGTCCTCTAGGTTCTGTGTTCTCACCAGTGTGTGCATAAAAGTGGAAGTCAGAGATTGACATTAGTTCTTTTCTTAGATCTCTCTCTACCCCATTTGAGGAAGGTCTCTCATTTGAATCCAAAACTCTGATTTTCAAAGACTAGCTAGCTAGCTTCTTTCAGGACCTCTTATCTGATTCTCTTTGTTCTGTAATTGCAGTTTGGGTACACTGTTCTGGATGGGCATTTTCTTGGTTGATGGGATCCAAACTCCTATGGTCAAGCTTACTTGTAAAGTACTTTATCCACTGAGGCATCCCTCAGTCCATCGTTTTCTTTCTTTACAATTCCACTGTAAATTATTTACAGTGTTGTGATCAGCTGTCAGTTATGAACCTCAGCAAACAGAATATTTCACCTACTGATTATCATGCGCTCTGCCCAGAGAAAGAACTCTAGGGTTTTATTTGTGTTGTGATATTGTGTTCAGAATGCATTGTCCATGATGCTATCACTCAGTCACTTCCAGCTAGAAAAGAATTTAGGAGTAGCCAAATAAGCATTTCACCTTTTAGAATATATTGTTAGGTATTGATGCCCTGAAAAATTAAACAATGTGAATAATTTAGCTACATTGTTCTTATACTAGCAATTTATGTGAACGATTTTTTCAACTACATAAGAATTTTGTGCAAAATATGTTTTTCTGTAAGAAAATTTTTAAATAATCTTTTCACATTTTGCATAGCAGTCCCTGTTCTCACTCCCTCTTCTCCTGCCCCACCATTCCCCACACCTCCCATCCCATCCACTCCTTAATCATTTCCTCACTCACAATTAACTAAAATCATATATTCTTGCTCTCAATTTAATCATTATAGAGTGAGAAAAATAAGTAATTATTGAGTGCTTTATCATTTTTACACATAAGAAAGTCTCCTCCCAAAGGAGCTTGTGTGTTTATAAATCTATCTATCTATCTATCTATCTATCTATCTATCTATCTATCTATCTATCTATCTATCTATCTATCTATCTATCTA
>NW_004949098.1:9658389-9703754 GCF_000317375.1 Microtus ochrogaster
ATCTATCTATCTATCTATCTATCTATCTATCTATCTATCTATCTATCTATCTATCTATCTATCTATCTATCTATCTATCTATCATCTGTCCATCTATATCTATCTATCTATCTATCTATCTATCTATCTATCTATCTATCTATCTATCTATCTACCTATCTACCTGTCTATCAATCCATCCACATCCACCATCTTTATGTATATATATTCACCATTAGTTTCTGATCCTTGGGATATGCCGTTCAGTGGACTAACCCTATAGTATCTGTGCTTCAATTTTCACTGTCATGAAAACCTTCTAAAATTACTAATAAAAGCCTCAGACATTTTAGTCAATGCCAGTATTTGTATGAAACATTGATGCTGCAGATTCTAATAAGGAATTGATTGTCAGAAATTAAACACAGGAAAGTGTCAATATGTATTCTAATTTGTTTCCAGAGTTGGGTTTTTGTTGTTCTGTATGGGTGTAAAGTGATTGCAGTGTAGGGTGAGGACCAGTTTCCAATATCAAATAATTCATACCCATACAAATAATAATGAATTGATTTTCACGTAGTGCCTATGCATATGTAGATATTAGCATGCATACAAACCTGATAACTGATGTATTTGTTTTTGTGTAAAAATGTACTATTTAAAGATAATGAAGCTGTAAAAGGATAGGTATGCACTCCTTGATAAAATGAAATCATCTCTAATATTTATTCAAATATTGAAATAAGCTGCAAGATTCAAGAAAAACTGTATAAAATTTATTTCCTATCTAAACATGATCTTCCTTCTAGTGAGTAAAATTTATTTAAACTTCTCCTCAAAGGTCATTTTATTTTCTGCTATTTTCAATGCAATATAATTTAGCAATGATAACAACAAATTTTTAATTCTACCCAAAGGTATTTAAGGAAAAATGAAATCATGTGAAATGAAAATTTTCTGTTATCTGATGTCTTTCTTGTATAACTCATCTAGATACCAAGAGTAATGAGGGAAAGCACTCAAGTGTTCAAACACAATTCCTTCACACTTCTCTTAGATACTCTGCTTAGCTTAGTCACAAAACCCAATGTTTGGATAGATTTTCCAATCCTGTTTGTTTGAAAATGTTTTTAAGAAAAGCAGATGGAATCTAATTCACCTCAGAGACTATTTTAAAAGTTTACATTGTTTAATGTTTAGACATAAGATTTAAATGAGGATTTGTGTCACCATTTGTCTCATTGTCTGACTTCCTCTAAAGTTAGTGGCAGTTAGGAAAGAAATGTATAATAATTTACATTAAATTTTCAAAATGATGAAATGTGGAGACATAAATGCTCATACAGAACTCCTGGGGCTTAGACTAACAACTGAAGGCAAGATAGGGAATAATTCAGAATTTCACATGAACTTGAAGTTAACATTGTTCTGTATCCTATCCAGTATTTGGTTATATTGACCTCTTAATTTTAGTAAGCCTGACAATGGTGCATAACTGATGCTGTAGAAAATTGTGGCTTAATTTTGCATATCCTTAGTGACCTACAATGATGGGCATTAAATGATTTTTTACTGTTATATTTTCTCTCTCTCTCTCTCTCTCTCTCTCTCTCTCTCTATCTCTCTTATGTGTGTTTGTTGATTACATTCATGGCATATTATACATTGGGTTGTCAAAAGACAACCTAAAAAAGCTGGTTCTCTCCTTTCATTGTGTGAGTCTCTAGAGTCTCCCAGGACTCAGGCTTGGCAACAAGCAACTTGGCCACTGCACCACCCATCCTGAACACTCTATACCTTTTTGTGATTATTTACTACCTAGAGAGAAAGGGAAAATCTACTAATGTTTTTCAACTTTTTTTCAACTCATGAAGATTTGGTACACTTCCTTGTCCTCCAACTCAGTTTCAGAGAATTCATTATTATATGATTATAATTTATGGTTTAAAGTTTGAAAGAGAAAATATATCTTGTTGTATAGCTTCAGCTGTCCCCAAACTGAAGATCACCCTAGTGCATGAACATATGATTCCTGGGTAAAAACTGGATCATAATAACTAGTTATTTTGTCAATTTATAAAATATTTATATAATGTTAATTTATTATCAGGAGTGAACAGAAGCAATGTTTACCAGAACACTGTTGATTTTTTAATACAAGAAATCAAATATAATATATATAATCAAATATATATATAATCAAATATATATATATAATCAAATATATATAATCAAATATATATATATATTATCAAGACAGCAAACTCCACAGGAGCAGAACTGACCCAGTGACCTAGGCTGGAGTGGGCCTGAGATGGCAAGCTCCACGGGAGCTGGAGCAGAGGACATTTGCAGAAGCAGGTCTGGGTAGGCAACCTGGGCTGAAGCAGGCCTGAGGCAATGAACTCCACTAAAACAGGACTGAGCCAGAGTGGGAGTGGATCCAGAACAGAGACATTTATGGAAATAGGATTGAGCCAGTGATCTGGCTCAGAGCAAGCCTGAGGCAGTGAACTCCACAGGAGCAGGTACAGAGGAGCAACTGCTGAGGGAGTGGGCTACAGCCAGAGACTTATGTGGGTCCTGGCATGAGTCTGTGACCTCTGAGTAACTAGGCCTGAAGCAAGACTTCTGTGGGTCTAGGCAGGAGTCTGGGACCTCTGAAGGAGTAGGCAGGAACCAGAGACCTGTGAAGGCACAGGAATGAGACTGGAACATTGGAGGAAGTAGGACTGAGCCAGGTCCTTTGTAAGTCTGGAGACACCTGAGTCTGGGCCCTTCAAGAGTAGATCTGAGCCAGAGATGCTTGCAGGACCATCCCCAAGCTAGGGACCTTCACAGGAGCAGATCCAGACCAGGGATATTTACAGAAACAGGTCTGAGCCAGTAACCTAGAGCAGAGCAGGCCTGAACCAGTGAACTCCATGGTAGTGGAGCAAACCCCAGGAATGCTGAGCAACCTCCAGGAACATGGAGTCACCAACGGGGTAACTGGAACCGTGGCACTGACTGCACCACAAGGAGCAAACATCTGAGCATTGATCCCACTGGCACATGAAAGATTGATCACCAGAGTCATTGACAATCACAACTATACCAATTAGAGAAAATGATGGGTAGATAAAGTGAGAATACACACAACACCACAAAGAGCAACATGACACCAGTAAAATCTAGTGGCCCTACAACAACAAGACTTTAACAACTAAATATAGACAAAGCAAAAGAAAATGACCTAAAAATAACTTCAGGAGAATGTTTGAGGCCCTTAAATTGTAAATGAGAAATTCCCTCAAAGAAATGGAGAAAAAGACAAACAAAAAATGGAAGACATCAGCAAATCCCTTAAAGAAAACTAGAAAAGGCAATCAAACAAATAGAAGAACCTAGTCAAGACTTGAAAACTGAAATAGAGACAATAAAGAAAGCACAGCCGAGAGAATTATAGAAACAGAAATCATGAGAAAACTATCAGGAACCACAAATGCAAGCATAAACAGCAGAATATAAGAGATGGAAGAGAGAATCTCAAGTGCTGAAGATACAATAGAGGAAATAGATTCATTGGTCAAAGAAAACATATCTAACAAAAGCTTAACACAAAATATCCAGGAAATATGGGACACCAAGAAAAGAACAAACCTAAGAATAATAGGTATAGAAGAAGGAGAAGTTCAACTCAAAAGCACAGAAAATGTATTTAACAAATCATAGAAGAAAACTTTCCAGACGTTTTCAGAGAGAATCTCCAAATTAACAAAATCAGAAATGAAGAGGAAGGGGGGCATAAGAACAGAAATGGAGGAAATGCAGAGAATCATCAGTTCATATTTAGAAAACCTGTACTCTACAAAATTGGAAAACATGAAATGGACAACTTTCTGGATAAATATTACTTGCCTAAATTAAATCAAGACCAGATAAGCAAGTTAGCCAGACCTGTAACTGGTAAAGAAATAGAAGCAGTCATCAAAAGTCCCCCCCAAAAAAAGAAGACCAGAACCAGGTAGCTTCACCTCAGAATTCTACAAGATTTTTTTTTAAAAAAATATGTCTATGAACACACAAGAAGCTTACACAACACCAAATAGACTGGATTAAAAATAAAAGTCTCCTTGCAAAATAATAATCGAAATACTAAACATACAGAATAAAAAAAGAATATTACGAGCTGAAAAGGAAAAAGGCCAAGTAACATATAAAGGCAGACCTATCAGAATTACACCTCACTTCTCAATGAAGACAATGAAAGCCAGAAGTTCATGGTCAAGTAATATGCAGACATTAAGAGACTACAGATTCCAGTTCCGACTCCTTTACCCAGAAAAACTTTCAATCACTGTAGAAGGACAAAAGATATTCCACAAAAAAAAAAAAAACAGATTTAACTGATACCTAGCCACAAACCCAGCCCTGCTCAAAGTACTAGAAGAAACACTCCAACCCAAGGAAGTTGGCTATATCAACAAAAACACAGACATGATCTCACAGCAACAAATCTCAAAGAAGGGAAACACACACAAATTAACATCACCAACAATGAAAATTAAATTAACAGGAGATAACAATCACTGGCCATTAATATCCCTTAATATAAATGGACTCAACACACCTATAAAAAGACACAAGCTAACAGATTGGATATGAAAATAGAATCTATCCTGCTGCATACAAGAAACATACCTCAACCTCAAAGACAGACATCTCCTCAGAGTTAAGGGTTGGGAAAAAATTTTTCTGATCAAATGGATCTAAGAAACAAGTTGGTGTAGCTACCCTAATATCTAACAAAATAAACTTCAAACTAAAATGAATCAAAGAGACAAAGAAGGACATTTCACGTTAGTCACAGGAAAAATCTATCAAGAGGAAATCTCAATACTGAAGATCTGTGCCTCAAATATGAGGCCACACTCATATGTAAAAGAAACATTTCTAAAGCTTAAATTATATATTAAACCCCTCAAACTAATAGTGGGAGACTTCACCACTCCATTCTCACTACAGGACAGGTTAGTCAGATAAAAAACTAACAGACAAAGAAGGGAACTAATAGATGTTATGAGTCAAATGGACTTAAGGATATCTATATAATATTTTATCTAAGCATAAAAGAATATACCTTCTCAGTACCTCATGGAACCTTCTCAAAAACTGACCACATGCTCGGTAACAAAACAAACCTCAACAGATAAAAAAAAAAAGGACTAACACCATGTGTCTTATTGGATCACTTTGGCTTAAAACTAGAATTCAACAGCAACATTAATTTTGAAAACCTACAAACACATGGAAATTAAACAATTGTCACCTGAATCATCAATGGGTCAAGAAAGAAATAAAAGGAGAAATTAAAGACTTCCTAAAATTCAATGAAAATGGCCACGCAAGCCGGGCGGTGGTGGCGCACGCCTTTAATCCCAGCACTCGGGAGGCAGAGGTAGGCGGATCTCTGTGAGTTCGAGACCAGCCTGGTCTACAGAGCTAGTTCCAGGACAGGCTCCAAAGCCACAGAGAAACCCTGTCTTGAAAAAACAAAAAACAAAAAACAAACAAACAAAAAACCAGAAAATGGCCACGCAACATACCCAATTTTATGGGACACAATGAAAGCAGTGTTAAGAGGAAAGTTCATAGCATTAAATGTCTACATAAAGAATCTAGAAAAATCCCACACTAGTGAATCCACAGAACATTTGAAAACTTTAGAACAAAAAGAAGTAAATTCACCCAAGAGAGCTAAACAGAAGGAAATAATCAAATTGAGAGCTGAAATCAATAAAAGAGAAACAAAGAAAACAATACAAAGAATCAATGAGACAAAGAGTTGGTTCTTCAAGAAAATCAACAAAATAGACAAACCTTTATCCAAACTAACCAAAAGGCAAAGAGAATATACAAATTAACAAAATCAGAAATGAAAAGGGAGGCAAAGAACAGAAATGGAGGAAATACAAAGAATCATCAGTTCATATTTAGAAAACCTGTACTCTACAAAATTGGAAAACTTGAAATGGACAACTTTCTGGAAAAAATATCACTTACCTAAATTAAATCAAGACCAGATAAGCAAGTTAGCCAGACCTGTAACTGGTAAAGAAATAGAAACAGTCATTAACCGTCCCCCTCCCAAAAAAAAGAAGACCAGAACCAGATGGCTTCACCTCAGAATTCTACAAGATTTTCCAATAAAAACTAATACCAATACTCCTCAAATTGTTCCACACAATAGCAACAGAAGCAACAAATGCCAAACTTTTTTAATGGGGCTATAATTACCTTGATATCTAAACCACACAAAGACATTACAAAGAAAGAGAATTACACACCAATCTCACTCATGAACAATGGTGCAAGAATAATCAGTAAAATACTGGCAAACTGAATCCAAGAACACATCAGAAAATATCATGTAGAAAAATCATATTGTCCAAGTCAGCTGCATCCCAGAGATGCAGGGACAGTTCCACATACAAAAATCTATCAACATAATCCATCATATAAATAAACTGAAACAAATACATGATCATCTCATTAGGTGCAGAAAAAGCTTTCGACAAAATACAACATTCCTTCATGATAAATGTCTTGGGGAAAGCAGGATACACTCACAGTGATCCCACTGAAATCAGGAACAAGACAAGGTTGTCCACTCTCTTAATAACTCTTCAATATAGTTCTTGTGGTTCTATCTAGAGCAATAGGACCACAAAAGGAGGTCAAGGGGATACAAATTAGATAAGAAGAAGTCAAATTCTCACTATTTTCTGATGATATGATAGTTTATATAAGCAATGCCAAAAATTCTACCAAGGAACTTCCACACTCATAAACACTTTCAGTAATTTAGCATGATACAAGATTAATTCAAAAGACTCAATATTACTTCTTTACACAGATAATAAATGGGCCAACCAAGAAATCAGAGAAACATCATGCTTCACAATAGCCATAAGTAGCATAAAATATCAAAGAGTAACTCTAACCAAGGAAGTAGAAGACTTGTATGACAAGACTTTAAATCTTTGAAGAAAAAAATTGGAGAAGACACCAGAAAGTGGAAAGATCTCCCATGCTCTTGGGTAGGTAGAATTGACATAGTAAAAATGGCAATCTCACCAAAAGCAATCTACAGATTCAGTGCAATGCCTATCAAAATCCCAGGAAAATTCTTCACAGACCTCAAAAAGAATGGTACTCAACTTCATATGGAAAAGCAAAAAAAAAAAAAAAAAAAACAAACCACCAAGATAGCCAAAACAATCCTGTGCAATAAAAGAACTTCTGGAGGCATCACAAAACTTGACTTCAAAATCTACTACAGAGCTATAGTACTGAAAACACCCTGGTATTGGCATAAAAAATAGACAGGAGGACCAATGGAACTGAATTGAAGACCCAAACATTAATCCACACACATTCAAACAGCTGATTTTTGGCAAAGAAGCAAAAATAATCGAATGGAAAAAGAAAGCATATTTAACAAATGGTGCTGGCATAATGAGATATCAACAAGTAGAAGAATGAAAATAGATCCGTATCTATCACCATTCTCAAAACTCAAGTCCAAATGGATCAAAGACTTCAACATAAAGCCGGCCACAATGAACCTCATAGAAGAGAAAGTGGGGAGTACACTTGAACACATTGGCACTTTCTAAATATAATTCTAGTAGCACAGAACTGAGAGAAACAATTAATAAATGGGACCTCCTGAAACTGAAAAGCAATGGACTAGGTCAACAAAACAAAACAACTGCCTACAGAATGGGAAAAAAATATTTACCAACCCCACATCAGACAGAGAGAGGTCTGATCTCTAAAATATACAAAGAACTCAAGAAATCTGTTATCAAAAGAAAAAATAATACAATAAAAAATTGAATACAGACTTAAACAGAGAATGGTCAACAGAGGAATCTAAAATGGCTGAAAGACACTTAAGGAAATGTTCAACATCCCTAGTCATCAGAGAAATATAAATCAAAACAACTCTGAGACTTACACCTGTAAGAATGAGCAACATCAAAAACACTGGTGACAACTTATGCTGGAGACGTTTTGGAATAAAGTATACATCTCTGAATTGCTGGTGGGAGTGCGATATAGTACAGCCCTTTTGCATATCAGTAGAGAAAGTTCTCAAAAAATTAGGAAACAACCTTCCTCATGACCCAGTAATACCACTTTTGAGTATTTATCCAAAGGATGCTCAATCAAGCCCCAAGGACATGTGCTCAACTATGTTCATAGTAGCATTGTTTGTCATAGACAGAACCTGGAAACAACCTAAACTCCCCTTGACAGAAGAATGGAAACATGGTACATTTACACAATGAAGCTCTATACAGCAGAAAAAAATAACATCTTGAAATTTGCAGGAAAGCAGATGGAGCTAGAAAACATCATATGAGTGAAGTAACTCAGACTCCAAAAGATAATTATCGTATGTACTCACTCATAAGTATTTTTTTTAAGATAAAGCAAAGGAAACAAGCAGACAAATTCACAATCCCAGAGAACCTAGACAACAATGAGGACCCTAAGACCTAAGAGAGATATACATGGATCTAATCTACATGGAAAGTAGGAAAAAAAAAAGATCTTCTGAGTAAACTGGGAGTATGTGGACCATGGAAGAGGGTGGAAGTGGAGGGGAGAAGCATGGTGGGGAACAGAGAAATTTGTATGCCTCAATAAAATTAATCAAAAATATTACCTTCTGTTTAGCTATCTCTTTTATTTCAGATGATATAATAACATCCTCCTCTCTTCCTTCTCCTTCATCCAAATGCACCTATGCATTGCAACATATTCTCTTTTCAAATTAATGGTCCCCTTTTTTATAAATTGTTGTTACAGACATGTATGTTTTTACTTTTGTGTATATGTGTGCCCTTATGTGTGTATGTTTATATCTTGTGTGGTTGCCCATGGAAGGCAGAAGATTTCATCAGAACCCATGGAGTTGCAGTTATAGGTGGTTGTTAGCTTTTCAACTACAATTTTGAGAATAATTCCTCGTCCTCTTAAGAGCAGCATCCACCTTAACTGCTGCGGCATCTCTCTAACCCCTTTAAATTTCTTAAAGTGAAAACTGAACTAACAACAGTTCAGTGTCCTTTCGCACAAGTATACTTGTACCACGAGTGATTTTAGCACTGAGTCATATTTCGTACTCAACTGGTTTTTGTGATGATGCGTTGGTTTTTAAACATTCTTTTCTTTCTTTGTACACTTTCCTTTATGAAACTGGGACTTTCTGTTCCCTCAGGTATGGTGTGGGTCATGGCCTTGTACTCTCCTTCCTAACCTTGTAGCTCCCCTCTCAACAGGCAGGTGGGCTGTGATTCATTTTACTTCTGTTCCATGCTGGATTCCTGTAGTATCTTGAAACATCTTAGGAAAATCAACATGGGGAGTCGAAACAAAATTAGTTCCATCATTCATTGATCTTAATTTTCTCTCAAGCAAAATACCTGACTTGATACAAAGAACTACATTTTCCAATTAATATGTAGTATTCCTTGTAGTTAGTTGTAGTGATTAAAATGGACATGTTCTCTTTCCTGCATTTGGCATAGGAAAAATAAAATAGAGTTAACATATTTTACTCTCTTAAGAGAACCTTCAGAAAATTAAAATCAATCTATTTTCTTGTTTCTAAACAATGGAGAACACAAGGATATAAGAAGGCCATTTGATGTATCTACATGATAAAGAATCTCAAACTTGCTAATGTATTAAGTACATTTGTTGTACAACAAACTGGAAAAGACATAGTATAAAAGGCTTGATATATTTTGCCCAATTTCTCCTTAAAAACCTTAATAGTAGGTTCTCCTGAGTTTTCTCTCTTGAGTAGATTACTTCAAATCTTCTGCTGTTTTTCCCATCCACCCTTCCCCTTTTACTACTCTTGGGAGTTTCTCTAATCAGCACACTTCTTGCTTCTCGTTTTAGAACCAATAGTGAAAATTATCATGCTTCTAACAGTTATTAAATCTCAGCAGCAAAATTCAACTTCTCAAGCCAACCAAATACTTGGCTATAATTCCCAATGTCCACTCATTCCTTCAATGAAATGATAGACCTTATTATTGGTTATGATAGAAATAATTAACAAACTATAAACCAAAAAGTACAAATAATTATAGCATTGAAATAATCTGTGTACCTATAAAACCAAATGACTTAAGCCTCTAAAAGTTCAAGATATTTTTCTTAACGTATGCTCACAATATCAAGCAGTTGAGTTATAGTTGAGATAACAGCAAACAATGGGCATCCATCTTTATACCAAAGAGATATTCTTTATCTCCTTTCTGTTTGTTTTTTAGTGCAAATTAATGTGATGTTTTTTTCTGAGGGCACAACCTAAGAACCATGGTGGTATGGAGCAGAACCAGGGAAGAACTACCAATACACAGACTTCATAAGATGCACATCAGAAATGTAAATGGGAGGAGTGTCTCAAAATGCTCTTGAGTACTCTACAGCCTGTGCCAGCCAATCAACAATTACTTACAAATGCCCCCGCTCCATTATTCTAGAGCATGACAAGTGCCCTTCATGGGCTCTCATCTGCTCCTGAAATCAGATGTCTGCTCATGTATAAACTGAGCACATATTTGACCTTAGATCAGGGCCTGATTCATGACATACAGAAAACTTAGACTAAAAAGCCAGCTGTGAGAGTTAACTGGAATTTCAAAGGCACTTTTTTTCAAGTTACACAAAGTTTTGATTTGCTTTTATTTACGTGATTACACAATTATTTTCACGTACAATTACTATGTATGTGACTTCCACATCAACGAATTTTGTCCCCTTAAAAATCTCTCTAGCTTTTAAAGTTCACAGTGCCTTATGTATAAATCCCTAGTCCTCTATGTTTAAATATAAGACATTAATATAAGCCTATTATTACTTTATATCTTTACTAATTGTTACAAAACCTTCTTATTCAGGCATATTTTTAAAAATTGTTGCAACTTGAAAGAGTTATTTGTTAACATAAATTTTCAATCATGGGTAGGACATGATATAAATACACTTTCACATGAGGTTTTCTACTTTGTCTCTTATTTATTACAGTGCTACATAGAGACGAAGATATCATATGCCACATGTGGAGAATTTCAATATCCTTTTACTTATGTAGTTCTCAGTTTGTACCAGTACAATTAAGATTAGACACCTAGGATAATGACTCTTTCATAGAATCTGAGTTTGGTTTCCAGCAGGCTTACAATTTCAGCTTGCAATTTCAGCTAAATAGAATTTGGTGACCTCTGGTGGTCTCTATGAGATATTATATGGTCCTGCACACACACACACACACACACACACAAACACACACACACACACACACACACACACACCAGAGAGAAAATTATGTGGTGAACATCTTTAATCTCAGCATCCAGGAGGTAGAGACAAGGCAGATCTCAGAATTCAAGGCCAGTCTTATATACAAAGTGAATTCCAGGACAGCCAGGGCCACACAGAAAAACCAAAAGTTAAATTAATGTAATAATTAATTAATTATGTGAAAATAAAATAAAATTTAATTAATTAATTCTCAGTCATTTAATCTCCTACTGATAGTTCATCTATTTTCTCCATATTGCTTCTTGTATTTGATAATAGCATTCTTTTGATTTCAGTATCTTTGATGTCTGTTTAGTACCTTTAATACCTATGAACTAATATTCTATTATAATCTCATTTTTAATTACCTAATAGCTATTAATATTATCTTTTAATTGTCTTATTTTCTATTAATAAGTCCATCTTTCATCTAAAATGGTGGGTACTGTGTCTCTATGCATTTGTGTGTTGTGAGTTTTGAATGTAACCAAGTTTCTTCTGCTTCCCAACTCATCTTCTACAACCCACTTAATTCTCTGCAGATTTAAAATATAGGATCAAAAGACGTATCTTATTTCAGCTAATTCACAAAGCAATATGGTAGGCATAAAAATATATTCCAAAATCATAGAAACCAAATAAATGTCCAGGTTCTCTTTAATAGTCTAAGATTTTAGAGAATTGGTCAAGCATAAGAGCACAGAACTCCCTTAAATGAACAGAATTTGCAGTCTGCAAACCCAAAAACATGCAGGATGAAATCTTCTTTGAAGTCTGATGTTGTGAATTATGCACAGTTGCAAAGAGGCCTTCATCTCCGATGCCAACTTCAGAATTCCAGCTTCCATAGAAGCAACAACATTAATGTCTTAATCTCAAAATGTGAATAAGACATTTTCCCTTTGACTATATCAAGTTAACATAGAACCTTCAAAGATGCACCTTTTCAGAAGAATATATTTCATTATAAAAGACAGATATCAAGTATCCACATGGGATAATCATAGGTAAAAGACAGATAATCCAGTATCAATATAGGACAGTCTGATATAACATCAAAATCATGAATAGTTTTCAGTTCTTGCTATTTTATATTCAACAAATTAGCATGAAACACTGTACCTCTTTTCTATTAAACGTGTACATTTATATGTTTGTGTTTAGTCCATTTTAATTCTGAATTTCAGCAATAAAATTTGCGTAGTATTATTTTCTCTCATTCTGTTTTGTTCCTGTTTCTTTTTCATAAATTGTTACACAGATACTATAATTTAAGACTTACATTTTTTGTATTCATGAATAATTTCATAGATTTTGAATACACAATCTCTAAGTATATGTAATTAACTTTATTTGCTTTCTCTTATTAATTTCAGCATGTTTTTATTTTCTTTTAAGATTTTTTTCTCTTTAACTAGTATGTTATTTGCATTTTTGAATTTCTGACTATTTAGGAGTTTCAGTGTATCACTAGTCAATACTACAGTTACAAATATACTTTATATTATTTTTATCCAATTTAAATTTTTGAAGTTTGATTTTTTATTAAAATATGATATGATGTGCTTAATGTTACCTATGTCCATCAAATAAGGTATGTCTCACCATTGTTTTATAAGCTATTGTATGGAAGTCAGTTTCCCAAGTCTGGTTAGTGATATTGCTTCAACTTTCATGTATTTGTTTTGTTTTCATGCCTTCATTTGTATTTATTTATTTATTTATTTTTTCGAGACACAGTTTCTCTCATTTGTATTTTTTTATCACTGATGAGCCATGAAGATGCATCTGACCTTGTATATTCATCACCCCTACTTAGAGTCCTATGAAATTTTCATATTCTATTCTGTAGTAGTATTGCTAAGTCTAAATGCATTGAATACCCTTTTGTTGAGTTAGCATTTTATGTATGTCTTTTTAATGCAACTTTTGAATTATATAACCATTTTGTTTCAAAATCTTATGATATAAAAGTTGACATTAGGCTCATGATTTCCATTCTGTTTATTTAATTTATTCATTTCTAGTTACTTAAACTTTCTTTATTTTAAGTGGAATAGATATAGTTATAAATATAGATATAGTGATAGAGATAGATAGATGATAGATAGATGATAGATAGATAGATGATAGATGATAGATAGATAGATAGATAGATAGATAGATAGATAGATGATAGATAGATGATAGATAGATAGATAGATAGATGATAGATAGATAGATAGATAGATGATAGATAGATAGATAGATATAGATATTCTTGTTAATATGGTTATATTTTATTCTATCACTTACAATCTGTCTTTTTTTCTTTCCTTAAAAACATGATGCTTGATTTAATTTCAAAGTGAATTATTCCAATTCCCCACATACTTTTTCAGTCCCTTGAAATTTTAAAACAGAGGTTCACAATTCTTGACATTCTAAAATGAATAAAGGCATAAAATGTACTAAAGTTGAGATCAGAAGTATAATTAGCAGAGGTTTTTGAAATTATTTAACCTTCATCTTGCTTCTTGTATTCAATTTTCTTTGAAGCTGTCAAATCTTTAATCTGTAAGTATTAGATCCAACCCTATTACAGTGGATATGCAGTCTCTGTAAATACATTTATTTGCTCTGACAGATTAATGTACATGCCATAAAATAGTGACTTCAAGTTTGTAAGTATATTTTCCTAAAATATGGATGAATAAACATATTTCATAACCACTAGTTGGTTAGAAACTTCTGCATGTAAAATTCTAAAACTAAGGATTATAGTTTTCTGGAAAAATTTGTTCAACTTTAACCTTTTCTCATTTTAAGAACTGCCCTGATTTGTTTTTTTTTTCTTCAACTTGATATAAGCTAGAGTCACTCAAGAAAATTAAGCTCAATTAAGAATATGCCTACTCCCTCAAATATGAACCTTAAAGTTTCCTGCAAGAGAGTCTGTAGGGCATTTTCTTGATTGACAATTGATGGGGAAGGGCCCAGCTAACAGGATGCGGTACCACCCTGGAGAGGTGGTCTTGAGTGGTATGAGAGAGCAGGTTGAGAAAGTCATGGAAAGCAGTAAGTGTTGTCACTCCACACTCTCTGCTTCAGTTCCTTCCGTGACTTCCCCTCATGATGGTCAGTGAGCTATAAGCAAAATAAAACTTTCCCCTCAAAACTGTTTCTGGCCATCACAATAATAATAAGCACCTAAAAATAAGGTATAAACCTTTAAAAAAACATAAAACATTGCATTGGACACAGAACTGAAATCATCTGGGAAGAAAATTTCCAACTCCATGGAGCAGACATATTAACCTAACCAGATTTTGACTTTATCAACAGGATCTCCACAACCAAAATAGTACAGATCTTCAAAGGAGATGTGACTTAATGTTTATACGTGAAATTCTCAGGTCTGTGGGTTTTGGTATCTGAAGGAGACCATAGAAAATAGAAGCCTTGTGTGTACAGACGTAAATAATAGATTCTATACCGCAGGCCATGGTAGAAAGGTTCCTAGAGTGACTAATGAGGCAGCCTAGTCTTTGACCAAACCATTAAACTCTCCTCCACCTTAGAAAAGTGTGTGGGCCCAAAGTTGACTGTAACAAAAGATTTTGATCTTTAAATTGAGAAATAAATATGCACATCTTTATATTCATAATCAGGAAGAAACAGAAAAGCACAGAAAACCAACACATGGAAAGAAGTGTTACCAATAATACAACAGGATAAAATACAGTAAAATTCTGGACAGTTGATCATGGAAATATAGTATGTAATATAATATATCCAACTGCAGATGCAATGTGGGCAACATTTTCTAGTATTTCTGTAAACTTCTCCATCATGATGGATCTACATTGAGCTGGAAGCCAAATTATACCTTTTCCCCATTAAATATCTTTGGTCAGTGTAGTTGGTATGTTTTACACTTTGCGGGCCTACCACCAAACTCCCAAATAAACACACATAGATTTTTCTTCTTTGTGAATATCCTGTCTTAGCTTGGCTTGTTTCTAACCAGCTTTGCTAACTGAAACTATCCCATTTCTCTTTAATAACATTTTGCCTCTGGATTTTTTTTTTACCTTTCTTTATTCTTTTTTTTTATTTTTTTCTTTTTTTAAATTTATTTATTTATTAAGGATTTCTGCCTCCTCCGCCACCGCTCCCATTTACCTCCCTCTCCCCCGATCAAGTCCCTCTCCCTCATCAGTTTGAAGAACAATCAGGGTTCCCTGACCTGTGAGAAGTCCAAGGACCGCCCACCTCCATCCAGGTTTAGTATGTTGAGCATCCAAACTGCCTAGGCTCCCCCAAAGCCAGTATGTGCAGTAGGATCAAAAACCCATTGCCATTGTTCTTGAGTTCTCAGTAGTCCTCATTGTCTGCTATGTAACAAGGAATTCTTGAAGTTTGCGTACAAATGGATGGAAATAGAAAACACTATCCTGAGTGAGGTAAGCCAGACCCAAAAAGAGGAACATGGGATGTATTCACTCATATTTGGTTTCTAGCCATAAATAAAGGACAGTGAGCTTATAATTCACGATCCTAGAGAAGCTAATTAGAAGGTGAATCCAAAGACAAACATATAGGCATCCTCCTGAATATTAACCTTCATCAGGCGATGAAAGGAGACAGAGACCCACATGGAGCACCGGACAGAAATCTCAAGGTCCAAATCAGGAG
Organism: Microtus ochrogaster; assembly: GCF_000317375.1. Taxonomy (NCBI): domain Eukaryota; kingdom Metazoa; phylum Chordata; class Mammalia; order Rodentia; family Cricetidae; genus Microtus; species Microtus ochrogaster. The sequence continues at coordinate 9,674,419 of NW_004949098.1, forward strand.
CAGAAGAAGGGGGAGCATGAGCAAGGAACTCAGGACTGCGAGGGGTACACCCACACCTTTCTTTATTCTATACATTGTTCTTTCCTTTTTACTCCATGGCTAGCTGTTTGGCTGGGTGACTGGCCCCTGCCATCCTCCTCCTCTCCTTTTCTCATTCCTCACTCTCTTCCCTGGATATCTCCTCCTATTTATTCTCTCTGCCCACCAGCCCTGTTTATTTCTCTCTCCTTTTTAGCTATTGGCTGTTCATCTCTTTATCAGACCTATCAGGTGTTTTAGGCAGGCAAAGTAACAGAGCTTTACAGAGTTTAACGAATGCAGCACAAATGAATGCAACACGTCTTTGCATCATTAAACTAATATTCCACGACATACACAAATGTCATCTCAAAGTAATATTTCACAATAAATTGTGGTATTTTAATCATAGCAACAGGAAAAGAAATAAGAAGAAGCAATAACAATTCATTAATTATTTAACTTTAGAATTAATATCTTACACATAACATTTTAAACAAAAATTAAATAATGTCTAAAAAGTCATTCATTTTAGGAACTGAATCAGAAAAGAATAAAACTGAGGCAAATGTAAAAGTTTTTGAGCTATAATATTACTTACTCTTTTGAAATTTGATGTTTCCTGGGAAGGATAAAAGAATGCATAGAATTTTGAATAACTAGAAGTTATAGTCAGAAACTTTGTTTAGATGCCTTTGGCTTTTGTTGTTTTAAATCTTTCAACCTTTCAAAATGAACAAAATGACCTTACCCAGTGAAGAAATATGGCACAGGTTTTCACAAGATTTATGTTAGAAGCTAATGAATTTGTCACTACAGCTGGCATTAGCTTCACTGATGCTTTAATTCACACCAATATCTTCAAGATCATTCTAAAGAAAACTTGATATTAAAGCTTAGGTCTAATATTCTAAGTGTTTAAATATATATATACATATATATATAAAATGAAATATGACTCTAGCTTTTAAATATATGATTAAGCTTGCTTTTTATGTCCATTTTATCAAACTCACAAATTCTATATAGACATATATTACATATATATATATATATGCACAGATATGTCTTTAGGTTACTTAGCTCTCCATTTTTTCCATCTCAGATTTATTTGCTCAAACAGAACCATGTCACCTGACTTATGTAAACAGTAGCCCAGGCTAATTGGAGTCTGCTCTTCACTCTGGCAATAGAAGTATTGTCTCTGTAGCATGTGGCACACTTGAACATAAGAAGTTACATCTTATAACTATGATAGTGTCTTGGTTTGAGACTTGGTCTTTATCTTTGGTGTCTGACTAAGATCTTTGGGAATGTGGATGAAAGAATATTTCTGTGTGGTTATATACATGCTAAGTGTTCTTGGCACTAGTGCTCTTGCAGAATTTTTTCTAACTTAAGATTTACCACAACTTTGATGCCCTTGTTGCCTTCATATATGGCCTTTGTGCTATTGTTCTAAATATTCTTCAGGAAATCCTTTTTTTTGGCACCATTCATCTTTCTTGTAAACTTGGAATCTGACTTTTAAGTGTATGATGCATTTGTGATCTGAGTTTTGGGTCCCATTTCTGTGTTGTTGCCAATACTGGTCATGTGTCAGGTGGTTCTTGGAATTGGAGAGATCTGGCTATGAAGCAACCTGCAGAAGGAAGACATTTTTGTTACTATATATTTTTGCTATAGCACATGGTGTTAGTTGAGAGAAAGATATTCTCTCCTTTTTCACTTGAGAGGTGTTGTACTTCCTATTCTTCAAAATCAGGTACATAAAAACCTCTAATTATATGGATAAATTATTTTGTTTTAACTGATAAGATTTTATATCATAAATTATTTTTAGTTCTATGAGTAAAGCTGTTATATCACAATTTATGTTTGTACCTGACAAACATTTATGGAGTACTTGTGACTTAGAAGGCTATGTTGGTGACACCTGAAGGGCAATGTTCTATCAACTGAGGAGATTGCATACGCATCTTCTGGGAAGAAAAAGTAATAAATTCAAAAGAGAATAAGCAACTCATGATAATTCATATATGTCTATTTCAAAAAACAACTCTCACACAACATGTAAAACGGCAATAAAGTTGTGGGATTTTTTACTCTGAATGAATCAAAGAAAAGCCTTTCTCTATCAAGAAATATAACAAATATCTGAATTTTATTTTGAGATATATCTGAGTCATCATTGTTATTTACAATTCAATCATATTTATGGTTTAATACCTCTCATTGTTTTGTTTGCTGCTGTGATTAAAAATAAGCAATAATCCTACCCACATCCTGACAAATAGCAGTTTGGGGACAATGGGTTATAACAATGGAAATTCTAAGCTACAGTCCTTCCTAGGATGGGGAAGGAGTATGTGTGTATGTGATTGAAAACACACATGAAACATAACAGACATGTAGATGTCAGAAGGCAAGTGACAGGACTTGACTGGCTGGACAGGGAGCTTTTGTAGATTCTCTTATTACCATACCCCATCTTCACAAGCAAGCCAAGGATTATGGATATATGAACTAATTCTGTTTTGTGTGGACTATGGGTATCAGAACTCGGAATGTAAGGCTTGCACAGGAAGTATTTTTACCTACCAGTCCTCCCTTTGTACTGTTTTTGATGTCATATTTACATTAGCAAAAATACATCCATTTAAGACATAAAAATGATTACTGTTAATTATCAACAATACAAAACCATGTGTACTTGATTTTGAAGGTTTAAAAAGAAGTTTTGGTGGGGAGAGGGAGGGAAGATTGGGGTGAGTTAGGGAATGCTTGGAGAGAAGAACATTGGAGGGATGATTTGGAAACCTAAAGCAGTGGAAACTGTTTAAAATATTAGAAGGAAATTGAAATTAAATCTCCTAATAATGGGAGTAAATAATCTAAACTGGCCATTTCTTGTCATGAAATGTGCCCCAGTACTGGGACTACACGTTATTCAATTGTGTTGTTTGCCAAGAGGGTCTCATGGAAATCCCCAAAATACCTATGCTGTCTCTACAAAATGACAACTGTGTACCATTGCTGAGGATAAGCACATACTAATCATTGAACATGGAGAAGTCAAACTGATGCCCTCGTGCAGCTTTTGTCAGTATAATTTAGTGTCTTGGATATGGGCAGCTACTCTGCAAGCTACTAAAAAGAAATATAAACAACAACCCACCTATAAAATCTTCGACCCACAATCTGTCCTGCCTGCAAGATATGCTAGGATATTAGTGGTGTAAAACTTGTGAGACTAACCAACCTATATCTGATTTGACTTTGGACCATTCCATTAGATGGAACTCAGGCTAGGTACTGAATGATTGACCAAAAATAAGAGACTGGATAACCAGGATAAAACCAAATTTTGTCAGGAGCCATTTCCCCCCAAAATTGGCAGAGCCTATCCCACACCCAATTATCTGTTAATAGAGAGCTATCTGTTAGTGGAACCCGCCCCACACTCCAACTATCTAGAGAACTAGGAGTGTCAACTTGCGACTTCCTGACCAAGGAATCGTGACCTGACCGGTCGTGACCTCCTGGCCAACAACCTCGCTACCGGCTGGAACCACCGCTGCAAGATTCCTTCCTGCCCATGCCCATGCTCCCCAAATTCCTCACCCAGGGGCTTTATAAGCTATGACCATGACTCTAATAAATGGAGGCTCTGACAAACCTAGCATGGCCTTCTTCCTCTCTCCTGCCCATGTCTTTCAGATAGCGCCTCTCCGGGACCCTCAATTACTGACCTGACAGGGGGTTACAACCCTAGACTGAGTGACCCGCCAAGGCGGCTACAGGTTTTGAAAAAAAAAAAGTAGTGATAAAATTGACTCCTAATGATATTCGGTTATACTCATAGATTAGTGCCTTATATGGTCATCATCAAAACCAACTTCCTTCTGCAGCAGATGAGAGTAGATGCAGAGACATATAATCAGACATTACATGAGTAGAGCATTCCTGGAACACACAGCTAGCTCTAAATGGGATGTGTCCATCAAATCCCTCTGCTCAGAGCTTGAAGCACTACCCATGACCCCTAGAAAGGAAAGAAGAAAGAATGTAAGAGCCAGAGAGAATGGAGGATACCAGAAGAACAAGTCCCCCAGAATCAACTGAGGAAGGCTCGTATAAACTCACAGATACAGAAGCAGCAAACGTAGGCCTATTTGGCTCTGCACCAAGGTGTCTGCATATATATTATATGTTTCAGCTTAGTGTTACTATGGGACTCCTGAAATGTGAATTAGTGGATCTGTGATTCTTGTACTTGCCCTTGGGGATCCCTTCCTTCTGTTGGGTTGCCTTGCACAGTCTTGTTGTGATTAGGGTTTTTTTTTGTCTTATTATATTTTATTTTGTCTTATTTGTTTATTATCTTCTGAAAGCCTGTTCTTTTCTATTGAGAAACAAAAATGAATGGATCCAAAATAGAGGAGTAGAGAGAGAAAAAACAGTAATCAGAACATATTGCAAGAGAAAAGAATCTACTTTCAACAAAAGGAAATAAAAAGAAATACTAATCAATTACTAAGGTATTTTAAATTGGTTAGAGTTCAGAATAGTTACAGATGTTATGAATTGTTCAGTAAATTTATATAAGTTCTTGAATAAAGAGTGTTTAGTAATTTCATACAGATAAAAAAATAGAACATTGTGAAAACATTTTCTGTCATTAAAGTTGGTATTTTATGACATGTTGACTCTTAAAGAAGTAATTAGCATTTGATTTATTACTATGCACATGCTTATCTTTCAATGAGAAACATGTGTATTAGTCTGGTATGTATTATTTCATTTTAGCCCACTGACTTTAATTAGGGTTGCTAGTACAAGCATGAGTAGGAAGTTACTGAATAAAATTGTACGCACACCATGGCAAACATTGCCTGCAGTAGCTTCTCAGGATGAAATGATGCACCATTGGAATCTCTCATCCATGATGGAACCTTACAGGACCCAATCTTCTGCAAATTCTGTCCAGGTATCCCTTGCTGCGGTGTACCTATGAGTGCAAAGACTGTGTGTTTTAGAAAACAGTGTTTCACTCCTCTCCATCTTCTCATTCTTACGTTCTTCTTGCCCTTCTTTATTGATGTTTTCTGGGCCTTAAAGGGGAAGATGTATGTATGTTTTTAATACTCATAGATTTATATCTATAAACCAACTTTCAGAACGTTTCAATGACTATCAAGCTAAATACAAAGGAAAGTCATATACAAAATTTTAGCGTGCATGGAGATTTTAAAATCATTTAAAAATATATCTTCTGGAAATATCTAGAAGATTTAATAATATAAGATTAATATGTCAAACACAAAGAAAATTAACTATAAAAGTGTTAATATTTCAAATAATAGTACATTGTAAAATAGTGATAAAATACAATAACCTGGGGCTGGAGGGATGGCTCAGAAATTAAGAGTACTTTCTGCTCTTCCAGAGAATCTAAGTTCAAATCCCACACTCACATCAGATGGTTCACAACAATTTTAAGGACAAATCAAGGGAATCTGAAAGCCTCTCTTCACCTTTCTGGGCACATGCATATATGTGGTACATATTCAGGCATAGAGCAAGAAAAAATATTCACAAAAAATAAATAAACAAAATTTTGTTTATTTATTTTTTTAATTTTTGAGACAGGGTTTCTCCATAGTAGCTTTTTTTGGTTCCGGTCCTGGAACTAGCTTTTGTGGACCAGGCTGACCTTGAACTCACAGAGATCCACCTCTGCCTCTGAGTGCTGGGATTAAAGGCATGCGCCACCACTGCCCGGCTAAATAAACAAATTTTAAAAATCAATTAAGAATCTAGACAAAACACTTTCCTGCAATCACTAAAACTCAGAAATTATAAAATTACCACCAGGTAGTCTTCAAAATTTTATTTTTAAAGTAAATAAAACTTAAAAAAGGCTAACCAGAGGTGTCTGCAGGTTATAAATGGCTCTAAATCCCACTACATGAACTTGGTGAATATTAGACACTGATATTTATATCCTCACATCTAGATGATCATTTACTCTCTAAGAAATTTTGTGACACCAAATGAAGAATGGGCAATACCATTTTTAAAATAAATATTCCACAGATTTTAAAGAAACCTATTCTTTACTTTCTGATCAAAGTGACCCAATAGAATTCCAAAGTAATAAAAATGTCTCATATACTTTCTTTTAAAAAGGTATGTTCATTTTAAGTAAAGCAGTAGAAGAGTTGAGAAAAGCTAATAAACACACAATTCACTTCAAGGTGTCTTGATTATTTATAGGCTACTATAGCAAGGGGGTTTCTGAATTCATGATATCTGCACAAAGAATATTTGTGCCATACATTAACTTCAGTAATGCCTTTTGAAAATACAGCGTAGAAGTAGATATTTCCAGTGATTTTCTATGCAAAGTCTAATTGCCTGTAGACAAAGGGCTTTCCTAGTGTTAAAAATATAAATGTAACCTCTTTTTATATTTTCCTTCAACTTAGTCTTATAGCATCAAAGTGAGCTTTTAAATTTTATTACACATAGATTATATTGAGATGTTGTTTGTTTTTTGCTGTAATTCCAAGGAATCAAATGCATATAGTTGTTTATTTAATATACACCAAATGATAAAGGTAGAAAGAAAACACGTTAATGGTGTTTATAAAGGATAGACTGATATTCAAACCCATTGTTATCAGTTATTTAAAGTCTGACATTATCTAAGATGAAGACCAGTTCATCTTGAAGACAAATTCAGCTGTTCAGAGTGGTGATCAATAGGTTATATTTTATTTTATGGTGAATAGGTGAACAAGATGTCAATGAATTAATAAGCAATTAGAATATTATATATAAATGCAATTCTGTGAATAAAAGTGAATTATAAATTTACCATTCTCTTCATGATTAAGGAGCTCTATATAACCATTGATAAATAAGTAAAAATAATGAATCTTTTCTTATAAACTGATATTGCACATAAAGACTTCAATGTGGAAAGCAAATTTCAATTTTATTCACCAAAGCTACTGAAAAAGAAAAGCCGATTTTATCCAAGGTCACCATAGAATTTAGAATGGTTAATATTTTTATTAATAGTGACACAGTGTTGAAGAGTTAAGCATCTTGTTCTTATGGTTTTGTTAGTCTCCCCTTAGTTCCAATACATGTGTATTTCCTGTTTTTTGATTGAACGCTATGGTCCTTTCTTGTAGACCTTCTCCATAAATAATTTGTAAGGTGATGTAGGATTCCACTTTGTATGTTATGAATGTTTTATTACCATTAGTTATTAAAGAAGCTGTTTCAGCCAATGGTTTAGTAGAGTAAAGTCAGTTGGGAAATCTGAACAGAGATAGAGAGAGAAAGTACATGGAGTCAAAGGGACACCATATAGTTGCCAAAGGAGAAAGATGCCAGATGCCAGCCCAAACCTTACTGGTAGGCAACAGCATAATGTGATTCGCAGGTTGATAAAATTGGGTTAATTTAAGATTTAAGAGTTAGCTAGAAATGTGCATAGGCTATTGGCCAAACAGTTTTGTAATTAATGTAGTTTCTATGTTATTAATCAGGTCTTTGCAGTTGGGAAATAAACAAGCAGTCTCCCTCTACAAAATGGCACACCAATGTGGGAAAACTACATCTGCAGAAAACCTGAGAAAGTTTGGGAAGAAAATCTAGACACAAAGAACAGAGTTTAGTGCAGCTTCTTGGTAGCCACTTTTTTTCAGATGGGCTCTATTTGCTGGTGGCAATCTTAAAGGAGATGTCTTCCAGACTCATCATTAGCAACGAAGGCTGATCAGCTTTTTTAGGGTTGGTCTTCTGGTTTGTGATGGCATGAAAAGCTCTGGCTCTTTCAGGAGATCTGGCTACAGAACATGTGAATGGGGTTAGTGAGCAGAGTGCTACAGGTTGATTGATGGCAAAATAGACCCACTGCATCCCTGTAGCTGGTGTAGAGAAGAACATGGCTCATAGAGCTGGAAGTAACATACCTCTGCCATGTTGTATTGAGCAGAGCCAAAAGGCAAAGCAGCCATATTCCTAGCCATGCCTGCTTAGCCTTAAAAAAGGCACTCCTGGTCAGAAAACAATTACATATATGCAATTCCAATGGGGGAAAACCTCTGAATGGGTCACAGTGTGTTTAAAATATGTATGTAGGCTTGGGAGAAAGAAAAAGGAGTATAAACAGTTATAAAAAGAAACAGTTTTGAAAGATAAAGCAAGGTCTTTAAAGAGACAGAGTATAGACAGTCATAGATTAAAGGAGTAAAGATAATAAAATAAATACTACAAAGTAATAGAGTAAAAATTAGCACATAAAGATGAAAAATGAAAGTCTGGATTACGTATATTATTGTGCTTTATCTGAATTTGTTGACTGTGAATCAGCTAAGTACAGAAAGACATCCATTTTATGGGCTGATAAGCGAAACAAACATATAATTTAAAGGTATCTTTACTTCAAAATTTGGGTCTAAAGAAACGTTGTTTTGGAAAAGACGTTCTGCTTTTGTTTCTACAGAGGATAGAAAGATGTGGATTACTTACCAGCTAATAGGATTTGATCAAACAAAACCCACTGAAGAAATGGTCCAGACGGTCTAACATCCATGACAGCTTCAGGATTGATGAATGAGATGGACCTATCACACAGGATACCCCTTGAAAAACCTGATTAACAGAAAGGCTAATCAGCAGGAAGTCATCTAGAGAACAATACCTAAATTTCCTAAATGATTGTTGATAAATGTTTGTTTATATATATTTAAAGAAGGATATGCTGTAGAGATGGATACTTTGTATTGGTATGGATCTTAATTTTTGATACAAATTTAAGGTCAATTTTGTTATATGTATATTTCTGCACTTGATTAAGATATTGTTTTGTATAGTTTATTTAAAATGTAATGTATAATTAAGAAATACAGGTTAATAGATAGTCATCCATAATAGTCAAACTTATTGTCATGTTAGTTATATTTTCTAGATTTACAGGGATGTATTTCAGATGGATAGGTATTCTTCAAACATTTCAAAGACTAACAGAATATGGCATTTAAAACGTTTCAAGAATTTAGGACTTTTCATGACAAAGAAACTCATCTGCTCCTGGCAGCACCAATCTATTTTAAGGGAATGGTGGGCATCAAAGAGGCTCCTTATGGAGTTTATTAGCCATTTAGGAAAGACATTGCTCTTGCCAGGATGGCTTGATTGTACATTATATAAACTGGACATGCAGGACCCACAGAAAAATGACTGATGAACTATCCAAAAAGTGAGATAGTCCTTCAGTGTTCCTACTTCATGAAAGAACTGCCAGGCATTTTGAAGAATACAGAAGAAAGCATCTAATGAACTTTGCCATTACAAGGCAAAACAGATCTTCAAATTTCTTGCTTCATTGAAAAGTCTACCAGATAGTGTGAGCCTACCGGCTGAACATGGAGGCCCCAACATTACAGAAAAACTTTGGGTGACTGTCCAGACAGTGAGATTTCTCTATCAATTCTAGAGTTTTGGAAGTTGCTTACAACATATTTCCTGTTTATTTAGCTAATATATCCTTCTGGAGTCTTTGATACAGTTGAAGACAGATAATTATAGTTTTCCTTAGTTGTGCTAAAAGATAAAGTAGATATAGATATTGTAACTGTAATTCTTGCTTGATACCTGTTTTTGTTATATGTAATTTTACCATGTAAAATTTAAAACCTTCCTTTGTATCTATACAGAAGAGATGAGATGATGAAGGATTCCCCTCTGTATGCTATGAATGTTTTATTACCATTGGTTATTAAAGAAGCTGTTTCAGTCAATGGCTTAGTGGGGTAAAACCAGGTGGGAAATCTGAACAGAGATATAGAGAGAAAGTAGGTGGAGTCAGAGAGCCACCAGGTAGCTGCTGAAGGAGAAAGGTGCCAGCTGCCAGCCAAAATCTTACCAGTAGGTTACAGCCTCATAGTGATTCACAGAATAATAGAAATGGGTTAATTTAAGATGTAAGAGTTTGCTAGAAATATGCATAAGCTATTGGCCAAACAGTGTTGTAATTAATATAATTTCTATGCTATTATTTGGATCTGTGCAGCTGGGAAATGAATGAGCAGTCTCCATCTACAGTAAGGCATCGCTTTACATTTTAGGTGCCCATATTTTCCTTTGCTTTTGTACTCTGCAGCTTTTATTTCTCTTTAAAAGAAAAAATTTGGTCAATATAAAATTTTGCAATAATAATAAAAGAATGAAAAACATTAATAGGATTAATAATATCTTGAAATATTAAGCAGAGATATAGAAGCCTGCATTTTAAGGGATGCAATCTCTTCTATCAGCAATATAGTGCTTGAAGGAGTGCCTATGAAGGAAGGTTTCTGAATCTCAGCATGGAAGTTTGATAGTTGTGCTAATTTCTGTGTAAAATTTCTGAGAATTGGAATCAGTAATTGAGGATGCAGATACATCAGTGAAATAATTCAATCCTCACATGGTGTGCCTTTCAATTACTTGGAAAAAGAGTAGCTTAATAGAGTTTTCAAAGAAAATATTTAATTGAAAATAAATACATGAAATGATTGTCAGCACAGCATCACCAAGAAAATACAAAGAATGTCACAATAAGACAACATTTGTATGTATGTGTATATATACATATATATGTAAATATGTGTATATATACATATGTGTGTGTTAGTAAATGACTGAAATTGACATTAAAAAATGCCAGCAAAGGTATGAAGAAAAGAATCATTGCACATGCTTGATGGGGAAGTGGATTGTTAGTTCTGAAAAACTAAGATAGTCCATGCAACCCAGAAGCTCTACTTCTGCTACATATTTGCAATTTAAATCAGTCTTTCAGAGATCACTGCATCTCTATTAGCTTTATGCACAAAGACCAAAATATTGGGACATGAAAACAATGCATCCATTTCGAGATATCTTAAAAAATAGAAAATTATTCATCTATACTAAGAAAAGAAGATCTTTCATTGTACCGCATAAATAAACCAGGAGAGCCATTTTCTAGTGAAATAAGTCAATGGAAAAATAGACATGATCTCTTTTTCATATAAACATATAACTAAAACTTACCTAAGCATTATTTTGTCTTTAACACTGATGATGTCATGCTGTTATCAATAAACAAGTAACATTTTAATTTTAGTAGGCTTTATGTTTAGGATAATCTTAAATAATTCCTATTATATATACCTTACATTAGTATATCATAAATACCACAGTCAAGAAAACTATGAATTATTAGCTCAAATCTATATTTTTATATCCTTAACCATAGTTAATGTCACTTTCTGTTTTAGCACTTAATTTAGAATACCATGTTGCCATTAGGTACCAGGTCTTCTTATGAAACTCAAGGTTGCAACAATGATTCAGACAGTCCTTGATTATTGATGTCTTTCATAGATTTTAGATGTACTTGCTGGGTAATTTGTAGATGTTCCCTTATTAGAATTATTGCATGCTTTTACAGGGATTTAAGCAGATGTTTAACATGGGATAGTTGATGAAGATCATAGAGAAAAGATGTCATTTTATTTCTTTTGTTTTTTTGTGACAGGGTTTCTCTGTAGCTTTGGAGCCTGTTCTGGACCTAGCTCTTATAGACCAGGCTAGTCTTGAACCCACAGAGATCCTCCTGCCTCTGCCTCCCAAATGCTGGGATTAAAGGCTTGTGCCATGACTGCCTCATGAAAATTTATCATCTTTTTTTTTAATTTTAAAAATTTTTATTTCACCGACAATAAAGTACCAAACAAACAAACCAGCAGAAACTCCAGCTCGCCAGTCAGCAGATACGCTCATCAACAGTTTTCTTTTTAACTCCTGGAAATGCACATGATGATCAAAACAAATGCAAAAACAAACAAACAAACAGTAAGGAGTTGGGACAAGGCTAGTAAAGCTACCCATTGACTCAGTTGAGTCCGTAGACAGATTTGGAAATGCTCACATTGCAGAAGAGAAAATATCTACACTTACAGCCAACCACTTCAAATCATTACCACTGACTCGCACACACTTTAGGATCCACGAGTTCTGCTATCTAACCATTCCCTTGCCTCTCTAAATGTGCATAACTTTTAGAGAGGCAAGGGAATGTTTAGATAAAAGATATCATTTTAAATATGATTAAATTGTGGATTCAAGACACTGTGCATATTAACTTGATCATCTGTCTATAGTAGCATATTTAATTTTAGCCTCCACAAAAACCTCTTTCCTTGATGTGTTTTATAAAAGCAAATCCTGACCCCCAGTTAACAGTTATGCAGCAAAGAACAGCACCTATCCTCATAACAATTAAGTAGGTTTGTGAACCATTTGGTCTTTCTTTTGCAGTAGATACTTCTTGCCTTCTCCAACCACTGACTTGTTCAATTATATATTTATAACAATGAGTACTATGGGATCTGCAGGGTTATTTGTTTATTTGTTTGTTTGGCATTTGTATTATAAAACAACACCAACCACTTGGTTACTCTATTTGTTCCATTTTCTACAACTCAGGAAACTTACATGGACACTTAAACTGGCATAGTCTGCTTCATGGAATACACCCAATGTAAATCGTTTTCAATACCTTTCATACGCACTCACATTAAAAGATATTTTCAATTTATCTCTTTTATGTTTTGTCACTCACATTAGACATTTATTCATGGAAATCTACTTCTATTCTTGAAAAATATTGGTGAACTGAGTTATGAATGCTAGGTGTGTTTATTGCTATTGAAGAATTGATGCCAGTCCTTCTAAACTAGAGATGTCAGAACTCTAGCTGGTGTTTATTTGTACAATACACAATCTGTAAACACGACTGTATGCAAACATATATTATAACATATAGTAACTATATTAACTACAAGTGAACACTGATAGCTCCATCTGAAATCTATGAGCACACAGATCTTTCTAACCTCTTCTGCTCACTTATCTACAACATCCCACTCCATTAGGAAACAGGCTGCCTTTCATCATCTGACATTTATTGATTCAAATGATGAGTACTGATATACATATATTTAGCTAAAAACTCACTGTAGGAAACACCACAACGAAGACCACTCTCTTTGTATGCAATTCATTTTACATTTACTTTTGTAACATCCACTAACTTCTGACATAATTTGGTCACTGATATTTCTTACTGCCCACTTCAGTGAGATCATTCATAAAATTTTATCAGGATTATACTTTTTCACAGTCTGAATCCTGGTATTATTATTTTTGAAAATGTGTATATACTAAGGCCACTCTTCCTTTTAATGCCTTTTATATGCCCTCAATATACTTGTTTGTTCGTTTAACTGAAAATAGAGTCTTCTCTCATACAATACATTCCAACCACAGTTTCCCTCCCTCTACTCCTCCTACCTCACCTCCTACCTTCCTTCACCCCAGAACCAGTCTGCCTCCATTTTCTCTTCAGAAAATAGAAGACCTCCAATAGACTACACAGCCACACAGGGTCAAAAAAGATACAATAAGACAAAGTAAAAGGCCTCATATCAAGGCTAGATAAGGAACTCCGATAGGAGGGAAAGAGTCTCAAGAACAGGCAGAAGAGTCAGAGATATGCAGTTCCTACTGGTAGTATCTCACAAAACCATCAAGCTGATGGCCATGAGATAGACACACAGAGGACCTGTTGAAAGTCCTTTCAGAGCCCCTGCTTGGCATTCAATCTCTAAGAGCCCATGAAAGACATGCTTAGCTGATTCAGTGAGTCATGTTCTCCTTATACACTCCATTTCCTATAACTCCTACTGTCTGTCTTTACTCCCTGGGTTTCTTCAATCTCTGATGGGAGGGAACTAGTGGAGACCTCCAATGTAGAGCCTCTCCATGCATAGTGTCTCCTGTGACTCTCTCCACCCACTCCCACCTGCTGCCAGAGGAAGCTTCTCTGATGGTGATGGGATAAGGCATATATGCTAGGTCCCTGGCCATTCAGTCTCTGTTTCCTGCCCCTTTGGGCAGTGTAGAGTGTGGGCTTCTTCTCCTGGAATGGACAAATTAAACCAAACACTGGTTGGCCACTCCTACAAGTTCTGTAACACAATTGCCCCTGTGCATCTTGCAGGCAAAACTTATTGTAGGTGGAGGGTTTTATGGCTGGGTTGGTGCCCACATTTCACTTCCAATAGATTTCAAAGTACCTTCTTGCACAAAAGAGATGAGAACATATACCTGACAACACCAAGCCTGCACCAGCTCTACCAATCTATGTTTAATGAGCTCTGTAAAAGTTGTCCTCAAGCCTTGCATGAATACAAAAGATAGCCAGTTCAGACTCTGTATCCTCTGTTGCTAAGAGTCCTTATGTTCATTGATTTCAGACATTTCCCAATAAACTAGGGTTCCGTATGACGTCCAAAATTTGACCTGTCACTCTCAACCCTCTTTCCCTCCATCCCACCTGATACCTCCTGCTCATATTCCCACCCACCTTGTTTCCCCACAGAATCTATCGTATTTCTTCTTCCCTGAAAGATCCATACTTCCCCTTCATAACTTTCTTCTTTATGGAACACTGTGGGTGTGTGGATTGTAGCATATCATTTACTACTTGTTTCAATACATATATAGTCATTCTATATTCACAATGATTCACAAAATCATTTTAATTGCATTAAATTTCTAGACTTCATCCTTACAAATTTTCCTTCCTCCAAAACTATATATTATGCAAAATATATACTTTTATACTGACTTCACTCACATTCAAAACACATAAAATGTAAAATTTATGTGTTTTAATCTATGCATGCTTGTGGGTGTGTGTAAACGTGTTCATTCATACATTATGATGTGCACAGAGAGACGAGATCAAAGTGTATAGTTTTTGCAAGAGTGCTGGACACAGAACTTATGTTCTTATGTCGTATGACAGTTACTTCACCGAACCACCTCCCCATCTACAAGTATATTTTTGTTCAGTCTAAGAAATTTTCTGTCTACTTTGCTGGGTATTCTCTGAGCATCTTGAATCTGAGTATTTGTGTACATAAAACATTTTGAAAAGCAGTCAGCTTCCATCGTTTTCTTCTATTTTATTGTCCCAGTCCTTTTTTTTTTTGGCTACTATAGTGACATAGGTGATATTCAACTTTAAATTTCATTAAGTCTTCAAATGGTTTGTTATAGTTATCATCTCTCCTCATTTATTCACGTAAATTACACACACAACACACAGAGAGAGATTTATATCAAGCTACTCTGCTTTTTCCAACCCCATTTCTGTCTCTTTAAACGCTGTGATTATTATAGCTAATTTAGCTTTTATTATGTTGCTAATGTGGAAGTGAGGCCAATGAGGTAAGCTTTCCATAACTTAGAAGAAGAAAATCTTTACTTGTAGTGAATATGTATCACTGAATTTCAGTCCTTTCAATGGGGGTTTTATCTAGTTTTATGAAAAAGTAAGGAAAGAAGAGCTTGAATTGACCAAATGAGTTTCTTTTTCCTGGAGGGTAATAGATAATTCTTCTCACTAGAACTGTAGACCTTGCCCAAGAATATTTTGAAATGATTTACACTTTACTTGTCAGATCTTAGAAAGGTTTTTATGACACTGATGTGGTTGAGTGAGGTGTGGTTGCCCTTGGGAGCTCACACACTGGTATCTTGGTCCACAGTGTCTTAATATTACAGAGATGGACATAGTATGGAGGTCATGAGGTTAATGGAATGATCCTGTACTTGCTGATAGGCTGATACATAAAGATGCATTTGATTTTATGTCCAAGGGTAGTGATAACATAAACCCACTCTGTGTGTTTGGTATCTTTTCATGTAGGATTTTTCAATTTTGGCTTATCTGTCATGTTTTGATGCAGCCAGAAGGCCTTTGCTCAGATGCTGGCTCTATGCTGATCTGTACTTTGCAGATACTAGAATCATCAAGCATGTAATCTTTTTTTCTTTCTATGTTACTGGTACACTGTCAGATTTTTGCTTTGCTTTGTTACAGTTTTCTTTTTTGATATTTATTTTGGATTAATTTATTATTTTTTTTAAAAAAATATCTTTTCTAAAGTTCCTGTAAAGCAAAGGAAACAGTCAATAAGACAAACAACAGCCTATAGAATGGGAAAAATATTCACCAAGCCCACATCAGACAGAGGTCTGATCTCCAAAATATACAAAGAACTCAAGAAATTGGTCATCAAAAGAACAAATAATCCAATAAAAATGGAGTACAGACCTAAACAGAGAACTGTCAACAGAACAATCTAAAATGGCTGAAAGACACTTAAGGAAATGTTCAATGTCCTTAGTCATCAGAGAAATGCAAATCAAAACAAGTCTGAGATTCCATCTTACACCTGTAAATGGCCAAGATCAAAATCACTGATGACAACTTATGCTGGAGAGGTTGTGGGGTAAAGAGAACACTTCTGCATTGCTGGTGGGAGAAAAATTGGTACAGCCCCTTTGGATATCAGTGTGGCCATTTCTCAGAAAATTAATAAACAACCTTCCTCAAGACACAGCAATACCACTTTGGGGTATATATCCAAAGGATGCTCAATCGTGCTACAAGGACTTGTGTTCAGCTATGTTCATAGCAGCATTGTTTGTCATAGGCAGAGCCTGAAAACAACCTAAATGCCCCTCTTGACCAAAGAATGGATAAGGAAAATGTGGCACATTTACACGATAGAGTACTAAGCAGAAGAAAAAAATAATGACATCTAGAAATTTGCAGACAAATGGATGGAGCTAGAAAACATCATATTGAGTGAGGTAGTTCAGACCCAGAAAGACAATTATCATATGTACTCAGTCATAAGTGGTTTTGAAAAATAAAGCAAAGAAAACTAACCTACAAATCACAATCCCAGAGAACCTAGACAGCAATGAGGACCCTAAGAGAGAAATGCATGGATCTAATCTACATGGGAAGTAGAAAAAACAAATCTCCTGAGTAAATTGGGAGCATGTGGAGCACGGGAAAGAGTTGAAGGGGAGGGGGAGGCAGGGCAGGGAGGGAAGCAAAAAAAATGTATAGCTCAATAAAATAAATACAAACTGCAAAAAGCTATATCTTTTCTCATTTTACATACCAACCCCAGTACCCACTTCCTCCCCTCCACCTGTTCCCTCCTCCTTACCTCCCACTTCACCCCCTTCACTTTCAGAGAGAGTAAGACTTCCCATGGGGAGTCAATGAAGTCTAGCACATTGTTTTGAGGTAAGTCCAAGGCCCTCCCTGCTATATCTAGGCTGAGCTAGGTATCCCTCCAAAGAGACTGGATTTCAAAAAGCCAGTACAAGCAGTAGGGGTAAATCCTGGTCTCACTGCCAGTGGTCGCACATTCTGCCCCAGTCATACAACTGTTACCCACATTCAAAAGTCTTCCTTTGGTCCTATACTGGTTCCCCCACTGTCAGTCTAGAGTTGGTGAACTGCCATTAGCTTAGGTAAGCTGTTTCAGTGGGTATCCCCATCATGGTCTTAATCCCTTTGCTAATATTTTCGCTTCTCCCTCTTCTACTGGACTTTGGGAGCTCAATCCAGTGAGTCACTGTGAAGCTCTGCATATACTTTTATCAGTTGTTGGATGAAGGTTCTGTGCTGACATTTAAGATAGTCATAAATCTGATTACAGGGCAAGGCCAGTTCAAGCACCCTCTCCACAGTTGCTTACGGTCTTAGCTACGGTCATCCTTGTGAATTCCTGGGAATTTCTCTAGTGCCATGTTTCTTGGTAGCCCCATAATGTCTTCCTCAATCAAGACATCTCTTTTCTTGCTCTGTCTTTCTGTCCTACCCCCATCTCAAGCATCCTGTGCCTTCAAGTCTCCTCCTCCTCCTGTACTTTTTCCCTTCCACCCTCCCTTCTCTCTTACCTTCACACTCCCAATTTCTCAGGAGATCTTGTCTATTTCCCCTTCCCAGGGGGATCCACATATGTTTCCCATAGGGTTTTCCTTGTTACCTAGCTTTTCTGCGGGTCATGGAGTATAGGCTCATTATCATTTGTTTTATGTCTAATATCCACTTATGAGTGAATACATACCATGCTTCTTTCTGGATCTGGGTTACCTCACTCAGGATGGTTTTTTTGTTTTGTTTTGTTTTATTTCACTTATTTGCATGCAATCTGCTGAGTAGAGTTTCATTGTGTAAATGGACTACATTTTCTTTATCCATTCTTTGGTAGAGGGGCATCTAGGTTGTTTCCAGGTTCTGGCTTTTATCAATAATGCTGCTATGAACATAGTTGAGCAAATGTCCTTGTAGTATGATTGAGCATCCTTTGTGTATATGTCCAAGAGAGGTATTGATGGATCTTGAGGTAGGTTTATTCCCAATTGTCTGAAAAATCACCACGCTGCTTTCCAAAGTGGCTGTACAAATTTGCAGTCCCACCAGCAATGGTGGAGTGTTCTCCTTACCCTGCATCCTCCCCAGCATAAATTATCATTAGTGTTTTTGACCTTAGACATTCTGACTAGTATAAGATGGTATCTCAGAGTAATTTTGATTTGCATTTTCCTGATGGCTAAGATTGTTGAGCATTTCCTTTAGTATCTTTTGGACATTTAAAATTCTTTTGTTGAAAATACTCTGTTTATATTTCAAAAGCACCAAAAATTAACTGACATGTCTTCATGATATCATAGAGCCAAGATTCTGCACGTAATCACAGAAACAATGGGAGACTTATTTAAGGTTGGACCCCTTGAAAAGTATCAATCTGCTCCAGTATTGGATTAAACTGTCATCTTAAACATTCCTTGTACTCTAAGTGTCACCCAATTTCTTATTTATTTAGATAAATGTCAATTGTGATTCTTTGTACAAATGATACTTTATCTACAATGGAGTCATATCCCATAAACTCATTAGCTTACAATACATGAAGTTAAAATATGTAGTTAACAGGTGTGACTTGTCTAACATAAAAGTTTACCTGCAGAAAATAAAAGGTGTATGTTGTTTGCCCTCCAGATTTTTATGTAAGTGGGAAATGAGGCTTTTTGCTGTTGCTACTTTACAAGAGAACATGACACCTTATAATACAAGCCAGAGAAAAGATCACAGCTTGAAATTTAAGCACAATTTTCTACTAAATGCATGTCATCCATGTGCCTTCTGAAAACCATAGCTTAAGTCATGGTAGTTGTGATGTCATGCTCTGTTACTGCAGATTTAGATTAAGTCTTGGTAGTTGTGATGTCATGCTCTGTTACTGCAGATTTAGATTAAGTCATGGTAGTTGTGATGTCATGCTCTGTTACTGCAGATTTAGGCTGGTGTTTTCTGTGTAATATCAATTCTCTCAAACTCTCCAGAAAGATCACTTTCATTAACCATCAGTGTGTCTCTGATTTTTCTTATTGGAAAAAAACAATTGATATCTTTAAAGTTTAGATTATCAGTGCTAGGAAAAAAATATTAAGAGGGGCGACTCCACCGGCACAAAGAAATTCAATTAAGTCAGATCAAACCAAATTAAAATGCCCATTGTTTTATTAAATACAGCACTCTCATGTGGCTGAGCACATGGCAAGGAGACAGGAAAACAGGGTACACATGCAAACCCAGAACCACATGTTTCTCCTCTGGGAGCCCAACTAAACACCCTGTAGGAGTGGGAGACCATGCTGGGATTGAAGTTCAGACTAATGCAACTCCCAGGCCAGGGAGCTGGGATGGATGTCAGGAGCTGGGGCTATGCTCAAGACTTAACAATCAGAGTTGAAGCAAACCCCCACATTTACTATTTCCAACTGAAATAACATATATAAAATCTTTTTGAAAGAACAGGTATCATGGTCTTGGTTGAAAATTTAAAGGTGCTCCCTGTGTTTACTTTGCTAATAATATAAAAAGCAAGTATATAAAAGATTATACATTATGAGACTTCCCAAATGTGGAGTCCTTCCCAACAAGAACTCTAGGTATCACTGCCCATTATGCTCTTTTATTCAAATAATATCTGGCGAATGAGAAAATGATTTAAAATTACCAAGACAGGCTGTGGATATTAACTAAAGTTCTTCTTTGATAATGGCTGCAGAACTTTATTGTTCACCTCCTTTTTGTCCTCAAATTATTCTATCATTTTCAATGTGACTCTTATGCAATCTCTTTCTATTTTAGTAAGAGTTGTATTTCTTATTCTTTCTTGGTAAGAATCCTTACATATTCCTTCATCAAAATTAGAATCTCTATGCTTTGAACCATTTACCTATTAGTTTATTTCCAATAATGCCATATAAAGCAGAATTTCACTACATGGTTGTTGAATGAGGGCATATCAAACCAAACTAAATAAATAAATAAAGATTGTAATATAATGCATAAAACTATGAGTAAATAATAAAGGATATTAGCTAAATCCTGATTTCTTATCTTGGTTGTTTCTTGAATGATGCTTATCTCATTAATACATTTGCATGTCCCCTTCTCTACAAAATAATGGGAGATCTTTGCTTCAGATCTCCCTACTCAAAAGACACTGACCCTCCACATCCAATTATAACACAGTAACACCTCCACACACTGGTGTCTCAGAAAGACCCAGACTGACTACCACAGCAGAGAAGGGTCCTGCTTTCTGCTGCCTGTGAATGCTGCTTCCACATTGTACTTGCCTTCATGCCAGAACCTGCGATGGACAGAGGAGACCTTGGTACCCACACTGAGAAAATGTTGGCAGAGAAAGCGTGCGGAACTACACCCTGGCTCTTAAAAATTGTTCCAAAGGAAAAAAGTTTTCTTTTGCTCATTTTTAAATGCAGGTAAGAAAAGACACATCAAAGCTTACACCTGACAAAGCACAGGAATCAAATAGGCTGCAAAAGCAATATAATTTTGAAATGAGAAAATAAAAATGTCAGGAGCAGGTTGTGTGGCTTTTTGTAATATTAGTAAATCAAACGAATGATTTCCTCAAGAGATTGTTTCTATATCAAAGGCAAATAAATATAAACACCTATATTAAAATTGTACCACATCTGGCTCTCAAATGAGCTGCTGTTGCTTCTTTCAATAACAGGGGAAAGCTGAAGTAGGTAGCTTTTTATTTTGTAAAGCAGGTGATGTTTTGGAAAGTTACATCTATATTATGTTCAAGGTAATGATAGTTTCTGATTAAAAAGGAGGCTCAGGTTGCTACTAGGCATACAGAAAAGCTTTTGCACCACTTCCTGGGTTATCGTAGGCATTGACACATCTTTAAAGATATTGACATTTCTATTTGTCTGTTGGTATGATTACTCCTAACTGTAAACCATATTTAAAGTGAGGAGATTTAAATTTACATATACAAAGGCAAATTATATCTCAATAAAGAGAAGCCCTCATTTTCCAGATTCATTTTTATGTTATCAATTAAAGGGCTACTAAAATTGGTTTCGTAAGAAAAGGGTGTGGAGCGAAGTGAAAGTAAGAGGAGCGGGAAGAGGGGAGAGAGGGAAAACTGGGATTAGTATGTAAAAAAAAGAAAAGAAAAGGAGTTATTGAAAACAGAGTGGTTATATACAGGACAGTCTGAGTCCTAGGACATATTTTTATTATCAGGATAATAAGAACTATTGCTTCTTTGCTTTGGTTTTGGTTTATCACCCATTCTTCCATAGTACACAGCGAAATCTACTATAGACTGCACTTGCTTTACGAATGTGTGGTCATTGGATATTTGGCCAATTCTCAGCATTTCATGTCTCAGTTCTCTGTTCCTGCCAATTTCCTGCTCTCTTCCTTCTATGGGTACTCTTCTGTGCCAGATCCATGAGGTCTCTCTCAACACTATTGCCTCTAAGCTAACAGCAAAGCCAAGGACAACTGTATAATGACATCAGGTATTCTTCTCTGACCTACCAAGACATAACACACCAGACCTTTGAAATCTCCACCAACAATGTCCTTTGGAGTAAGAAGAAGAAAAGTCATTTCCAATTCATTTTAAAAACTGTAAACTCTTTGAGACAGTTCTCACCATTTGAGAACTAGCCGTTATTATAGGCTGGCTAGCTCATGAGTCTCCATCTCCTAAGAGCTAGGATCTAATATCATGCCACCATGCTGGGCTATTTGTTCATGGGTTCATGGGTTCAAACTCAGGTCCTCACAAACACATTTCTTCCTGCATCTTCTGCCCTACCCCTTCATTTTATTTTTATACTATATTGAAATAAGACTTTGAGTAAAAGGAGAGGGAATGTTTTTTATCATATTTTTTCAAAAATAAAACTTTTTGCCAATTATTAGCTAAAGTGACAAGGAACAAAATACTTAATTATGTATTCTGTAAACCTATCCATAAGGCTTGGGATTGTACTTTTCCTCCTGAATCTCAATGCATTTACAGGACAGAACAGGAATTGGATCAATGCCTACGCAAGTGGGTTCTTTCATCTTTGGAAACTGATTTTGTATGTGGAAGCACAGTCAGGTCTCCTGGACAAAAAACCTAATAGCCCTGTAATGTCATGGTCACAGCAAGGAATTGGAGAAAATGGTAGAAATAATATAATAAGTGAATATTCCACTGGAATTAACTGATTGCTAATAGAACAACAAATATCTTGGAAGTATATTTACAATACTGTATAGATAGAGAAGTGGAAATTATAATTAGTGAAATCTCAAAGCCTGCCTTATACCAAACATAGAATCAAGATGATATTCTAAGCAAATGAAAAGACAGTCCTTCCCGTTTGTATCAACGGCATGTGACTTAATAATGCTTAGTAATGGCTATCTAAAGATGTCCCCATTGAAAGCATAAGCCCTCTCCTCCTCCAAATAAGTCACATTACTGTAATAAGTCACAACTAGTAATTTTCTACATGCTGGGTATAGATTTTGTCTTACTCAGAAAATGAGACCCATAGCCCAGCAGAAGACTGGCATTAATAATTCACTACTCATTGTGCCCAAGAGGAAAAATGAAGATTGCTCACAGGAGGAAGACACAAGATAACAAGGGCGATCATGGTGGTGGGATGAAGGGGGGGAGAGAGAGAAGTATTTATGAAGTGTATAAAAAAAAGAGCAATGGAGCAAAGTGAAAAGGTACCAGAAACACAAGCTAAAGAGCTCTGGACTGGTTGAAACCTCTGGACATGTTGGCTGTTACAGCAGAGGTTTTAGATGATGGCAAAGCTTCTTTCCAAGTGATGGATAAACATGATTCAGAATGCAACTAGCAAGCCAACAGTTTTTCCAAGAACTGAAATCAACAAATAATTTATTTGCCTTGCACTGCCAGTTTCCATTTATTTCCATTTCTTTAACTGGTTGTAACAGGGAATGAAGAAATGGCTCATTGCTTAGGATCACTGGCTCCACAATCTCAGGAGCCAGAACTGGGATCCCAGTATGCACATAACCTGTGGCATAGCCACACAAATGCCTTGACCCCAGCTCCATGTGGGGTTGATATAAGAGGTTAGATGAGGCTTACATATGAAAGAGGCCAATTTAGAAGACACCCTATGCCCTCTTCTGGTCTGTTCATACAGTGTACCTATTTGTCCACACCCTCTCAGACATAAATCCACTTATAAATAAATAAATCTACTAATACATAAGCAAACATTTATAACATATGAAGTATGTTAAATACCAAAACTCATAGACATTCTCCCTTGATAGGTCAGCTTTCTATTACTATTAAGGATAAGAGGGTTTTATGTAGATGGTGAAGAGGTACTTTTCGTTTTCAGTACACCCCAACCACAGTTTCCACTCCCTCCATTCCTTCTATCCCCTTTCCCCCCCGATCCACTCTCCCATATCCCTTCTGCTACACTCAGATCCTATCAAACAATTTGTCAGGTTCAATTTCTATATACTCCAGGATATCCATATTTATTTACTTATTTATTTATTATGTATACAATATTCTGTCTGCATGTATGCCTGTAGGTCAGAAGAGGGCACCGGACCTTATTACAGATGGTTGTGAGCCACCATGTGGTTGCCAGGAATTAAACTCAGGACCTTTGGAAGAGCAGGCAATGCCCTTTACTGCTGAGCCATCTCTCCAGCCCAGATATCCATATTTTAATACACTAAAAATAATCCATATTTATCGAATGCTACAATATTTTTAAATGTTTAATGGTTCTTAGTGAATTTAAAACAAAAAATGAGAATTTTTTTGACCGACCATGATAAGCAATGTCATTTCCCCAATAGAGTGAATGGAGAAAGAGCTGTTCTTTCCACAGCTGTCTCAGTAACTAAACATTTCAAAAGCTGATAAATTATCAATAACTATCAAAAAATCTGCAAAGGGTTTGGGTCTTTAGTCCTGATGTGCATAATTTCTGGCTTTCAAGGACCTTCTAGTTTCTGTCACATATTTGCTGTCCCTGAGTTGAGTGTGCTAAGCAGACACTTCACACCTGCAACTCACTAGGCTTCATGAATTTGTAGCCATGTCATCGTCCTTTCCCTCACTGTAGGGGCCTGTGTAATACAAACTATAAGCATATATGGAGTGTGATACGTGTGTCAGTGATTGTATCTTTCATTCATGTCTTAGAATTTTACATTGGACAGAGTCTGTGTTGGTTTGAATAAGAATGGCCTCCATAGACTCATATATGAAAGCTTAGGGAGTGACATTAGGAGGTGTGACCTTGGAGTAGGTATATTCCTGGGGTTTGAGTTACTTGGGCTTTGGAGTTTCAAATGCCTAAGCAAGGCCTACTGTCTCTCTATCCCTTCCTGCTGCCTTCCAATTCAGATGTGGAACTCTCAGCTACCTTTCCAGTGCCACGTCTGCCTGCATGCCCTCATGCTTCCTGCCATGACAATAATGGACTAAACCTTTGAATTGTAAGCCAGCCCTAATTAAATATTTTCTTTTATAAGACTTGCCATGGTCATGGTATCTCATCACAGCAATAGAAATCCTAACTAAGACTGTATCATACAACAGACACATAAAGAAAGGAAACAAGAAGATGGGTATTTACTGAGGCCATTGAGCTTTATTTCTCAAAATCATGTTCTCAAAACCAGACAAATAACACTTTTAAGAAGTTTAAAACTACATATGATTTCTTTTTTTCTACGAGTAAATAAGATGTCTTACACGCAAAATCAAAACTATAATACCTTGTATTGAATTCTTATGCAGGTGTGGTTCCTATGACAACAGTCTTAATTACAACTGAACAGCTAAGTGCATTCTAGATTATTCTTCTATTTTCTTCTGAAAGGTATTTTAAGGAATAAAGAGAATTCAACGATGCTTTATTTTTGCTTTGTGAAGTTTGTTTTGATTTGAAAAAATAGTAGCACTCATACATACAATACATACAAATAACATTATACAGACTGAGAAAGGTGGATATAGGATGGTAACCCACAGTTCTCTAATTGGACTTAAGACTCCTTGAATAAGAAGGAAACCATGCCTGGTACTTGAAACCGAGCTAATTACCCAGTGCTAGTGAAGTCACAGTTACTGAAGGAGAATCTACAATCACTACTTTACTAAAACCACATTATTTCCAACAGCAGTCTAAACATTTGTTCTTACACCCATAAATAAGTGTAATTCTTACTTTTCATCAAAGAAAGTTCTCTTGGCTACAGAGGGAGACCACCACAGAAAACTACAAGCAATCTATATGCAGAGTTGTAGAGCCCCAGTTCAAATGGAGACAGCTCCTACCTACGGCTCATGTAATATTTTGGTACTAGAGACAGAAAGACTGTAAGAGACCAAGGAACAGGGAATTTGCTGTGAATTGGTGTTTCCTGGTAATGTCAAAAGCTACACATTAAGTCTTGTTAGTATGTACGTGTTTACACACATAGAATCTCATCTATGTTTGTTAAATATGAACTAAACAAGCATGGCACCAGTATACATGCTAAAGTGAACAAGGAAATGTTTACATGCTGTTTACTCCACACAAAGAACCACGGGCATCTAAGGAATGTTGAGAGTAGGAGAAACAGTCTGCCCTAAGGAAAAGCACACCAACTACTTATCTAAACTCAGTGGTAAGCCCTGAACACATAAAAAATAACATTATACAGCCTGAGAAAGTTGTATATAGGAATCCATATGTACATACATATGCATATGTGCATCTAATAACCATTAATGAAAGGAAAGACCATTAACTTCTTTTTTTAAAAGAAAGAGTAAGTGACAGCTATGGGATGTTTTTAAGGGAGGAAAGGAAAAGGAGAAATCATTTTATTATAATATAATCTTAAAATGAAACAATTTAGAGGAATTATAAAAAACCTCCAAAGCTCCAAACATACATTCCAGTAGACACATTAGCTAGAAGAAAAATGTTTGGAATAAAATAAAAAAAAAAACTTGAGCAGTTCAGTGTTGGCACTGAACTAATGTGTCCTAATGTTCCATGTAACTGTATTGGACTTAATGACTTTGGAGAGATGATGATGGTAGATGAGGCTCTAAGTAGTTGACCTGCAAGAAGAAGAAGAAGAGGGGAATTTTTTTCATCCTTGAAACCAAATACCTGGAAGATTGACCTAATGGGAAGAGACATTTCTTTTGGCTCATGCATGACTCTATGGCATGCAGATTATTTTGACAAGGGAAGTATAGCATAACAGATTCCTAATATCATGAGAGTGTGCCTGGGAACCCAGGTATTAGCACATTAGGAAGCAATAAACACTAAACCATATCCAGGATTGAACTATATTATTAAAGACTCACATCAAGAACCTCTGTATCATTCAGGCCTCTGCATCTTAAAGTCTTCAGAATTTCCCACAAAGAGTACTCCCACCTAGAGACCAAGTATAAAATATATCATACTAAAATCATGACTAACCATCAATCTTTGGCTATGTAAACCCCACACCACTCTACTTTATTTCTTCCAGAGAGTATATACATAGAACAAGACACCAACCATCTGCAAACTGCAAAGACACTCCTTATCACACCCAGAGTATACTGTACCCTATAACTTACAATTCAACCACCAGAAATATAAGAAAAATGATGTATCATGTGTTATCTTGTGAAAATCACACTTTATTATTCAGTGTGAACTGGCTAATGCAAGCTCAATAAAATTTCATGAGATAACTGAACTGATAATTAAACTGTTAAATTCCCTGTCAGACAATATATGATTCTTTGTTTATAAACCTCTGCATATAGATACATACCATCAATTCTCAGAAAGATATCATAAAAATGCTAACATATATGTACATTTATATATATTTATATATATATATATATGTATATATTTGTAGTTTATATACATACATGCAAACACACACAAATATAGACATACTTGCCTCTGAAATTTTTCCTTTAGGATTTAACAACATTAAAAAGTATGGAGCAAAATGAACGCATCATTTAATGTTTTATAATTGCAAAATTGCACTACATGAGTTTCTCCGGTTCATAAGAACTTTGTTAGTCAGTGAGAAAAAATGAATCCATTCTCATGTGGTGGAAATATTCATCTAATGTGTGTTAGGTCAGCATGATAGAGTGGGGTCTGGTTTGGGACCTTATTAGATGAACCATTCTTATGGGAAACCCCTGGATTTAGAGAAATATCATAAATGCAAATGTAAAAATAGATCCCCTTGGAAGTGTGCATGCTCTAGTGAGAGATGGTTCAGGTTCTTGAAGGTCTCAGGAGAAGCACATTAGCTGTAGGGAAAAACTGAACAGCAAGGGCTTAGAGTGCCCTGCTTACCTAGTTTCCTTTGCTGTTGCTGATACAAAGCACTTTGAGCAGAACTAACTAGGATGCAGAAAAGGTTTATCTCATCTGTTTCTTCCAGGTCATTGAGGAAAGTCAAGGCAGGAGTTCCAGGCAGGAACTGAAGCAGAAACCACTGGGAAATGCTGCTTGCTCACTCACTTTCTGATGCTTTTACCAGTTCAATTTCAGCTGGTCTTTTTTTTATTTTAATTTTTTTCATATGGTCAGTAAAAGACTTTTTATTGGGGGTTAAGAAACACACATACATCAAGTACACAGACAGAAACAACCCTCTGCAAAGCAGAGGAGAGACTTGGGATGTCAAACCCTAAGCATGGGTCCTTTGATAAAGCTAACTGATCTATAAATGAGAGTTGCTATCAGTGTCTCACATAATTCTTTCAGAACAAAGTGTGAACTAAAACTACTGGAAGAAAGCTGTTTCTGCAGAGACAGATTGAGTAGAATTTCAGTATTTTGGAGAGGTTGGAATGTTTCAGGTGCAGACACTCATTTCCTTTAAACAGCCATCCTTTCCCACCTCTCTGTTGGAACTAACATTCTGTGGCTAAGACTAAAAACCTTTGGAATCTCTTAACTTGGCAGACCCACTGGCTCCCACCAATCCCCAAACTCAGAATGTCATTAGACAGAATCTTAGGCTTACAGAAAAGTCCTCTCCATCTTGCTATAAGCACCTCTCTGATGTACCCACCAATGTATTTTAAATTTGTCTTTACTTATGATTTTATTTTTTCTTTTTAAAGTTGTTTTATTAAGCTATATATTTTTCTCCACTTGCTTCTACCTTCTTCCATGATCCCCATGCTGCCAATTTACTCAGGTGAACTTGTCTTTTTCTACTTCCCATGTAGATTAGTTCCATGTATGTCTCTCTTAGATAAAGCAAAGAGAAATCAGCCTGCAATTCATAACCCCAGCTGACCTTTGTTAATAAGGCACAGTGCCACCTGCCAAGGGATGGTGCTTCCCACTATGGGTTGGGCTTTCCTAAATCAATAGTCAAGACAATCATTCTGATAGAGGCAAGCTCTCCATGGAGGATTTCCCCTCAGAAGTTTCTGGGCTATGTTAAATTGACATTGATTGTTACTTAACCATGACACTTATATATCACAAGTATGAGAAACATTTTGTCATGGGAAATAAAGGAATTGTTTTGTTTAAAGTTATGCGACCTCAAATAAACCTTAGCACAGGTCTGGTCATCTTCCTCTGATTACTGCAATCGCTTTTTTCCCTGAATCTGAATATAGGGTTTGAAAAACATTTAAAAATGCCTATAAATGCTTAGTCACTAAATAAGGACCATATAACCCTTTGTCACCGGATCACTGGGCTACCGGGTGGCCCTGTTTAGTTGCTGAGGAATCCCATCTGGACAGGTGAGTCTGTGCTATCCAGGGGCGGAGTGTCCCAGAAGCCCCCCCAGCACCCCTCCCCAACCCTGCCCTGCTCTATGCTAGGACCAATGCTCAAGAACAGTTTTAAGCTCCTACTCTAAGGCTACCCACCCAGAGCAGTGAGTGCCTGCCTACCAGGCAGGCCTCAGGGTCCCCTGTAAGGGA
>NW_004949098.1:9710088-9718144 GCF_000317375.1 Microtus ochrogaster
AAAAAAAATATTAAAAAAAAAGAAGTTATAATAGCTTAGATTTACACTGAATATCCAGTTGAATTTGGGTGAAATTGTACACAGAATATAAATACAAACTCATAAAATTAAAAAAAAATAAGGACCATATATATTACAGGAGCCTGTTTGATTCCGTTGTCAAACCTAGCCCACTTGATAAATATGCACTCACCCCTTGATAACCTGGAAAGAAGACCAGCTTCTGTCTTCTGTGGGAATGCCCTAAGCTGGTACTCAGCCAACTGGACTTCAGAGCATCCTGAGACTCAGAAACTTTAGCCTTTGTGTCTATAATTCTCCCAAACACCATCCCTGGAAAGTTCTCATAAAAATGTAGGCATCTCAGGTAATGGTGAAGACATGATAGTACAAGAACTTGGAAAAATCTCTTCTATCAATTAAAAATAGAAAAAAAAATAAAAAATGCTCAGCCATAAAGCCTGTGAATGAAGCAAGGTATGGTTTCAAGTTTTAATGCAATATGAGAAAAAGATCAAATTTATGAAGTATTAAGATTAAAGAGAGAAAAACAACAGAGTATTTTAAGGGTGTTCTACTAAGAAACTTTGAGGCTTACTTTCCAGATGGAACACTTACTGTAAAGTTTAAGAACTGACATCCCCAAAACCACAAGCAAGATAAATCATAAGTATAGTCATACTTAAAATATAGCTTTTCTTTTTTCTTGAATTTATTGTGTGTGAGGGGATGGATACTCATATACCTGGATGGGTGCCTGTGGAGGTCAGAGGTAGACTTTGGAAACTTTTTTTGTCATGGATCCCTTTGCTTTTTGACACAGGACCTCTCTGGTAAATTGTTATTTCAGTTTATGTGAAGGAAAGAAAGTCATCATTATGCACTAATTTTACATGGGTGTTGGGCATCTGAATTCTGGTTCCCATGCTTATGAAGCAAGCAAATTACCCGCTGAACCACCTCTGAAGCTCAAAAGATATTCTTTCTTTTCAATTTCTTAAAAATAATTGTCTGTCTTTTAAAGCCAAAATAATCAATAAATTGTGTGGTTTAAAAAGTTTTTTGAGAAATAAAATGTAGCCAGGTAATAATGGTGCATGCCTTTAATCCCAGCATTCGGAAGCCAGAGGCAGGAGGATTTCTGTGAGGTTGAGGCCAGCCTGGGCTATAAGAGCTAGTTCCAGGACATGCTCTAATACTACAGAGAAACCCTGTCTCTCAAAAAAAGAAAGAAAAAAAAATGTGCTACTTCTATGTTTATTAAATTGTGTCCCCTACATTTTATGTTCACTTTCTGAAGTAATTTTATGGATAATGCTCTTTTCAGAATATCTTCTTCTGTAAATCTTAAAACCAAACGTACAACAGCAACAATGAGCATGTGCATCCTTACCCTAAAGGGCGTGGATGGAAGTATATGCTTTTCCAAGCCAAATTGTCAAAAAAAAGTCCTAGAAAACTGTGAAGAATGATGACTTTTACTGTTTCAGCAAGCTACCACAACACACGAGAAAGATGTCATTGCAGAGTTTCTCAGTTGGGTTGACAAGAGATATTCTGTTCTTCAAAAAGTCACAGAGATATTACAGTCTCACACAGACACCTACAACTCATCCATAGAGCTTGTTAAAACTTCGTGCTTTGTAATAATCTGAGATTTCATCTTATATCTATCAGGATGGAAAAGTAACAAGATAAATGACAGGTCATTCTGACAAGCATGGGAAGAAAAAGAAGACTCATCCATTCTTGGTGGGAATGCAAACTTGTATAGTCACTAAGGAAACCAGTGTGGCAGTTCCTCGTGAAGATTGGAAAAAATATAATTCAAAATTCAGTGATACCACTTACGCAGGAAAGTTTTATATCAACATAACACAAGGTAGAATTATTTGACTGGAGGGAACTTCAACTGAGAAAATGTCTCATAAGATCTAGCCGTAGGGCATTTTCTTAGTTCTTGGTTGATAGTTGAGGGCCTAGCCCATTGTTGGTGATACAATCACTGGGATGGTGGTCCTGGGTTCTATATGAAAGAAGTCCTAGCAAGCCATGTCACATGAACAAACCAATAAGCAACACCCTTCCATGACCTCTGCATGAGTCCCTGTCCTCAGGTTCCTGCCTGATGTGGGATTCTCCTCTGTATGCTGTGAATACCATTGGTTAATAAATTGGCTTGGCCTGACAGGTTAGAACAGAACTAGGCAGAAAAAACTAAACTGAATGCTGGAAGAAAAAAAGGCAGAGTCAGAAAGAAGCCATGGAGCTGCTGCCAGAAACAAACACAGTAAAACCTTTCCCTTAGGCCACAAGCCTCATGTGAAATATAAAATGTTAGAGATGGGTTAATTCTAGATGTAAGAGCTAGCTAGCAATATACTTAAGTAATTGGCCAAGCAATGATTTAAATAATATAATTTCTGTGTGATTATTTTGGGAGTCTGGGCAGCCAGGAAATGAACAAGTGGCCTTCCTACAATACCTGCCTTGTTTGAGTTTCTATCATAGCTTCCTTTAATGATAGACTAAAATGTGGACGTGTAAGTCAAATAAACTCTTTTCACCCCAACTTGTTTTTGGTCGTGGTGTTTTATCATAGCCATGGAAACCCTAATAACAATTTTTAGACATATTTCCAAAGGGTGCTTCATCCTACCACAGAGGTACTTGCTCAACCATATTGTTCATTGCTGCTCTATTCATGATAGCCAGAAACTAAAAATAAAATAGATGTCCATCAACTGATGAATGGATGAAGAAAATATGGTACATTTACATAATGTAACATTACTTAGTCATTAAAAACTGAAATCATGAAGTTTGAAGGTAAATGGATGAAGCTAAAAAAATTTAGTGAGGTAACTCAGACCCAGCAAGACAAATGTGGTATGCATTTGTTCATATAGGTTTAAGAAAATGATAACAAAGCTACACTCTGTAGAACCACAGAGATTAGGTATAGAGTAAGAGGCTAGATGCTGATGGATCTGTCTAGGAAAGGAAAATGGAACAGATAGTTATAGATAGATGGGAACAGGTGGATCAAATAAGGAAGTGAGAAGAGGAAGATGAGGGAGTCAATATAGCAAGAGAAAACAATTAAGAGTCATTTGAAGGATATTATGAATACCTAGTAAGTTTCTGGAAATAAAAAAATATAAAGGAGATATAAACAATAACAGGATGGAGAGAACACCAACTAGACATGTCACCAAATGAAGTTTCCAGTCTCTGTTTTTTCTTTTCTTTTTTTTTTTTTTTTTTTGAGACAGAGTTTCTCCGTAGCTTTTGGTTCCTGTCCTGGAACTAGCTCTTGTAGACCAGACTGGCCTCGAATTCACAGACATCTGCCTGCCTCTGCCTCCCGAGTGCTGGGATCAAAGGCATGCACCACCACCCCCCCGGCCCAGTCTCTGGATGGAGTTATATCTAATTCAGCTCTTGGTCAATTAGGTCCCATGGAAAACCTGAAACAACCCAGGCTGTTGCCAAAAATATAGGTTGCTCTCTTTAAACTGACAGCAATCCCCCATTGCTGAAGACACCTACACAACTCATTGAGCATAGAAAAGTCAAACTGGGCCTACATAGAAGTTTCATTTCTATGTTCCAGTGTCTTTAGTCCAAGTACATACTCGGTATGTTACCAAAGGAGAAAAGTAAACACCAACTCAGCCACAAACTCTTGGTTCTACAATGGTGTCCTGACCACAAGATATGTTGGTATAATGGTGGTACAAAGTTTGTGGGCGTAATCAATATCTGATTTGTCTTAAGACTAAGTATAGCAGAATAGCATTAGGAGTTACTTTATCACTAATATTTTTTAAACCATTAGTATTTGGTTTTTCCCTGGGTCTCTGGACTATCTCATTGGCTCTTTATCCCCCAGGCAGTGTCATTGTAGGTCCCATCTCATGGAGTGAGGATTAAGTAAAATTAGATATTCATTGGTTTTATTTATCTCATTTCTAATTTATCTATGTCTTTTCTTTCTTTCTACCCTTCAATTCCTTTGAATACTTATTATGGCTTCCTGTTTTATGTTTTTATGGGATTCCTAATTATAAGAACCAGTTTCTTCTGCCTTCTCTTGGGATATTTTCCTTCTGTTTTGACTTATTTCAGTGTATTAGCTTTTGTTTTATTATATTTTATTTTATTACACACTTAGAAGCCTGTATGTTTTCTAAAAAGAAACAGAAAGTGCATAATGCAGATAATAAGGGAGGTCGAAAGGAACTGGGAGATGAAGAGAGAGTGGAAAGTATAGTCAGGAATTATATGAGCAAAAGCAAAATGCTATTTTTCTATAAAAGGAAAAAGGAAAGAAAAATAGTGACTTTTTGGTTAAAGATGCATGTAATATACATTTACCATTTCTAGAAGATTGTATCAAATGCAAACTGGTATTCATAACTTTCTTTCTAAAGGTAATTTACATATGAGGTGAGTTGGACTTAACTGTTCTTACTTCTATTCCTTGTAAGACTCAGAGTCACCATTCTGACTGGTATACTTATTATGATGAACTGAATCCCTAAAGATATGACTTTATGGATCTAGAAATTCTGTGGGTATAAGGACTGATTCTATTCTTAAGATATAGATCTTAAAATGACATAAAATCTCCTATTATAAAGTGATGGAGGAAGGTCATTGGTTGATTTAATAAAGAAGCTGCTTGACCTGATAGGTTAGAACGTAAGTGGGAGGAGCAGAATGCTGGGCGGAAGAGGAAGTGAGCTCAGAGACTCAACAGCTCTCCTCTCAGGGGCAGATGCCTCAGAGAGACAAGATGCTCCACTCGTGCGGGCAGAGGCGAGAGCTCTGCTCTCTGAGGCACACGCGATGAAGCTCCGACCCAGGATGGACGTAGGCTAGAATCTTCCTGGTAAGCGCACCTTGGGGTGCTACACACAGATGATTAGAAATGGGCTAGTCCAGGTGCGAGAGTTAGCCTAGAAGAGAATGGGCCAAGCAGTGATTAAAAGAATACAGTGTCCGTGTAATTATTTCGGGTAAAGCTAGCCGGAGGCGGCCGGGGTATGGCCGGGGTAATGGGGACGCAGCCCCGCCGCACCTATTACTACAATAAAGCAGGCTAGAATCTTTCTAATCAGTGTGGATAAAGGATAGGTGATATTTTATTATAAAACAGTGAGGACAAAATGACTATCAACACATAAATCTTTGTCTTTTGAGCTTTTCAGTGACAATTGAATTGCTTTGTTGACAAGATGTGTTAAATATCTTATAATGAGTAGCCTCACACTTCATGCAAGTTGTACTTTATCTATTATTCAAAGAGACTATATAAATAATCTACTACT
Organism: Microtus ochrogaster; assembly: GCF_000317375.1. Classification (NCBI taxonomy): domain Eukaryota; kingdom Metazoa; phylum Chordata; class Mammalia; order Rodentia; family Cricetidae; genus Microtus; species Microtus ochrogaster. The sequence goes on from NW_004949098.1 coordinate 9,715,425, forward strand.
TAGATGCCTTTCCTCACCTACAGGCTTTATCTTGAATGAAAATTCATTAAGTAAAAGTTTGAAAGCAAAATATGATATATTTATTTAAAAGCTACTTAAGTTTTTAAGTTTCATGAAATGTTAGTAATTCATGTCTTTTCCACTTATGTCCATGTTCCTTGAGTATTCTTAGTTCCATAGGGGTGCAGAAATATTTTATACACATAGCTCAACTCTAAAAAACCTTCAATGTATAATTCATTCAGCTAGCTAGACACTTCATTGACTTGCAAAACCTGTCAAACTCACAAAATTCTGATTCACAGTATAGTTCTTCATAATTAATTTCCAAGCCTATCATCAAACAAGCTCCACAACCTGTTTGGCTTGACCAGAAATGTGGGCTAGAATCTTCTCAAGGACAACTCAGATTTTATCCTCTCTTCTTGGCTATTCAATTGCATAATATAACTACTTCTTTTCTTGGCTCTTGATCCTTCTCTCAATTCAGAGTGAGGCAGGTCTGGATAATAAATACCCCAAATTTATGATGTTTGTATAACTATACAAACAACTACTTCCTCTACTTTTTAATAGAGACACTGCCTGGCTTTTTTAATGAGCTCATTAAAGAACTCTGTTCTCTGCTTTTGACTCTTGTTTCTTGGTTATGAACTTCCATCTCTCTAATTAAATTTTGGCTATGTATACCAAAGTCATGTGGCTGAGCCATTAAATAGCTCACTTTCATATTTCCCTCCCTCTATTATATAAAATTCTTCAACTATTATGCCTCTATGGACAGAGTATCAATGGATGTAATATCCTATCACCATGCATAGAGATTGGGGATATTGAAAATTAATTTTGCACACATGACCTCATATTTGTGCTCCAATTTATAAAGCATAGTACAGACTGTATATGCTAATGTGTGGAGATTACTTGACCCTTTACAGCACACAGCCCCTCAGTGATGTCATCCTCTTACTAATGAAATGAGTCCATCAGTGCTTACCAAAAATTTTCATCACATAGGTGAACCATTCCTCTTTAGCTGTAGTAAATCTGAGTAGTTATGAAGAAGTTCATACATTTAGAGCAATAGACATTGTTGCAATCAAAAGGACAATGTCCAATTTTCACTATATGTAAGTAATCTCAAGTATCCTGCAAGCATAATTATAGGTATTTACAAAGTTAGAAATGGAAATATAACTTTATTAGATAAACAAAGTGATATTAGAGGTATATTTGGAGTTTTGTTGATGAATTAAACCCTTCCAGAGAAATAATACTTTTAGAAATAACTTTTAAAAAGAAAAAAAAAAACACACCATTTTGAAAGTTGATTCTGAGAACACAGATACTGTTCTGAGCTATAAACTGGGGCAACATGTTAGAATCAAACTATTGAAAGACTTGTATGTTAGAATAGTGAGGTCACCTATCAATTTCATCCACAAAAGGGCAGCCAAGGTTAAATGGTTTTGTTGTTCTATGAGTTTTCCTGGATAGATGCGATCAAATCTTCAATTACCTCAGATAGAAGAGTGACAGTAAATGAAAATGATTCTAAGTCTGCACTGTGACCCAGTGACTTGACTATTACAGGACAATTACTGCCACCTGCAGTGGGCATATCTCCCCATTTCAATTAACCTAATCCAGAAAAATGCTTTGCCAAGGAGTGGTTAAAAAATTGTGACTAACCATCGCACAGGTAAGAGGCTACTTTCAGAAGCATAGATGACTCAAAGGCACCTTTATCAATAAAACACCTATCACATAAGGGTGAAGACACAGAGAAGCCGAATCCTTGGAACTCCCTAATCAATTCTACATAGCAGCTCTACTGTAGCCATCCTTCTCTCCTGCAGTAATTATTTATTATTCATAGAAGAGCCTGTTGTAGGAAGGGCAGCGGGCTGTTGTAGTAAAAAGAGTGGCGGGCTTTGTCAAAAGGCCAAGGCAGCTTCTTTATTCAACCAATGAAATAATGTAGAAGGAACTCCTACACCAAGAGCCTTGTAAATCTGTGTGTACTTCCTCAGCCTTATAAGGCCTTTAATTCCTGAAACTTTTTCCCAGATCCAGGAGTGACTGGCTTAATTCAAAAGTAGATAGTGACAATAGTGGGTTTTGTGTTGCACTCTTATGTGGAATTTGCATGTACCCAGGGCTTTTTACTAAATATACAACTCTATAATCTTTTTAAATAGCTGGGTCATGGGAAAATTCTACAGACTTTTTACAGGCTAGTCTATTCAGAATTATCCTATTGATAACACTTAGATAACTGATTCAGATTCCATGATGCATAAACTGGTCCTTGGGGTAGGAAGGGTGGCTTATAGGATAAAGGGATTTGATTCTGAAGCTCAAAAATGTTTGGGATCTGTGATTTCAACAGACACATAATCACATCACACACATTACGTATATATACACAAATAGCAATTATAATAAAATACTAGTAATAAAAGACCTTGATCTGGGTATATAGCTCTTTTGGTAGAGCACTTGCCAAGGTTGAGCAAATCCCCGTATTCCATTCACAGCACTATTCAGAATTGAATGTGATGGTGCTTGTCTGCAATCCCAGGAATCAAAATACAGAGGCAAGAATGTGAAGAGTTCAAGATAGCACTGGCTAAATAGCAAATCCGAAGATGCCATGGGGTATATGAGATAGTCTATAAATTAATAAACTAAATAAAATTATATATATATATATATTT
>NW_004949098.1:9719817-9720830 GCF_000317375.1 Microtus ochrogaster
TTTTAGATAATGGACCTTCCTTGATGTTTGGAATTTATTTCAGAGAAGAATCCAAACATATGGAACAGCAAGGAAGAGCAAAAGGTGTCAAGGTTTCCCAAGATCAAATTTTTGGTGCAGGAGAATATGCTGATCCACAGGTCCAAGCTCTTTATGATGATGAAGTACTGTGTCTATGTCACCAAGCAGCTTCAAATGCTTGGAATAGGATACAAGATCCAGCAAAAAGGATTGAATCATATACCAGAATTAGGCAGGGACAGAGAGAACCCTTTATTGACTTTTTGCAAAGATTAATTAAGGCTCTGGACATAGGGGTAACAGACCCAGAAGCTAGATGAATACTTCTTGAATCTCTAGCTGTTGAGAATGCAAACATAGAATGCAAAAAGATAATTGGGCCTTTAAAGTCTAGATCAGCACCTATGGATGAATGGATTCAGCATACGATGAATGTTGAGACGTTTAGCTATAACGATGAATCTTGGGTAGGAGAAGTGATTTCTTAGATACATATGGTCCAGCATATGTATCTAAGAAAATGAAATGCTTTTTTGATTATTATAATATAAAACAGATTACAGGTATACCAAATAATCCTACAGGTCAGGCAATTATAGAAAGATCAAATCGAACTATAAAGGATATGCTGAAAAAACAGAAAGGGACCGAAAATACCCCCAGAAATAGATTACATAATGCTTTATTAACCTTGAATTTTCTTAACGCTAATGAGAAAGGAACGACAGCAGCAAAAAGACATTGGATAATGGAAAAGTCTGCTGAATTAAATCAACCGAATTATTTCAAAGATGTGCTGACCTCTCAGTGGAAGCCAGGAGATGTGCACGTTGGGGAAGGGGTTTTGCTCTTGTTTCCACAGAAGAAGAAAAATGGTGGATACCATCAAAATTAATAAAGTTTTGATTTGAAGAGGAGAAACCTCTTGGAAAGGAGAAATGACAACTCATCCACAATGATGATATTCATACAGGTGGTAAGAAAAACATATG
>NW_004949098.1:9722938-9735731 GCF_000317375.1 Microtus ochrogaster
CCTCCAGCCTATAGCCACTGAGATACCAGCCCATTGGGGCATGGTCTCTCTCCCTTTAAAAAGTGGCCACTTCCCTCTCCTCTCTCTCTTCACTTCCTGCTCTGTCGGTGGCAACTGGACTCCCTTCCTGGTGTGCACAGGGCTGTTGTCTGGGACAGAGATCTGTAAGTTTTTACCCCTTTAAATAAATATCACCCTATTAATCATAATTCCAAACTGGTGTGGCATCGTTAGTGACTTACGCCTTCAAGGACCAAAACCCAGTGCCATTGTTCTTGAGTTATCAGTAGTCCTCATTGTCCGCTATGTTCAGCAAGTCGAGTTTTAGCCCATGGTTTTTCAGACCCAGGCCAGCTGGCCTTGGTGAGTTCCTGATAGAACATCCCCATTGTCTCAGTGTGTGGGTGCACCCCTCGGGGTCCTGAGTTCCTTGCTCGTGCTCTCTCTCCTTCTGCTCCTGATTTGGACCTTGGGATTTCAGTCTGGTGCTCCAATGTGGGTCTCTGTCTCCTTTCATTGTCTGATGAAGGTTAATATCCAGGAGGATGCCTATTTGTTTTTCTTTGGGTTCACCTTCTTATTTAGTATAAACTAAATAAAATTCTAAAAAATAAAAATTTGACTAATATAATTGTTTCACAGGTTTAACCTCATTGCCTAGTTGCTGTTACCATGCCCAGTAGATCAAGAACCAGAGACTTCTCAGGATCAGCATCTTTTCATCTTAGAGATCTATCAAAAGCTAATTAAGAGCTCCTCTTTCTGTTGTTGTTGTTGTTCCATTTAGTGTTCAAGCATATGCTGAGAATGACAGCAGCTTTCATTACTTGTTTCTACAGCATAAGATTTAGGAGAATAATAGCTAAGAAAAATCCATGGAATCCAGAATACTGATGGATGAGAAGTGTCATTAACTAGGATCAATAAGAATCAGGGAAACCCTGTGTTGTCTGTCTCAAGCAACACAAGTAATGATGAAGACTGAAGCAAAGATACAACGGCGAAGAATAAAACCCCTCAAATCATCACACCCTTTTGCACATAAATCCCTCTGCTGCCTGAAATACCTCTTTGGTATTGCTAACTATTCTACTTTGTTTTCCTTTTTGTGAAATTACAATCTCAAAAGACTTGGACCTAGAGGGGCTCCCAGGTACCCAGGGCGATGTCCCCAGTTAGCTCCAGGGGCAGCTGAGAATAGGTTACCTGAAATGACCCTATCCTATAGCCATACTGATGAATATCTTGCATATCACCATAGAACCTTCATCTGGCAATGGATGGAGATAGAGACAGAGACCCACACTGGAGCACTGGACTGAGCTCCCAATGTCCCAATGAGGAGCAGAAGGAGGGAGAACATGAGCAAAGAAGTCAGGACCACAAGGGGTACACCCACCCACGGAGACAGTGGGGCTGATCTATTGGGAGCTCACCAAAGCCAGCTGGATTGTGACTGAAAAAGCATGGGATAAAACCGGACTCTCTGAATATGGCGAACAATGAGGGCTGCTGAGAGGCCAAGGACAATGGCACTGGGTTTTGATCCTACTTCATGTTCTGGCTTTGTGGGAGCCTAGCCAGTTTGGATGTTCACCTTCCTAGACCAGGATGGAGGAGGGGGGAGGACCTTGGTCTTTCTGCAGGGCAGGGAACCTTGACTGCTCTTTCGACTGGAGAGGGAGGGGGAGAGGAGGGGGGGGAAGGGGAGAGGAGTGGGAGGAGGGGGAGGGAAATGGGAGGCTGAGAGGAGGAGGAATTTTTTTTTCAATGAAAATAAATAAATAAATAAATAAATAAAAGATTGTAGTCTGTACATATCTCAGCAGTAGAGATTTTGCCCAATGTACACAAATCAATTAGTTCAATGAGCACATTTTTAATAAAATTAAAATATCCTATCTAGAAATATTAATACTAAATAAAGAGATGGAAAAATCAGTCCTGGCATATAAATCAAGGTCCCCTTCATGGAGATTCAATAATAATAGATTGCTTTCCCCATTTGCTGTTAAATGACAATTAGAAGTATTAAAACCCATAACAGCATATACGTTTTCATAAAAATTGATCACATTCATGGATAAGTTCATAGTAATAAAACGTGCTCTTATGAATTACCCTGAATTGGATGCACCAGGATGAGTGTGTTATTCTTTATATAAACCTTAAAGTAGACATACCATCATAAAAAAGAAACTTGTAGTAGGCCATAGTTACTTGAATTATTGCTTCTTGTAGGCCAAGGTATAACAAGTTGTATTTTATTTGAAATTTTTGTTTATTTTGCATTGCGAGTTAAGAATGATAATAATGAGTTATAAAAGCAGATAATGTTGGCTTGAGAAATGCTTGTCTTTATAAAAAATAGTATGTATCAGTTGGGTGGTGGTAGCACATATCTGTAGTCCCAGGATTGGGGAGACAGAGGCAAGTGGATTTATATGAGTTTGAGGCCAGCCTGATGTACAAAGTGAGTTTCAGAACAGCCAGGACTACACAGAAACAAACACCTTTCTCAAAAAAATATACTATGTATCACATTATTTTTGCATGCTTGGCAAAATTAGAAAATTACTAAATACTGCAATATTGATGTTACTATGAAAATATACACCAAAGCCTATGTAGAATTCAGCTGGCATATTTTAAAAATCATGAAAATGTAGCATTTTATATGTCTTAATTAATTATATAAACGACATGAGAATTCATTCATGCATGATATTCACAGGCATATTAGAAAGAAACCTTCAAAATAAAAACAAAGTCATTGCAGAACTGATTGTCATGGATCCAGTGAGGTGATTGAAATTTTTGCAATAATTATGATATTTAAATTTTGATACTGAATTGTTACTTGATTTAAATCTTATAGAACTATACACAAGAATCATCTGTGTTTATAATGTCTTTTTAAAGTGGTGTGTGTGTGTGTGTGTGTGTGTATACATGCGTGCTCGCACCCTAGCATTCCAAAACAAAAGGTCAGATCCTTTTGAGCATGTGTAGGAGGCAAGTATGCAGCTTCATGTAAGTTCTGACAATTAGATTGGCCCTATGGCCCTATGGCCCTCACTTGACCTCATTGAACTCAGGACCTTTGGAAGAGCAGGCCATAAGTCAATAGGGCCATATGCCAAAGATAAAATAATAGAGTGCTTTTGTGAGTTGCAAAATTTTGTCATTACGAGACATACATACTTGTGTTTAAAAAATATTATGTCTGTGAGTTTGAGACCAGCCTGGTCTACAAGAGCTAGTTCCAGGACAGGCTCCAAAACCACAGAGAAACCCTGTCTCGAAAAAAAAATATTATGCATAAAATAAGCAAAGAAAATATTTATTAACACTTAGCCCCAAACTCTTGAGCATATCAACAGCAATAGTCAAACTCAGTGAGGAAGCAAAGAAACATAAAAATTATATAATGTAATGAAAAGATGCATGATCCTTTTTCTAAGCTATCAATGTTGTTGTCAAAATAACAGTGACAAAAGTGAAATGCAAAATTCTACATGTAAAGCTCACATATCTGCATTGCTAATTTCTATAAAATATATGAATAAGACAAAATGCTTGTTCATAGAAGGTTAGTTGAACTGTGTGTTAGCTTCACAGACTTATTACTTAGAAAGGATCAATATGTGTAAAGTGTAATAATCTTTACTGTGTCATTTTAATATTTCTTTGGATTATATAACCATTTAGAGATCATTACTGTACATTTATTACCAACATAATATGGAAGTATTCACATTTTCTAATTCTTATGTTTTCTTTTTTTTAATTTTTATGTTTTCAAACTCAATTTACTCTAGCTGCCATGAATAAACAAAACCAGTCAGCCTTCCAATTACTAATTGATTTGATTTAAAAAGTCAAGAGACACCCAAGGTTTAGTGTAAGACAAATGAGGCTCCAGGTTCTGAAATCTGTGCTCCCTCACACAGCATGGAAATGATTCTTGCAGGTTGCACATGTGAATTCCTCTTGTCCTGACCTAGTAATGACATCATACCACAAGGCTATCAACCACAACTGGATTTTCCATGAAAGCCTTCAAATCACAAATGTCGAATGTATAAGAATATCTTCAAGTAGGGTTTGAGTATTTGGAAAGGGTGTTCTGACAATCATTCTAACCAAATGTAGTTAGAGTTTTGATTTATATATCCCATGGGATTCCAAACCAGAAATGTTATAGTGAACTGAAAGCTTCATCTAACCCAAGTCAACTTGTACCTGTCAAAAGTAAACAACAATCAAGAGATCACATTCAGCTATCTAAATGACACCAGGGAAAAAACAGAAACACAGTGAAACTCAGTGCACTGCAAACTGAATGTTTTTCATACACTACAAGTAGCTAGGCAATTTTTGAAATCATGTTCTGATAAATAATAAAAACTGACATTATTCAAGTGTTATGATTTGAAAACATGAATCTGAGCAAGTGTGTCTGTTGTATGATTGAGCATCCTTTGGGTTTATGCCCAAGAGTGGTAGCTAGGTCTTGTGGTAGATTGATTCCTAGTTTTCTAAGAAACCACAATACTGACTGTGTTCCATGTGGCTGTATAAATTTGATATCATACCAGTAATGAAGGAATGTTCCCATTGCTCCACATCCTTTCTAGTATGAGCTGTTTCTTGTGTTTTTGATCTTACCCATTCTGACAGGTATAAGATAGAATCCCAAAATCATTTTGATTTGCATTTCCCTGATGGCTAAGGATGTTGAACATCTCCATGTTTCTGTTTGGTATTCTTCTGCTGAGAATTCTCTGTTTAAATCTATACCTCATTTTATAATTGGATTATTTGGTTTGTTGATGTTTAGATTCTTGAGTTCTCTCTATATTTTGCAATTCAGGCCTTTTCCAATTGTTCGGTTGGTGAAGATATTTTCCCATTTGAGCAGCTTTATTTGTAATAACCAGAACATGGAAACAAAATAGATATCCTTCAACTGAGAAATGGATAATGAAAATGTGATACATTTACACAATGATGTATTATTTAGATGTTAAAAACAAGGACACCAGGAAATCTGAAAGAAAATGTGTGGAACAATAAGAAAAAAAAAATCATCCCAAGTAAGGTAACCCATACCCAGAAAGACTAACATGGTGTATACTTACTCATAAGGGGACATTAACTGTAAAATAAAGAATACCTGTGCTACAATCTACAGACTCAAAGAGACTAGGTAACAAGGAAGACTCAAGGGGGATGTCTTGATCTCTGTGGAAGGGGAAATAGAAGGGATTTTGTGAGTGAATTGCTGCAGCTGGGAGAGGATGGGAACATAAGCAAGCAATTTGAGGAGAGAGAATGGACTGGGAGTATATTGAAAGAGACTACTGAAAAGAGAGGTATTGCAGGATCAGGTAAAAAAAAACCTAGTACAAGGCATTTTACCACTGTTGGCAGTAGTTTTTGTCCCGCCTGGTCCCACAGCCATTCAGTCCCAAAGAAACACGCAGAAGTCTGCATTAATTGTAAATTGGTTGGCCTATTAGCTCGGACTTTTTATTAACTCATTCTTACATTTTAAATTAGCCCATTATTCTTGTCTATGTTAGCCACATGGCTTGGTACCTTTTATCAACAAGGCATTCTCATCTTGATTCCTCTGTGTCTGTGTGACTACTTCAGACTGCGCCTTTTCTCTTCCCAGAATTCTCCTGTTCTTGTTGCTCCACCTCCTTTCTGCCTAGTCACCCTGTGTATTCTTCCTACCCTGCTACTGACCAATCAGCATTTTATTAAAACAATATAATACAAGTGGCAGGGTATAAGACCATTGTCCCACAACAAACCAGGAACCTACACAAATGACCCCATATAAGAGTCCTTGCAATGGTGGATACAAAGCATAAACTGACCATATCCTGTCACCAGGCAAGTCTTCAAGTGGAGGGTGGGAAATCAACCTAGATATATAACTTTCAACCTATTGTCTGTCCTACCTATGGAATGTGCTGGGTAAGGGTGGCTCAGAGACTGAAGGAGTTGCCAACCAATGATAGGGCTAGCCTAAAACCCATTCCAGAAGACTAAGCTCACCCCTGACACTGCTTGGAGCACCAGGACCCACAGGCTGGATTATCCAGAGACCTAGGATAGAACCAAAAATGACTAAAATGGGGAAAATGTCAATGTAATGATGCCTAACACTATTCTGCTGTACTCATTGGTGCCTAGTTCAATTGTCATCAGAGAGGCTTCATCTAGCAACTGATGGGAACAGACATAGACCCATAGCTAAACATTAGGCAGAGATCAGGGAATCTTATTGAAGAGGTGAAGAAAGGACTGTAGAAACCAAAGGTTTCAAGGACACCACAAGACAACTAATCTGGGCTCATAAGAGCTCACAGAGACTAAACCAACAATCAGAGAACCTGCATGGAACTGACCTACGCACTCTGCCTATATATTACAATTGTGTACCTCAATCCTCTTGTGAAACTGCTAACAGTGGGAAAAGGATCTATCTCTGACTCTTTTACCAACTTTTGAGACCCTACTCTTCATGCTGGGTCACCTTGCCCAGCCTTAATACACGGGGGAGGCTTAGTCTTACTGCAACTTTGGTATGACATGTTTTATTGATATTCATGGAAGACCCATCCTTCCCTAAACAGAAACAGAGAATAACTGGGAAGGGAACAAAGTGGGTCTGTATGTGGGAGGGACTGGGAGGGAAGAATACTGGGGCTAGGATGTAAAATGAATTAATCAATTGAAAAATGATCTCAGTCACTTAAATCTTATTGTTTATCATTCCAGTTATATCCCCCTGCAAATGGTTTTGCATTTTCTATTCATTATAACCTCTCAAATATAAAAACATCTACAGACTTATAATATTTGATGACATTCTCCCCCAAATTAATAAAATAGGAGAATATTCTATGTATAAATATTGTTTAATTGAAAGTATATCAACCATTATTTTCGGATTCATTTAAATTATAGTTTGATCCATTTTAAACATAAGAGTCTGATATATTTATTTGAATATATCATTAGGATCACTTTTGAAGTAACCTTTAAAGTAATTGATGACCTTGTCCCAATACGTTGGTGACATTAAGCTCCTACTTTGTCATATAAGATCTTTAGAAATATCACCATTGAATATTTTAGCTTGTTTAATTTGAACAAATCATTTAAATATCCAGGAATTTTAGAGTTGGAAGGATATTTGGAACATCCTCTTTCATACTTTGATCTTCCTATCATTCTAAAGTATTATGAGCACAGACAACACAAACACACACACATACACATACCTTCTTACTCAAGGAGTCAAAACTTCTGAAATTGCTGGAATGTGTAATCATTTAATCATACATATGTGGCATGTATCACAATTTGGATAAGAAGGAAAAATTATTAATTAGGATTTTGGAGTAAGAATATGAACATGTTAGACAAGAAACCATTCTTTCTCATAAAATAATTTCAATATTGAATAAGCAGATTCAAATTTTATTTATTATATTTGCACGCATGAGTCAATATCCAGTTCAAACATTGCCATACCTACTAACTTGTGATTTTAGTTCAGACCGGCTGAAATGTCTGCAGTCATTGTTTACATCAAATCATTTTGTATTTTATTTTTAAATAAATGTATCAATATCTTTCTTAGAAATATAAAATCTATACATATTGGGAGAACTTAATCCATTATCCTATTCAACACACAGAATGACAATGACTGAAGTACACAAAGAGGCAAAGAGACTTTATAATTGATAGATTTGCGTGTATAAACCAAAGTTTAGACTATAACAAAAAATTATTCAACATGAACAAGCCAGCTACTTCTGAGAGATGCATGCATAGCTCAATATCTGTATATTAAAATTATGATCTACCATACAAATAGACTAGAGGACATAAACCATCTGATCACCTTGTTAGACTCATAAGGGACTTTAACAGTATCTGACATCCCTTCATTATAAAAGCCCTAGAGAATCTATGAATACATCTCAACATGATAAAGTAAATACAGAGCAAGTCTACAAACAAATACTTGTGGAACTAAGTATTTAAAGATCCCTCTTGGGTTGTAATTTCAGATGAGTAGAACCTACAGAAAAGGTAAAATCAGAACCTCAAAACTGCAGGGCTTCAGCCTTGTATAAGCTTATGGCAGCTGCCACAACATTAACAAATCCTGTCATGCCACAGGGCCAAGTGGAAAAAAGATGTTATTAAGGTAAGAAGCTGTTTTCTCTTTTCTCTTTTGAACACCTGCATTGGCCTCATTTGATGTGATTTATTCAAAAGAGTGGGCCCTTTAGCAGGCCATAGTGATAGCCAACATCCAAGGGCTATAGCCTTATTAATTCTGAATCAAGTTGGGCAAAAATAAGTAGGATAAGATGTCTCCTCCCAAACATGGGACCCCAAGATTCAAAGGACATGTGTATTTTAAAGAAACTCAGACATACATCAGTCCTATACTATAAAATCATACTCTGTGTCAATTTAATGTCATAGCCATAGCATATTATACCAAAGAGAATTTCATGAAGTGGTAGAGACAAGCTACACATTTATAGTCTATTGTAGATCATAGAGGATCATAATGTTCATTCATTTTCTTATCTAATAATCATAATGAGATGATGAAATTGGATTTTAATGTATTACTATTATATGCCTTTTCCACAAAAGAAAGTTAAAACAAATGGAATCTCGGGAATAATAATATTAACTACCATTTCACAAATTCATTAAAGCAAGAAAATTCAGAACTATTCAATTACAATCTTCTGTGCTAAATGCTTAGACCATTTTCTAAGGATTTCCAATTCCTCACTATTTAAGGCTTTCAACTGCACTTTCCAAATCTTTCTCTGAGTAAACGAATTCCATGAAGAAGTATAAAATAACAGCATAGATTCTTCCATTGAAGGACATCTAGGTTGTTTCCAGGTTCTGGCTATTACAAATAATGCTGCTATGAACATAGTTGAACAAATGCCCCTGTCATATGATCGGGCATCTCTTGGGTATACTCCCAAGAGTGGTATTGCTGGGTCCAGGGGTAGGTTGATCCCGAATTTCCTGAGAAACCGAAACACTGCTTTCCAAAGTGGTTGCACAAGTTTGCATTCCCACCAGCAATGGATGAGGGAACCCTTTCCTCCACAACCTCTCCAGCAGAGGCTATCATTGGTATTTTTGATTTTAGCCATTCTGACAGGTGTAAGATGATATCTCAAAGTTGTTTTGATTTGCATTTCCCTGATCGCTAAGGAGGTTGAGCATGATCTTAAGTGTCTTTTGGCCATTTGAACTTCTTCTGTTGAAAATTCTCTGTTCAGGTCAGTGCCCCATTTTTTAATTGGGTTAATTAGCATTTTAAAGTCTAGTTTCTTGAGTTCTTTATATATTTTGGAGATCAGACCTTTGTCTGTTGCGGGGTTGGTGAAGATCTTCTCCCAGTCAGTGGGTTGCCTTTTTGTCTTAGTGACAGTGTCCTTTGCTTTACAGAAGCTTCTCAGTTTCAGTAGGTCCCATTTATTCAATGTTGCCCTTAATGTCTGTGCTGCTGGGGTTATACCTAGGAAGCGATCGCCTGTGCCCATCTCTTGTAGGGTACCTCCCAATTTCTCTTCTATCAAGTTCAGTGTGCTCGGACTGATATTGAGGTCTTTGATCCATTTGGACTTGAAACAACCTAGATGTCCTTCAATGGAAGAATGGATGAAGAAAGTGTGGAATATATACACATTAGAGTACTACTCAGCAGTAAAAAACAATGACTTCTCAAATTTTGCATGCAAATGGATGGAAATAGAAAATACTATCCTGAGTGAGGTAACCCAGACCCAAAAAGATGAACATGGGATGTACTCACTCATAATTGGTTTCTAGCCACAAATAAAGAACCTTCATCTGGCGATGGACCCACACTGGAACACTGGACTGAGCTCCCAAAGTCCCAATGAGGAACAGAAGGAGGGAGAAGATGAGCAAGGAAGTCAGGACCAAGAGGGGTGCAACCACCCACGGAGACAGTGGGACTGATCTATTGGGAGCTCACCAATGCCAGCTGGATTATGACTCGAAAAGCAGGGGATAAACCCGGACTCTCTGAATATGGCGGACAATGAGGGCTGCTGAGAAGCCAAGGACAATGGCACTGGGTTTTTGATCCTACTTCTAGCTCTGGCTTTGTGGGGGCCTAGCCAGTTTGGATGTTTACCTTCCTAGACCAGGATGGAGGGGGGAGGACTTCGGACTTTCCACAGGGCAGGGAACCCTGACTGCTCTTCAGACTCGAGAGGGAGGGGGAGAGGAGGGGGGGAGGTTAGGAGGGGGGAAGTTAGGGGGGGGAGAGTGGGAGGAGTGGGAGGCTGGGAGGAGGCGGAAAAATTTTTTTTTTCTTTCTTAATAAAAAAAAAATAATAGCATAGAAAGTGTTTACTTTGTTTCCTTTATGTAGGGTTCTACAGATATATTATATCTTGTCTCATCACAAACTTAGTCACCTAAAATAACTAAAAGGATAGGTAAAGGAAGTTGTCACAAGCAAGACAGGAGTAGGAAAAGAGTCACATATAAAATCTCCACTAATGATTTAATAGATACATCAATACATTTGATGTCTTGATAAGGACACTTAAAAAACTGAGGACATTTAAAAAACTGATTAACGTGGAAGGAAAGAATGGACAGTCATGCAAAATATACCTTTTGACATGAGGGTAGATAATGGGAAGCAAAGTAGAAGGCAGACGCAAATAAGTGCTCTGTCAACTTCAGTTTTTAGTCTACTTGAGGTCTGAATGAATGCACCGCTGTAATTTAATTGTTTCACACTTGACTAGGCATGTCAAGAAATTCTGCAAAATTTAAGACTGTCCTTCTCAGCATCATATGATACATGGAATATTGGAACAAACACAAACTTGAGAGAGAGAGAGAGAGAGAGAGAGAGAGAGAGAGAGAGAGAGAGAGAGAGAGACACTTAAAATTAAGTCCTGGCTTTATTGTTTTATTAATCAGTCATTAACCAAAACACCTAGTATTTTTTTAACCTATAGTATAAGCCACAACATGGTAGGCGCCAGGGAGTAGACTTAAATTTGTGAGGATGAGGAGGTGTGTAATGGGTCAGAGCACATTATGCAAGCATGTAAACTTGAGTTGAAATTTCAAAGGCAGAAAACAAAGTACCTCTACATTGCCATCACCATAGAAAATGATTTAAGTTTTTTAAATGTTTTTCAGATGACACAATTGTCAATTGCAAACCAAATTATCTATTTCAATTATATATATATATATATATATATATATATATATATATATATATATATGGAAATTAAAAGTAATACCTTAAACGTCTTCTGGTAATTAGATACAAAGTGCACATCAAATATTGCGAGGCAAAAGAAGAGGCATCTTCTCTCTGGGTCAAATTTATTTTTCCAGCATCTTCTCACTAATTGTTGCTTCAGCAGCCCAGCTGTGTTTGCTCAGACTCCCTGGATGGTAATTCTTTCCAGAGCTGATAGCACTTTACACAGAAACAAACAAAAAGTTTATTTTGTCCTTACAAAGCTTTTCATTCCCAACAATACTATAATCCTTTAAATGAAAGTATCCAAGGGAGTCATCAAATGAAGCCACATACTTTCCATAAGATTTTATGTAAACTGGAGATGAACATTACCTTGTCAATCATGTTATAACAATAAGCCCACTTTCAGAGGTCTGTGGTGCTGGTAAAATATATGGAAAATATAGTAATATTAGAGAACGGAGAGTTGACACATAAGATAGAGGATTCTGAAAACCTGAGTTTCAATCTGCAGAACCCATGCCAAATTGCAGCAAAGGGGTATACATCTCTAACCCGAGCACCAATTTGTAACCCCTTCATCTCCTTTAGTTGTCTTATTGCTCTAGCTAAAATGTCAAAAGCTATATTGAATAGATATGGAGAGAGTGAACAATCTTATCCTGTTTCTGATGTTAGTGGAATTACTTGAAGTTTCTCTCTATTTAATTTTTGTTGGCTACAGATTTCTATATATTGTCTTTATTATAATTTGGTATGTCCCTTGTATCCCTGCTCTTTCCAAGACTTTTTTTTGTTCAGTTCTAATTTTTTTTATTGAGAAAAGGAAAAAAAAAAGTTTCCACCTCCTCCCAGCCTCCCATTTCCCTCCCCCTCCTCCCACCCTTCTCCCCCTCCCTCCACTCCTCTCCCCCTCCTTCTCCAGTTCAAAGAGGAGTCAGGGTTCCCTGCCCTGTGCTAAGTCCTAGGTCCTCCCCCCTCCGTCCATATCTTGGAAGGTGAACATCCAAACTGGCTAGGCTCCCACAAAGACAGTACATTAAGTAGGATCAAAACCCCGTGCCATTGTCTTTGGCTTCTCATCAGCCCTCATTGTTCACCATGTTCAGAGAGTCTGGTTTTATCCCATGCTTTTTCAGTCACAATCCAGCTGGCCTTGGTGAGCTCCCAATAGATCAGCTCCACTGTCTCAGTGGGTGGGTGCACCCCTCGTGGTCCTGACTTCTGCTCATGTTCTCCCTCCTTCTGCTCCTCATTGGCACCTTGGGAGCTCAATCCAGTGCTCCAGTGTGGGTCTCTGTCTCTATCTCCATCCATCGCCAGATGAAGATTCTATGGTGATATGCAAGATATTCATCAGTATTGCTATAGGATAGGGTCATTTCAGGTTCCCTATCCTCAGCTGCCCAAGGAACTAACTGGGAACATCGCCTCGGGCTCCTGGGAGCCACT
>NW_004949098.1:9736347-9752337 GCF_000317375.1 Microtus ochrogaster
AAACACTGATTTCCAAAGTGGTTGCACAAGATTGCAGTCCCACCAGCAATGGATGAGTGTACCCCTTCCTCCACAGCCTCTCCAGCAAAGGCTATCATTGGAGTTTTTGATTTTAGCCATTCTGACAGGTGTAAGATGATATCTCAAAGTTGTTTTATCATGAAGGAGTGTTAGATTTTGTGACAGGATTTTTCAGCATCTAATGAGTTGATCTTGAGGTTTTGGAATTTTTTTTCCAGTTTGTTTCTATGGTGGGTTACATTGACAGATTTTTGTGTGTTGATCCAGCCCTGCATATCTGGAATAAAGCCTACTTGATCATAATGGATGATTATTTTGATGTGTTCTTGGATTCAGTTTGCCAGTAGTTTATTTAATATTTTTACATTAAAGTCCATGAGTAAAACTGATCTATAAATCTCTTTCTTAGTTGAATCTTTGTATTCTTTGGAAATCAGGGTGTCTCTGGTCTCATTTTAAGGATTTGGAAATGTTTCTTCTATTTCTATTGTGAGGAATAACTTCTGGAGTATTGATATTAGGTCTTCATTGTAGGGAAAGCCCCAGCCAATCACCTTGGTGATAGGGTGGGTACCCCTCAGGCGAATGTTTACCTATAAATCTGGCGGGTGTGCTCCCTGCACTTCCCTTTTTTTTTCCTGCTCTTGGGTGGAACCCTGGTTTTGTAAGCTCTCCCCTTATTAAAGCTGAATATATTATATTAAGCTAGTCTGGTTAATTCTGTTCGCCGTTGATTTATACCGCTTCACTTCTTTAAAATTCTGGTAGAATTATACATTAAACCTTTTTGGCATTGGCCTTTCTTCAGTTGGGAGACTTTAAATGGCTGTTTCTATTTCCTTTGGGGTTATAGGTCTATATAAATTGTTTATCTGATGTTGATTTAACTTTGATACATGGTATTTATCAAGAAATTGGTCCAGTTCCTTATATTTTCTGATTTCGTGGTGCATATGTTTTTGAAGTACAACCTAATGATTCTCGGGACTTCCCCTCAGTGTGTTGTTACACGCCAATTTTATTTCTGATTTTCTTAATTTAGGTATTCTTTTTCTGCCTTTTAGTTAGTTTGTATAAGGGTTTTTCTATCTTATTGAGTTTCTCAAAGAACCAACTCTTTGCGTCATTATTCTTTTTATTGTCCTCTCTGTTTCTATCTGACTTCAGTCTTCAGTTTGATTATTCCTGCCATCTATAGTTCTTGAGTGTGTTTACTTCTTTTTATTTTAGAGATTTTAGGTGTGCTGTTAACTTGCTAGCATGATATTTCTCTAAATTCTTCATGAAAGTACATAGTGCTTTGAATTTTCTCTTTTTTTACTTAACATTATTATTATTATTATTATTATTATTATTAAAAGTTTCCACCTCCTCCCCTCCTCCAATTTCCCTCCACCTCCCCTCACTACCCTTCTCCCCCCCCCTCTCTAGTCCAAAAAGCAGTCAGGGTTCCCTGTCCTGTGTGAAGACAAAGGTCCTCCCCCCTCCATCCAGGTCTAGGAAGGTGAGCATCTAAGCAGACTAGGCTCCCACAAAGCCAGTACATACAGTAGGATCAAACCCCAGTGGCATTGTCCTTTGCTTCTCATTTAGCCCTCATTATCTGCCACTTTCAGAAAGTCTGGTTTGATCACATGCTCCATCAGTACCAGTCCAGCTGTCCTTGGTGTGCTCCAACTAGATCAGCCCCACCGTTTCTGTGGGTGGACGCATCCCTGACTATCCTGACTTTATTGCTCATGTTCTCCCTCCTTCTGCTCCACATTTGGACCTTGGGAGCTCAGTCCAGTGCTCCAATGTGGGTCTCTGTCTCTATCTCCATCCATCGTCAGATGAAGGTTCTATGGTAATATGCAAGATATTCATCAGTATGGCCATAGGATAGGGCCATTTAAGGCTCCCTCTCCTCAGCTGCGCAAGGAACTAGCTTGGACATCTCCATGAACACCTGGGGAAACATCTAGAGTCAGTCTCTTGCCAACCCTAAAATGGCTCCCTTACTTAAGATACATACTTCCCTGCTCCCATATCCAACCCTCCTCTATCACAACTGCCCTATTCCCCCAAGCTCTTCCCATCCTACCCTTCTCACTTTTCTCTCCCAGTCCACCCTTACTCACACACCACCCCCAAGCTCCCAAATTTTGCCTGGCAATCTTGTCTACTTCCAATATCCAGGAGGATAACTATATGCTTTTCTTTGGGTTCACCTTCTTATTTAGCTTCTCTAGGATCACAAATTATAGGCTCAATGTCCTTTATTTATGGCTGGAATCCACTTATGAGTAAGTACATAACATATTCATCTTTTTGGGTCTGGGTTACCTCACTCAAGATAGTGTTTTCTATTTCCATGCATTTGCATGCAAAATTCAAGATGTCATTTTTTTTTTTTTTTTTTTTTACCGCTGAGTAGTACTCTAATGTGTACATATTCCACACTTTCTTTATCCATTCTTCCATTGAGGGATATTTAGGTTGTTTCCAGGTTCTGGCTATTACAAATAATGCTACTATGAACATAGTTGAACAAATGCTTTTGTAGTATGATAGGGCATCTCTTGGGTATATTCCCAAGAGTGGTATTGCTGGATCCTGGGGTAGGTTGATCCCGAATTTCCTGAGAAACCGCCACACTGCTTTCCAAAGTGGTTGCACAAGTTTGCATTCCCACCAGCAATGGATGAGTGTTCCCCTTACTCCACATCTTTTCCAGCAAAGGGTATTATTGGTGTTTTTTTATTTTAGCCATTCTGAAAGGTGTAAGATGGTATCTCAAAGATGTTTTGATTTCCATTTCCCTGATTGCTAATGAGGTTGAGCTTGTCCTTAAGTATCTTTTGGCCATTTGAACTTCTTCTGTTGAGAATTCTCTGTTCAGTTTGGTGCCCCATTTTTTAATTGTATTAATTAGCATTTTAAAGTCAAGTTTCTTGAGTTCTTTATATATTTTGGAGAGCAGACCTTTGTCTGTTGCAAGGTTGGTGAAGATCTTCTCCCAGTCAGTAGGTTGCCTTTTTGTCTTAATGACAGTGTCCTTTGCTTTACAGAAGCTTCTCAGTTTTAGGAGGTCACATTTATGCAATGTTGCCCTTAATGTCTGTGCTGCTAGGGTCATACATAGGAAGTGGTTTCCGGTGCCCATTTGTTGTAGAGTACTTATCACTTTCTCTTCTATCGGGTTCAGTGTGTTCAGATTGATATTGAGGTCTTTGATCTATTTGAACTTGAGTTTTGTGCATGGTGAAAGATATGGATCTATTTTCATTCTTCTACAGGTTGACATCCTGTTATACCAGCACCATTTGTTAAAGATATTTTCTTTCTTCCATTGTATAATTTTAGCTCCTTTGTCGAAAATCAGGTGTTCATAGATTTGTGGGTTAACATCCGGGTCTTCTATTGGATTCCATTGGTCAACTTCTCTGTTTTTATGCTAATACCAAGCTGTTTTCAATACAATAACTCTGTAATAGAGTTTGAAGTCAGGTATGTTAATGCCTCCAGAAGTTCCTTTATTGTATAGATTGTTTTGGCTATCCTGGGTTTGTTGTTTTTCCATATAACGTTGATTATTTTTCTCAAGGCCTGTGAAAAGTTTTGTTGGGACTTTAATGGGGATTGCGTTGAATTTATAGATTGCCTTTGCTAGAATTGCCATTATTACTATGTTGATCCTACCCATCCAAGAACATGTGAGATCCTTCCATTTTCTGGTGTTCTCTTCTATTTGTTTCTTCAATGCCTTAAAGTTCTTATAAAATAGATCTTTCACTTTCTTGGTTAGAGTTACCCGAAGATACTTTATGCTATTTGTGGCTATTGTAAAATGTGAAATTTCTCTGAATTCCCTCTCTGCTTCTCTCTCCTTTGTGTATAGGAAGGCTACTGATTTTTTTGAGTTGATCTTGTAACCTGCCACATCACTAAAGTTATTTATCAGCTGTAGAAGTTCTTTGGTAGAGTTTTTGGAGTAACTAATGTACACTATCATATCATCTGCAAATAACAAAACTTTGACTTCTTCCTTTCCAATTCGAATCCCCTTGATCTCCTTATGTTGTCTTATTGCTATTGCTAGAACTTCAAGAATGAGGATGAAGAGATATGGTGAGAGTGGACAGCCTTGTCTTGTTCCTGATTTTAGTGGAATGGCTTTGAGTTTCTCTCCATTTAATTTGATATTAGCTGATGGCTTGCTATATATCATTTTTATTATATTTAGACATGATCCTGTTTCTCTAATATCTCCAAAATCTTTATCATAAGCAGTGTTGAATTTTGTCAAATGCTTTTTAAGCATCTAATGAAATGATTATATGCTTTTTTTTCAGTTTATTTAACTGAAATGTGATGTATTACATTGATAGATTTTCGTATGCTGAACCAGCCCTGCATCTTTGGAATGAAGCCTACTTGATCATAATGGATAATTTTTTAATGTGTTCTTGGATTGTGTTTGCCAGAATTCTATTGAGAATTTTTGCATCTATGTTCATGAGTGAGATTGGTATGTAATTCTCTTTCTTGGTTGGGTCTTTGTGTGGTTTTGGAATCAGGGTAACTGAAGTTTCATGAAACGTGTTTGGCAATGACTCTTCTGTTTCTATTATGTGAAACACATTAAGGAGTTTCGGTATCAGCTCTTCTTAGAAGTTCTGATAAAATTCTGCATTAAAACCAACAGGTCCTGGGCTTTTTTTTGTTTGGGAGGTTTTTTTCTGACAGCTTTTATTTCCTCATGACTTATAGGTGTATTTAAGTTGTTCACCTGGTCTTGATTTAATTTTGGTATATGGTACTTATCTAACAACAATTCTATTTTTTTTTACATTTTCCAACTTTGTGGCTTATAAGCTATTGTAGTAAGACCTAATGATTCTCTCAATTTCCTCAGTGTCTGTTGTTATGTCCCTCTTTTCATTTCTGATCTTGTTAACTTGCATGTTCTCTCTCTGCCTTTGATTAATTTGGATAAAGGTTTGTCAATCTTGTTGACTTTCTCAAAGAAGCAGCTCTTTCTTTCATTGATTCTTTGGATTATTTTCTGTGTTTGTATTTTGTTGATTTCAGCCCTCAGTTTGATTATTTCCAGTCTTCTACTCCTCCTGGGTCAGTCTGCTTCTTTTTTTTTTCTAGAGCTTTCAGCTGTGCTGTTAAGTCTCCATTGTGAGCTTTCTCTGTTTTTTTAATTTGGGCATTTAGTGTTATGAAATTTCTTCTTAGCACTGCTTTCATAGTGTCCCATAGATTTGGGTATGTTGTGTGTGTGTCTTTGTTTTCCTTGAATTCAGGAAGACTTTAATTTCTTTTTTTTATTTCTTCCTTGACCCAGTAATGGTTCAGCAGTTGACTGTTCAGTTTCCATGGGTTTGTAGATTTTCTAGGGGTAGAATTTTGTTAAATTATAACATTATTCCATGGTTGATTTGATAAGACACAGGTGGTTGCTAAACTTTTTTTGTATCTGTGGAAGTTTGCTTTGTTACCAAGTATGTGATCAATTTTCGGGAAGGTTCCATGAGATGCCGAGGAGGTATATTTTTTCCTATTTGGGTAGAATGTTCTATAGATCCCTGTTAAGTCCATTTGATTCATTACCTCTGTTACTGGGGCAATCAGGCAGGAAATAGAAACAGGGCAACAAGAACATGAGAACTGTGGAAAGAGGAAAAACGGTCTGCACTGTTACAGAGGAAATCAGACATAGAGGAAGTAAAATGAGAGTGCCTCACTAATAACGGTACCAAGCCTCGCAGCTAACATAGATAAGAAATATGGGTTACTGTGTGATGTAAAAACTAGTTGACTGTTCAGCTTCCATGAAGTTTTAGGCTTTCTTGGGGTAGAATTATTGTTAAAGTCTCACTTTATTCCATGGTCATCCGATAAGACACAGGTGGTTACTAATATTTTTTTGTATCTGTGGAAGTTTGCTTTGTTGCGGAGTATTTGATCAATTTTCAAGAAGGTTCCATGAGATGCTGAGAAGAAAGTATATTCTTTCTTATTTGGGTGGAATGTTCTATAGATGTCTGTTAAGTCCATTTGATTCATTACTTTCATTAATTCTCTTATTTCTCTGTTAGGTTTCTTTCCGATTGACCTGTCCATTGGTGAGAGAGGAGTGTTGAAGTCTCCTACTATTAGTGTGTGGGGTTTGATATTTGCCTTGAGTTCTAGTAATGTTTCTTTTACATAAGTGGGTGCTTTTATATTAGGGGTGAAGATATTCAGGATTGAGACTTCCTCCTGATGGATTGTCCCTGTTATGAATAAAAAGTGTCCATCTTCATCTCTTCTGATTGATTTTAGTTTGAAGTCAATTTTGTTAGAAATTAGTATGGCCACACCCACTTGTTTCTTATGTCTGTTTGATTGAAAAACCTTTTCCCCAACCCTTTACTCTGAGTAGATGTCTGTCTTTCTGGTTGATGTGTGTTTCTTGTAAACAACAGAATATTGGATGCTGTTTTCGTATCCAATCTCTTAGCCTGTGCCTTTTTACAGGTGAATTGAGTCCATTGATATTAAGTAATATTAATGACCAGTGGTTGTTAACTCCGTTTTTTTTTCCTTTTTTTGGTGGTAGAGTTCGTGTATTTCCCTTCTTTGAGTTGTGCTGGTGAAGGGTTGCTAGATGTCTGTGTTATTGTGGGCCTCGTCGGATTTCTTGGTTTGTGATTTTCCTTCTATTACTTTCTGTAAGGCTGGATTTGTGGCTACACATTGTTTAAATTTGTTTTTATCCTGGAATATTTTTTTTCTCCATTGATGGTGAATAAAAGCTTGGCTGGGTATAGCAGTCTGGGCTTTCATCCATGGTCTCTTAGTTTCTGCAGCACATTTATCCAGGACTTTCTGACCTTCATGGTTTCCATAGAGAAGTCAGGTGTAAATCTGATCAGTTTACCATTATAAGTTACTTGACCTTTTTCCTTTGCAGCTCTTAATATTCTTTCTTTATTCTGTATGTTATGTGTTTTGATTATTATATGGAGAGGAGTTTTTTTTTTGATCCAGGCTATTTGGTGTTCTGTATGCTTCTTAAACCTTCATAGCAATGTCCTTCTTTAGGTTGGAAAAATTTTCTTCTATAATTTTGTTGAATATATTTTCAGGGCCATTGAGCTGTAATTCTTCCCCTTCTTCTACCCCTATTTTTCTTAGGTTTGGTCTTTTTATTGTGTCCCAGATTTCCTGGATGTTTTGTGATGAGAATTTGTTGGATTTGCTGTTTTCTTTGATCAGTGCGTTTAATTTCAGTATGGTGTCTTTAGCATCTGAGATTCTTTCTTCTATCTCTTGTATTTTGTTGGTTATGCTTGTCTCTGTCATCTCTGTTCATTTACCTATATTTTTCATATCCAGCCTGCCCTCCCCTTGGTTGGTGTTTTCTTCATTACCTTCATTTCAGTTTTCAAGTCTTGAACTGTTTCCATTATCTCTTTGATTGTTTTTTCTTGGTTTCCTAGGGTATCTTTTATGGTTTTATTCATTTCTTCAAACTTCTTGTTATTCTTCTCATCATTTCTTTAAAGGAGTTTTTCACGTCCTGTTTAAGGGATTCTATCACTTTCATAATGTCAGTTTTTTTCTACTTCTACCGGATTAGGGTGTTCAAGTTTTCCTGTTGAATGTTCGCTGGGTTCCAGTTTTACCATCTTGTTTTTCAGGTTATTGGAGGAATTCTTGCTTTGGCACCTGCCCATCTCTTTTTTCAAATGCTCTCTGATGGCTTTTCTGTTACAGGATCAGGGCCTTTTGCTAGCCAGGGTCCTCACAGACAAAAGGCTTAGCTTGGTGCCTGCAAGCTTAGTGAAACAAAGGAACTCTGCCCAGGTGCACTCACCACCATGTCCCAACCTCAAAACAGGCTGAGCTGGGGGGTCTTATGTCCCCAAAGAAGGAAAGCAGTGCTTGGGCTGAAGCTGGAGTGGCATAGGGAGAGAGAGGCAGTAGCCTGGGAGAGAAAACCCTGCAGAATGACCAGGAAGATTTGGGGGGCTAACAATCTGAATTCATTGCTGTCACTGTGTCCCATAAGTTTGGGTGTTTTCTCAATATATTTTCATTAAATTATGGAAAGGCTTTAATTTCTTTCTTTATTTCTTCCATGACCCAGCAGTAACTCAGTTGAAAGTTGTCCGGTTTCCATAACTTTGTAGGTTTCCTGGATTTTCTGTTGTTGAAACCCAGCTTTAATTCATTATGGTCTGATAAGGTACAGGGGATTATTTCATTTTCTTTGTACCCAGCTTTAATTCATGATAGTCTGATAAGGTACAGGGGGTTATTTCATTTTTTTGGTATCTAATGAGATTTGCTTTTTGGCCAACTATATAGTCAATTTTAGAAAAGGCTGCATGAAGTCCTAAGAAGGTATTTGTGTGTGTGTGTGTGTGTTTGTGTGTGTGTGTGTGTGTGTGTGTGTGTGTGTGTGTGTGTGTTTGGGTGAGAATTTCTGTGGATATCTGATAGATTCATTTGAGTCATAACATATGTTAGTTCCATTATTTTTTCTGTTTGGTTTCTGCCTGGATGATCACTCCGTTGGGGATATTGGAATGTTCAAATATCCCACTATTATTGTGTGAGGTTCAATGTGTGATTTAAGTTTTAGTGATGTTTCTTTTACAATGTTTGTGTCCATATATTTGGGAAATAGATGTTCAGTACTGAGGTACCATATTCATGGTTTTTCCATTGATGAGTGTGAAATGCTTTTCTCTCTTTGTATTAATTTTGGATGGAAGTCCCTTTAATTAGATATTAGGATACTTATACCAGCTTGCTTCAATTTGGTTGGAAAATAATTTTCCATTCCTTTACTCTGAGGTAATATCTATCTTTGACACTGAGGGTTGTTTCTTGTATGCAGCAGAAAGATGTATCCTATTTCATATCCAGTCTGATAGTCTGTGTCTACTCATTGGGGAATTGAGTTCATTGATATTAAAGGATATTAATGACCAATGTTTATCAATTCCTGATATGTTGTTAGCAGTGGAGTTTGTGGTGCTACTGCTGTGAGATTACATATTGTGTGTGTTTTCATGATTATACTTAACTTCCTGGGGTTGAAGTTTTCTTTTCAGTACCTTCTGTAGGACTGTGTTAGTGAATATATATTATTTCAATTTGACTTTGTTATGAAATATCTTGCTTGGTCCATCTTATGGTGATTGACCATTTTGCTGGGTATAGTAGTCTGGACTGGCATCCATGTTCTCTTAGAGTCTTCAAGACATTAGCCCAGGCTCTTTTGCATTTTAGTTGCTATTTTGAGGAGTCAGGTATGATTCTAAGGTCTTTATATATTTCTTTGCCTTTTACACAGGCCACATTTAAAATTATTTCTTTGTTCTGTATTTTAGTATTTAATTATTATGTGGCACAGTAATTTGCTTTTCTGATCCAATATATTTTGTGTTCTATAAGCTTCATGTATCTTTATAAGTTGACAAAATCTTCTTCTATTATTTTATTAAATATACTCTCAGGGTTTTTGAGCAGAGTTTCTTCTTTTTATATTCTTATAATTCTTAGATTTGCTCTTTTTATGGTGTCTCATATTTCTTGGATGTTTTGTGATAGTAATTTTTTAGATTTAAATTTTTCTTTTACCAATGAATCTATTTCTTCTATCATGTCTTCAATGTCTGAGATTCTCTCTTCCATTTCGTTTATTCTGTTGCTGAAGCTTGCATCTCTAATTCCTGTTCACTTATCCAGAATTTCAAGAATTACCTCAGTTTGTGTTCTTCATTGCCACTATTTCCATTTTGTGGTTTTGAGGTTTTCTTCCTTTACTTGTCTATCTTCAATTTTAAGGCTTATTAATAGTTCTTTTTATTATTTATTTGAAAATACAAACCTGGTTTGCTTTCTTGTTGACAGAGATTTCTGTCTCACCTGTTCCCGCAGTCATTCAGTCCCAAAGAAATACTCAGAGGTCTACATTAATACATTAATTAAACCAGTTGGCCTTTAGCTCAGGCTTCTCATTAACTCTTTCATTCTATATTAACCCATAATTCTTATCTGTGTCAGCCACATGGCTAGGTACCTTTTATCAGCAAGGCATTCTCATCTTGCTTTCTCTGCATCTGGGTGACAACTGCAGACTGAGAATTTCCTCTTCCCAGAATTCTCCTGTTCTTGTCACCCCACCTTATTTCCTGCCTTACTACTGGTCAAACAGCCTTTTATTAAAACAATACAACTGACACATTTCTACAGGGTACAAGATAATTTTCTCACAGCACTTTCTGGTATATAAGAAACTTCCTATTTTATAGATTACAATATGAGGACATGTATCAACATGGAAACAAAGCATTACAAAATGTGATTATGAACAGACTATAGACAACAAATAATATCATAGCACTTAACTTCTGTCCTTCCCTCTACAAGACAAGGTATTATTAGACTGAGGCCTACAGACAGGGATTAATGAGTCTCTAATACCTAATGTGTATTTAGATCACAGCTGTCCATCACTTGCTGAATATGATTCTTACTCACAAGGAGTCTTTAGTTGAGTCATAGTTATCAACCCCTAGTTCTTTTTTCTGTCTGGACAACCCCTGGTTCTTCTGTCTCTTTGAGCTGCACCCAATGAATTACATCTACTTCACCTTCTGATTTGAACTATAAAATAGACTTAAAAAACAGATCCAAATAATAATAATATATTGTAGTGTATAAAAATGTGAAACTAATTGCAAGTGAATAAATATTTATAGGAATAAACTCATGTATTATAAGACTTCACAGCATGTGGTATTTTGTGATAGACAGTATATAATCCCAACACTAAACATTTAATTTCCCCTCTCCTATATTTATCATATATACATGTGTGTGCATATTTAAAATATTATATATATATATATATACACACACATATATATATAAATTGAAATAAACCAAAGAGATATGTATGTGAATGTTTAGAAAGGGAAAGACAAAAGAGGAAAAGATTAAATTATGATCTCAAAAATTAAATAAATAATTTTTAAAAATTTCATCAAAAATTAATTTTATTGTATTTCTCACTTTCTTCCTCTTTCCCCCTTCCTGCCCTCCTTGTGTGTGTGTGAGTGTGTGTGTGTGTGTGTATGTGTGTGTGTGTGTGTGTGTATCTGTGTGTGCATGTATGTTTGGTGACACTGGCTAGCATTGAATATTCTGGAACCTACTGGTGTGAGTGTAAGAAAACAAAGGCCAGTTCTATGCAAGTACAGAATGCTCTTAACAGTTGACCTATCTCACCAGTCCCTAATCCATCACATTGGATTTGGATATTCCAAATACATTTCACATTGCTTGAAATTGTTTTTATTTGTTGTACCATTAAATTCCTTATGCTTAGAAAGCCTTTAGTTATTATGTTTTATTTTTCCTTTCCCATTCTGTCTTTTCCCCTTGCCTATAGGTTCTCAGAATTCAGGTGTCCCATATACTGAAGGCCATGATTGTCAAATGTCTTGATCAAAAGAAAACTGATTTAATGTATTTATTTGGGGTCTTCTAAATATTTTCTTGAAAATATATATTGATTGATTTACATACGTATGTAAAATGTACTCTGTGGTAATAAAGTATACATTTGTTTGACTATATACTAATTTACCCTTGTAAAGGATCATTGCTCTTAATTCTTTCAAAGTTTTCCTGTTCACATTATTATCTATTACATGTTTATCCATCTACTATCATGTGACAATCCAGCCTTCCTCTAGCTCCCAGTTCCATGAAGTGCAGTATGAGATATATCCTTGTATGTACCCTTTATAAACCAGCATATCAGTTTGTTTTATGTACTCTGAGCAGAAATTCTTTTACCACAGAGAATAATTACACAAAATTTTGCAGATCACGTTGATTTAGTCTCATCAATGACTATACTGTCTCATCCTTCCACGAGCAATTCATTAGAGTCACAAGATTAAGAATTTACTTTGGAGAATAAGCATGAAGTATCTGTCGCAGTGTTTTATTCTGAAATTAAAGCTGCACCATCTTGCCATATTCCACTTTACATTTTTTCACAAAGCTGTTATCTTTTTAAAATATCTCTTCCAACTCAATGTGCACATTTACATTTACAACATGCAGCAAACAGTAGACTTATGAGTCTCTAAAAGTAAATTAAAATTTGTCTGTTGAGAGTTAATACTATGCTAGAAAGAATGATTATCTGTCATAGATGTTGATATTTCAACACTAAAGAAGCAGTAAATATGCAGTTATTTAACAAGGGAAAAATGTAGGTTGCAGTTGAAATTATGGCTCTTTGCTAGCCTATAACATATTATGGATAGTGACTGGCATAATCTAGGTAAGCTCAATGAATTCCCACAGAACCTTAAATGTAGAAGATGAAGTCAAAAGAATCAGAGACAAAAACAGACATGAGGACAGAATCAGCCTCACTATGGCATATGTTGGGGAAGATTTAACTGGTCATTTAACTAATGATTGAGAAAGAGAACTCAAAGTGAGTGATGAAGTCAAACTCCAGAAAATCAAAAAGTCAAGAAACTTTGTTGCTCTCATTGCATTTATAAAAGGTCTGTAACTACACAACTAATGAATGAACTGCTGCAATAAAAATAGAAGATTCACAGTGCTTTGATAATGCCACACCAGCTGAACACAGATAGTTTTCACATAAAGGATTCGAGAAGACTTTAAGTATGAGAAAGCTATTGATTTCCAAAGCTCTATCGTCATGAAAACAGGCTGATAAAACTACTCATTTGCAAATATTTTTACCGTTATGCCTTTCTGACAAAGTAATAATTCCCTATAGGGAAGATCCATAGACCCAAAGGGCAGAACCAGAAAGGAAAGATTTGAATTGGAATTTTTCCAGGTTTTGAAATTTCCTAGAATTCCTGTTTTATATTAAAAATTTTCTGGGTGATTACTTTGTTCCTTAGAATGGCAGTGTTTATACCAGATAGCCCTTTCTTTATAGCTAATACAAAATCTTCAGCTATGGAAACTTATGTTCCAATTTCACAATACTGAAGGAAAAAAAAATGAAATTTTATCCCAGGATTCTTGTAACCTTCATTGTGCTGGAAATCTGATTCAGTGAGGTGGTTGACTTGAGATCTTAAACTGACAACATTAAGAAGATTTGGATACAGAGTTGAAAAATTGGGGAATATGATAGTTGAATTTTGCATATAAGACAGTTATGAATCTCTGGGGCACATAGAAGATTATAATGGCTTGAATAATTGACATGTGAATGTTCACATCCCAATTAAGAAAATTTGTGAATATATTATGTTCATAGTAAAGGGAACTTTGTAGAAACAGTAATGATTCTGTGTAATTATTCTTGATTAATTTATGGATATAATATAATAAAAACATTCTTATAAATGAAGAAAAGAAAATCAGAATATTAATAGATAAAATAGTATGAGAAGAAGGTTGACCACCAAAAACTAAATGTCAAATCAAGTAAAAGAAAATCTTCTTTTAGGTCCATCAAAAAGATAGACATCCCAGCCAGCTCTTCTATATAATAAATTCAGTGATACCTATTTTAGACTTATGGCTTACAAAGTAATAAGTGGTGTAATTTTGTATTTACTCATGAAGTTGTTAATTTGATACCAACTGAATAGATTAAAAAATCCATGTGTATATTTTGATAAAATTGGTTTTGTTGCAAGAAAGTCCCTTGGCTTTCCTACATTCTCTTAGGGAATAGTTTTAAGGGTAAGATGTCTTTAGGGATGTTTATTTTAATTTTGTTCATGTTAAAAGAGCTACAATGTAGAATTTAGTCCAAGATCAGCTATTGCAAAGCTTCTGTGCTGATGTGTGTTCCTAACACCACATGATAAACTGTAAGTGAAAGCTGGCAGAACTACCTTGGTGTCTGGGAAATGCTACAAATTGTAATGATCTTCTGAAATGTATAGATAGTAAATTTTTGAAGAAATGCACACGTAATCTTATAATCTTAAGAGTCCAAAATCCAAAAGAGTTCCTGGAAACTGGTGGTCAGCATTATTTATTGAATAATGAGTGATTGAATCACCTGCTCTTCCCAGAAACATCCAATCGTTTTTTTATCTTCAGGCACTTCCTAGTCTTGCATCTGTCAGCAGTAACGTCCCTCCTTACTCATCTTCTTCATTTCTGTTCTTTGATGAGATTATAGTCTTTCTCTTTCTGAGATACCATTATAAAGGTATATAACATATTAAGGTGACACAAAGGACAATATAATGGATGTAAGAAAGACGTTATCTGAGATGACATCTTCCATATTTTATATTCAGGTTTGTGTCTCTACCATCTATATACAATGTGTGTACACTGGATTACTGATTGACATGATGAATAAAATGCAAATGGAAGTGCACATATGAATAAAATTATTAGTGTGTTTGTGTGAGAAAAACATTGGTTTTTCTTTTATTTTCTTACTCTTCACTCTCATAGCTACTTAAACAATTCCTTTTAAATTTGGCATCTATTACCATAATTATCATTGTATGTGTGTGAGAGAGAGGCAGAAAAACAGAGAAAGCATCTGTGTGTGAGTGTGTGTTTAGTTCTACATACTAAAAGTATGGCTTAATGAATTCTAACCAACCATTCTACCACTGAACTAGATCCACAAAACTGCTAAAATGACCAATTGTTTCTTGAAGATAAAGTATTCTCAAAAAATACAGCAAAGCCAGTTCTAACTACTTCTGTTAATACTTGCATTACCTCTTCTGGAGAACAAGTAAAATAAATAATTTGAACTAAAATGATGTTTAAATATTATTCTGATAATATTCAAATTCTTGACTTGTTAAATATTGAACCAAGAATTTATTATAGAACCATGTAATTCATGGCTAGCCTCAGTGACAAGAATTTCTTAAAATTGATAATGATTCTTCCAGTGTTGACACAGGCAATAAAAATACTACCCAGAATTCACAAACATCTTCATTTTTTACCTCTTTATTCATATGTTGGTATTCTACACTTGACTTCCCAGCAATATTTTTGTTAAATAGCACCAATGTTACTCAGTATATAAGTCTAGAGTCATAGAGCAGTGATGGTAACAACTTTTGTCTCAGTATCTTCAGTTTATATAAATAGTAATCCCACACATCCTTCCCAGAAGGCCAAGACAAGTATTATATGCCCCATTTTCTCATTCTCAAATATACCCAATTCATATTCCCTACCACAGTACATAGATTTGTTAATTACATGCAAGTTTAAATGCTATTATAATACTTAATAATTCTATGTTATAGAAAGTAAAAAGAAACTTACTTTCATATTTCTTTAAATAGCACAGTGTAAACAATATTTTAAGGGATGTAAAAATAATGTCAACTAAAATGTATTTTTAATGTTAAGTCATTAAACTTTGAGATTTTAGGTTTTCTGGAAGAAATAATGGAAGGAAAGTTCCTGAACCTCTCATCCCTACTAGTCTCAGTTCCAGAGATGCCAGGAACAATATGTGATCATATTATCTTTAAATTCCTTAAGAAATTAAGGCTGAAGAAGTACAAGTTGTATTTCATTAGGTATTATTATTATTAAGACCTGACTATGGAGGCATATGCCTTTAATCCTAACACTTGGGAGGCAGAGGCAGGTGGATTGCTGTGAGTTCTAGTCCAGCCTGGTCTACAGGAGCTAGTTCCAGGACAGGCTCCAAAACTACAGAGAAACCCTGTCTTGAAAAATAAAAAATAAAAAAACACTAGAAAGCATAAATATTTTTGCTCACAGCAATCCAACAAGATGGGCAACCTCCTGTAGTGTGTAACTGCATTTGGTATTCTCAAGAAGAAGAATGCACTGGATTTATTGAATTACAAGCAACATGCATAACAGCTTCTCCCTTGTGAACATTTCTTTTTTTTTCTTTTTTTTTTTATTGAGAAAAGGAAAAAAAAAAACAAGTTTCCA
>NW_004949098.1:9753977-9754702 GCF_000317375.1 Microtus ochrogaster
CTAGCTCTTGTAGACCAGGCTGGTCTCGAACTCACAGAGATCCGCCTGCCTCTGCCTCCCGAGTGCTGGGATATATTAGCCAGATCATTTGGGTTTACAAATTTTGAATTACTAGGCCAAGCAAGTCAAAACACCTTATAGCAACTGCCAGATGTAGCCAGAATTTGTACAATGACAGACAACTTCCCTTCTTTTATCTTATATGCAACTGGAAAAGAGTCAAATAAAGTCATATTTATCATACCAAGTACATCAGATGCTCCCATTTTGACTTAGCATACCTTCAAGGTGTCTATGCTAACAACATCCATTCAGAGTATTCCTGAAATCTCACATTTGTGACAATAAAATTTTTCTTTTTTTTATTTTTAATTCTTTTTTATTGAGAAAAGGAAAAAAAAACAAGTTTCCACCTCCTCCCAGCCTCCTATTTCTCTCCCCCTCCTCCCACTCTTCCCCTCCTCCTCCCACCCTTCTCCCCCTCCCCCCACTCCTCTCCCCCTTCCTCTCCAGTCCAATGGGCAGTCAGGGTTCCCTGCCCTGTGGTAAGTCCTAGGTCTTCCCCCCTCCGTCCATATTTAAAAAGGTGAACATCCAAACTGGCTAGGCTCCCACAAAGCCAGCACATTACGTAGGATCAAAACCCCATGCCAGTGTCCTTAGCTTCTCATCAGTCCTCATTGTTCTCCATGTTCAGAGAGACCAGTTATATCCCATGCTTTTTC
>NW_004949098.1:9757239-9784166 GCF_000317375.1 Microtus ochrogaster
TATACACAAAGGATATAGAATCAGAGAGGGAAATCAGAGAAGCTTCACCTTTCACGATAGCCTCAAACAGCATAAAATATCTTGGGGTAACTCTAACCAAAGAAGTGAAAGATCTATTTGACAAGAACTTTAAGGCATTGAAGAAAGAAATAAAATTTTTCTAAACATCTCTATCCTTGGTGTTTACAAAATCAGTGGCAATTGCTATCTTCCTTCCTATCTCAGTTTCTGATAATAGTCACTTGTTCCTTATTGCTAGACAGTCTTCGCTTCATCGGAAAATCTCGGCTGTGTTCACCCTACTTCAGAGTCTGGCCTTTGAGCAGCTGTTGTGCCCAGATTCTGATCTTACTGCTAAGTCCATGCACAGAATTTCCTAACATAGTTCATGACTGTTGGAGTCGGACTCTGTTCTTTCAGTTTTGCTGTTCTTTATATCCAGTTTTGTGCGGCAACAATTTAGTTTTCTGTTGCTTTGTTGTCTTGTTGCCATTCAGTTTCATTTTTTCACCTTATAAACCTGTTATTCAAGTCAGCTTTACAGCTCAGCTAATTTGAGGTTCTTACTGGACAAATATACATTTTAATAAACGTCAATGGATGTCATAAACAAAATGAAATTATTTTCTCTGTCTCAGCATATTGTGCTATTTGCTTGACACTTCATTGAAACAGAGCATTCTCTTTGGTTTATTACATGACATAGAACACAAATCATTGTGTAAGCATTTGAAATGGTTGAGCTTTCTATTAAGGGCCTAAAAGAACAACCATAAATTAGCACAGTCAATAGGACATTGGCTACTCTTGTATGGTAGTCAAAATGTAAATATCATTTTTGATGGAAGAGAAAACTTCTAACATTAGAGCTAAGCGAAAGGTGTTTTGTTGTTTGTTTGCTTGTTTTTAATTTCATACAATATATTCTGATCAGGTTTTCCCTCTCCAGACTTTCCCAGATCCTCACAACGTCCCCACTCATCCAACTCTCTGTCAACTCTTTCTAGCTTTACAAAAAGCAAACAAAAATAAGAAACTAAAACAACAACAACAGCAACAACAAAACACTCTAAGAGACTCACACACAAAATTCCCCAAAACCCATCAGAAACACAAAACTGGAAACCATAATATTTGAGCTAAAGACAAAAACAAAAATTGTTCAAACACAGCAGTGTTGGTGTGTGTGTGTGTTTCTCAAGTGAGTCCAATTGTTCAATATTTATACACATCTTTGAATAGTAAAAGAAGTTTTAATTCAGAGTTTTCTCTGTGAAATACCTCATATCACTAAAAATGATCTCCATTGTAAATAAGATATCTTACTCTATTGTAGCACTATTAATCTGTATTCTATCTTCTGACTAGACCAGATGCCTAATCAAAACAAGCATTGTGCCCAGAAACAATATCACATAGAACGTACAATTTTATATATAAAAAAGATGGAAAGTGACATGAGGAATATCCAAGAGAAAAGTAAAAGGTAGGTTACTTTCAAAGTCATAGAAACAAATTTTGGGAATTTATCCAAAATGGCATTTTTTAATATTTAAGTAATGTATTCAACTTTATAAGTAAAGAGTTAACATGGCAAAACTTGTCTATCCATTTCATTTGAAGTAGGATCAAAGCGGATACCATTGCCAACACAGAGCATCCTAGAGCAGTCATTATGTTTTTGAAGTTAATGAAGAATGACTCTCTGATTTCTCACGACTTTGGAAATGTTTGAAAGTCACTTTTCTTCACTGAAAAAATTGTATCGTCCAACTAGGTTAATACATTCAGTTTCTACATGGGAAACTTTGTAATACTTTGTATATGTTTTGAAATCTAAAAGTTTGGTTGTTGGATGCACACACACACACACCAAAATCAACAGTTGATGAAATCTTTTCTATAAAACTATGTAGTTTTACCACTTGTTCTATGTGTGTGTGCCTATATACTTTCTAACATTTGTAGATCATCTGTAATGCCTTATAAAATAGAAATGCTATGAAATACTGTTTATACTATACTATTTAAAGAATGATGGAAAGACAATATGCTGTGCATATTTAATACAGAAAAGAACAATTCTTTTTAATCAACTGTATTTGATTTTTGTTTGGCTTAAACCAATGTCACAGTATCTGTAGACATGAACATTTCTATATTCTGTTCCACCTAGCCAGCAAGAGCCCATTGTGCATCCATCACATAGCCTGTGATGAAGTTAAGCTTTTCTACAGATGTACTCAAGCAGATGTATTTAAGGTTTGCAAAGATGGACTCAAGGTCTTAAAAAGAGTCATTCTGGAACATTCAGGTCTAATTTAAGTGACCATTCATATGTTAAACTCTTTCTACCTCAGACATTAATTTAAGTGGTATCCCAATTATTTTAGTTTATAAATACTTGTATCAAAGTTTTTTTTTATTTATTATGTATTGTGCATATACATGAAAAGGACACATATGAGATCTAAGGACAACTTGGAAGAATTGATTTTCTCCTATCACTTGAGACTCTTGGTTCAAATTCAGTTGAACTGCAGACACATTAACGTGCTAGGCCATTTTACTGCTCCATCTTTCCATTATTTTAATACTGAAAGGCTGAAAGGTCTATACACAACTCTCACTAGAATTTCTAAAAGCAATAGAGCTTGACTTTATTCCCCAGATTTCTTTCCCTTAGTTGAGAAATGTATATTCTCTTTTTATTATTATTTTCTTTTAATGTCCTCTCTGAGTTCTCTATTCAAATGTTAAGTACTACAATCAATTCAGATAAAGTCCTGAGAATATAGCCTTATAGAATCCAGGGCTCCAAAGGATGAAGCTCTATATTCTGATGACACTGTCTGAACTGCAATGTGGGAAACACAAATTTAGTAGATATAATTAAAGTTTTCAAACATGACTCATTTTCAGAGCACTTTAGTGTTGCGGATTGGGTACTCAAATGCCTCCTTTACAGGATTACTTTGAATAAAATGCTGGTTTCTTCAGTTACATATGAAAATTTTACACAATGCATTTAGAACAATGAATTAGATTTATTCATTCGTTCATTTCTTATCAGGAGCATATTGCAAAACTAACAATTTATAATTTGGAATGCATTTATCCATTATCCAACTTCAGTAAAGTGTGACGTGCTCAGGTCAGACAACTCTTTTCTAACTACAAAGAAAACATTTCATCTTTGCAAATGTTAATGTCTAGCCCTGCTCTTTCTAATTCGATTACATTCTCTTAGCGCTTCACTTTTAGTTCCCTCAGGCTCCATTTTAAAATTGTTTACCAACTGCTGCTCACAATTACTACCACTGTATTTTCTAATAACATAATGAGGGGAAAGAAAAGACAGTCCCCAAGGTTTGGATTTATATCAGAGCATAGAGGAATTTGTATCTCACTAGGATTCTGTAAAAGGGTTTAGTAGAAAGGTTTTGGGGTTTTTTATTTGGTTGTTTGGTTTGTTTTTTAATATGTTCCCTTTCCTATTTTCTTTAAACTTGCCCTAAATCAACTCAATGAAGAGTGCCCGTAGAAATATGTTCGGGTCCTTGTGTAACATGGTCAACTTTAAGAGACCATGCCCTAAATAATAGAACACTGGAGGAATGATTGGACAAAATAAAAATAAACTCAATGTGGTTTTATTTTGTACAAAAAATATTTAATGATATATTCCCATAATATATTTCTCAAAGATAAAAAAGTTGAATAGCAACACATATAGATTTCTAGCAGTTAGGGATATTGGGATCTAGAAGAAAATACAGACATTACGTATCTTCCATCTACTTCTTCAGATCTACATTTTAGCATTATATTAAGTAAGATATACATATCTGTGACATTGTATGAAATTGGATGCCACCCTAAACTCTAACTAATCATCATCCAGTTAGTTTGTTGTAGCTGGTAGTGAAGAAGCTGTGCACATGTTCTCTTCATCCCTTTGTTCTGACCATCGTCATGTCTATCTTAACACATTTAAGATTCTTTCCAATTTTATAAAAGAATTACATATTACTAAATTCTGTAATTTCACTCCCATATTTTACCTCTCTAAGCCTGTTAACAACATCTGACTAACATATTCTCTAGTCTTTCATTTAAATTGCTGTTGATTTGAACAGCAACAGAATTCAACTTGTCATTTTATGATTCAAATGCCTAGCTGCCTTCTTCTGACTTCCCCATTCTTCCCATTTTGCAGACCTTCTTCCTATATCTGCTGATTCTTTCTCACACTCCTGACCTGCACATTTTGTAACTCATAGAACACAGTATGCTAATGGTAGCAACTCTACACCCACTGCCCAAGAGATGTTTAGATTTTTCTGATTCAATTCTGGTGACCCATATAGTGTAGCTCTAAGAAGCATTTTAATCAAAAAATACTTTTCATATCCAAACTTAAGCTCTGTGTTCTACATGCAAGCATTCTAGAAAACAAGAACCACAGAAAGCAGGTAGTCTCTGTTATGCAGATCAGCTAAGAAAAGAACTGCCAGATGTTGATGGAGTACATCTGCCACACTGAGAATTCAAGCTATGCATGCTCCATCTCAATATACTACAAACCACCCTAGATCTTACCTCTTCCACTTAACTCTGCTTAATATGTGGCTATGTGCTTTAGCGCTACCAAATTTTCACTGTAGAAATAAATAAAACTTTCCAGCATTTCACTTCAGTTCTCAACTCTTCAGTTCAGGATTTCCTTTGGTTTTAAACCTCAATTAGAGGGAAAATTAAATTTTTTGATGGTTTTTATTGTCTGTGTGTTCAGACTCCAAAAAGGTTACTTATCTCATTCCCTTCACGCTTCTTATCTGGTGCCTTCTCCATAGCCACATTCGCTGCTTTTTAATCATCCTTAGAGCACCAGGTATGGAGCTCTGGAAAGGGAAAAGCATGTGATGAATTGAGTTCAGATTCTCAGAAACCATATAAATCATCCTCCACCTCTGTAGTAAGATGGTGGACAGAGACCAGAGATTTTTGAAGTTCACAGGCCAGGTTTCCTGGAATGTGCAACATGGAATAAAAAGACATTGTTTCAAAGACAGTGCGCAGCAAAGACCAACTCCTAGAGCTGTCCTCGGACACATGAGCACATATGCACATAGGAACAGGTTCACATAAATACAAACTCACCTATGTATATGCATGCATTCCCAATGAAGCTGTAATAGCCAAGTGACCCTCATGTAAAGAAATAGGTATTTGATATTTTTGACCCCACACACATACATTCCAGAACATAGTGCTGTCTCTCCACTTCCTTTCTGGATTTAACTTATATACATTATTCCATGAGATCTTTATACACAATACCAAAAGTATTGCTACTACCATCACATAGTCTTCTTATTCCTCTTCCTTCAAATTGGTCAGACTCACTTGGCCAGGAGAATTTATAAGCTGAACATTCTTTTTATTTATTTATTTATTTATTTATTTATTTATTTATTTATATTTATTTTTTTATTAAAAATTTCTGCCTCCTCCCCGCCTCCCATTTCCCTCCCCCTCCCCTTACTCCCTTCTCCCTCCCTCTCCAATCCAAAGAGCAGTCAGGGTTCCCCGCCCTGTGGGAAGTCCAAGGACTGCCCCCCTCCATCCAGGTTTAGTAAGGTGAGCATCCAAACAGGCTAGGCTCCCACAAAGCCAGTACATGCAGTAGGATCAAAACCCAGTGCCATTGTCCTTGGCTTCTCAGCAGCCCCCACTGTCCACCATGTTCAGAGAGTCGGGTTTTTAGAATTGGCAAGAGACTTGACTCTAGAGGGGTTCCCAGGGGTCCAGGGAGATGTCCCCAGCTATTTCCTTGGGCAGCTGAGGAGAGGGAGCCTAAAATGGCCGGATCCTATAGCCATACTGATGAATATCTTACATATCACCATAGAATCTTCATCTGGCAATGGATGGAGATAAAGACAGAGACCCACACTGGAGCATCGGGCTGAGCTCCCAAGGTCCAAATGAGGAGCAGAAGGAGAGAGAAAATGAGCAAGGAAGTCAGGACCGCGAGGGGTGCACCCACCCACTGAGACGGTGGGACTGATCTAATGGGAGATCACCAAGGCCAGCTGGACTGGGGCTGAAAAAGCATGGGATAAAACCAGACTCTCTGAACATGGCGGACAAAAATAAATAATTTAAAGACAAGCAGATTCTTCATTTGCATAACTCAGCAAACTGAGTGTCCAGATGTTTTATACTCTGAAACAAAGTCTTCATAATCTAAGAACTTTACTAAATAATCAGGAAAATATTTAATATCTTCCATCAAATGCTTAGGGCCCACTCAGAAAAAATATTTAGTATGTGAAACCCTCAAGTTTGAGCCTCAACAGTGAAAACAGAAATGAAAAAAAAGCAATGCACATTCAAGATGGGATGGAGAACAGTTGACTCACTGGCTGATGATGCAAAAGTCCTAAGTTTGTTTCTCAGCACCCACATGTAAGCTTACAACCATCCTATGACTCCAATTTCAGGAAATCTTGCGCCTCTTATTTCCTCTGAGGGCTCCTGCACATATATGGCACACAAACATTGTTAGGTACACACAGAAGCACGTAGATAATGTTTTCAAAGGGGATATAAAAAAATCTTCATAGTATATAATTTATCCTAGTTTATTTTAATACATGTTTTTTCCTGCTATATTTAACTACTAATTGGTTGACATTTGGTGGTTTCAGTGAAGAAAAGACAAAGCACATATACCCTGAAATATTACTAACTACTCACTATACATCGATAATTCCTGACAATAAAGGAAATAGAAATTGGTGTTCCCTTGTTTTAAAGCAAAATATTTAAACAAATTGGAAATATTGATTCTTCCAAACTGCTGGAATGCCTAACACTCAACCCTTAAAATTTCATTGCATGACTTCTTTTAACAGCTATTTTTAAATGTTTTTAAGTAATGAATACATACAAGATAGTTCTTTAATTAATAAGATTCATTGAATCCACAACTTAGAATAAAACACGTAGACTTTATAAATCAGAAACTATCAACAAACAGGAAAGAATTAACATATTTTTGATATGAACGCTTTACAGCCTTTTTTTTCTGTTCTTCCTTTCATTTCAACACAGGTAAAGAAGGAATTCCCCAGTCATCCATTTCAGTCTAGATATTGTGGTTCTGATTTTAAACACTAAAATTGTTCTTTCAGTAAGTGAGGGCATCTAATTAAGGCTTTCAAATGTTATACCACTTTATGATTCAAGAAATCAGCTAAGGCATGAGTAATAGGTTCCATGCAACCTGGAATTTAGTTTAATGGAAGCAACTAGGGGAAATGTCAGTCACTCAGCTAGGTTCTGCAGCAATTAGCAAAAAGTATGTGCAAAAGATGATTTATCTGTTCACTTCATTGTCATTTGAACATGCAAATATTTGAACACTTAGATAAAAAGCTTACATTAACAAAATTTGTTTTCAGAATTCCAAACATAGTAAGCTTGACAATTTGGAGTGAGGCTATAGAACAATGTCAAAGAAACAAAATGAATTTGTTGTTTGTAATGCACTCAGCAAATCATCACAATAAGTATTGTTTGAGGGAGATGGAGAGAAAGATGCTCGATGAGTTAAGACACTTGCCACTAAGCCAAGCCTGATGACTTGAATTCAATCTTCACAACCCACAAGGGGGAAGGAGAAAACAGAGTCACTCAAGTTTTCCTGTGACTTCTACACGTGCACTCTGGTATAAACATGCCCTCTCCCCAACCCCATCCCTTGCTTACTCTCACTGTCTCGATAAAAATGTAATGTAAAGATTTAATGGTAATGTTTGGAAAATTGTGTACAACTCTGGAAGTCTTAAAAAAAAACCTCAACTGTCTGAAAGCTATTAAATTTTAGATTATTTTCTCCTCCAGGATGCATGAGTCTACTTGAAGAAGTGTGTGTTCTAATGATACTGCTGTGAGGGACCGTGGTATAGAGAGATTTATTCTTTAGCTTTTAGAGAACAAATACGGAAATTTCAGAATTAATTATTCAAACATAGTAAATAAAATAGATTGTTTCATGCCAAATAAGTTTTCAGAGAACCTTCATCCAATAAATGAAGGAAACAGATGCAGAAACACACAGCCAAACATGAGCCTGAACTCAGAGAATCCTGCTGAAAAGAAGGAAAAAAGTTTGTCAGAACTAAAGGGATTAAGGCCATCACAAGAAAACTCACAGAAACAATTAACCTGGGTGGTGTAGGAGGCCCTTCTGTATTTGTGTTGCTTTCATTGTTTATTAAAAAACTGCCTTGGCCTAGTTGATAGGTAAGGAAGACAGAACAGAACTCCTGGAAGAAGAGCAGAGTCAGGCAAATGCCATGATTCTCCTGCCCAGGATGAGCACTGGTTAGTTAGATTCATGCAGGTAAGCCACAGTCAAGTGGCGATATACGTTAATGGAGATGGGTTAAACTAATATGTGAGAGTTAGCCAATAAGAGGCTAAAAATAATGGGTCAGGCAGTAATTTAATTAATACAATTTCTGTGTGGTTATTTCTGGTGTAAGCTAGCAGGGCAGCTGGGACACAGCCTGCTCCTTTACATCTGGGCTCATAGGAACTCTCAGAGTCTGAACCAATGACCAAGGAGCCTGCATGGGACCAACCTAGGTCCTCTACATATTTGTGAGAGTTATGTAGCTTGGTCTAAGTGTGAGACTCCCAATGCTTTGACTGGCTCTTGGGAATCTTTTTCTCAAACTAAATTGCCTCACTCAAACTTTTTACAAGGGGTGGTGGTTACTGTTATTGCAACATGATATTCCATGTTTTGTTGATACCCATGAAGGCCTGCCCCTTTCTGAACAAAAGCACAGGAAGAGTGCATTGGAGGGGTGATGGTGGAAGGGAAGTGGAGGGAGGGGATGGGAGTAGAGGAAGGAAGGGAAACTAATACTGGGTTGTAAAATAATAAATTAACTAATTAATTAAAAACAAATTATGCTACAATAGAAAATGATCTTAAAATGAAAGAAACTCAACTTTGAAAGGAAATATGACTGTAACAAAGGTGATATAATATTATACTCTATAGAATATATATATGTAAGTATATATGCATTTACTTATATAGTGTGGGTGTGCATATAATGTTCATCACAGCATCCAGATAGAGGCCAAAGGGCAACCTGCAAGGCTTGATTCTTTTCTTCTATGAGTTCTGGTAATAGAACTCAAATCATCCAGCTTCACCACAAGAATCTTTTCATACTGAGCCATCTCACCAGTTTCTGGTTTTAAAATTTAAAAAAAAATCTAGCTTATTGTATTGACTTGGATTCTTGGAGTCGATCAGATAGTGGGAACATTATCTAATATGAGGCAACTTGTCTGTCAATTTAACAAATGGTGTGATTATTGTATATAATTTTGATAATGAATAAATATGATTTGTTTGTAAAAAATTATAGTAAAATTTATTTTGGCAAAAAATACTATAAACTTACTTGGTACCTTCAGATTTATTTAATTTCATTTTTTTTCCTTTTTTTTTGACAAAGAAAGGATCTCGTTCTTAGATCTTACTTGCAACCTGTGAGGCCCACAGCAAGACAGCAAGGTTCCTAGCCTTGTAGACACTACTACTGGCATGAGGAAATCCCTCCAGTGCCTGGAAATTCTACTGAAATAGACTGTAGAAAAACAACATTTCTGCATGAGCCAAAATACATCTTATCTCAGCTGGAATATGGAGCCTAGAAATTTGCAAGCATTTGGTGACCTTTGGCAAATAATCCATTTCACATTATCAGACATATGCAGAAAAAAGCACATCTCAGGAGGGAGTTCTATACATCTAAGTGGTTTACAAAATAGTGTGAACCTGAGTATTTTTTGATTATATCAGGGAATAGTCAGAACCTAAGATGAATTCTACGTACACAGAGCAAATGCCCTTTGTCCTACATTATGGCTGATTGTTACATCCTAAAAAGAATATAAATGTCTCTTGGACGCACTTCAATTTTCTCCCTTCACAATGGAAATGTGGACATTATTCTTTTTTCTGTCTTTTCTGTCAGTTTCTCAAAAGTTCTGGGTAGAGTATCAACTCTCACTGATGGGAGTGCTATGATCATCACCTATTTTTGGATTGATTCCAAGACAAATTAGAGCAGGCCGTAAGCAATGTTTGTTTTACAATACTGAGTGGGAGGATTAAAAATCTACATAGAACAATAACTTGAACCTGGTGAATGGGAAATGAATTTAGAAGCCAAATGAAGTGGGCTCTAAGCATGGGTACTGTGAAGAAAGTGTTAAAGAGATGCTAATG
The DNA here is from genome assembly GCF_000317375.1 of Microtus ochrogaster. Classification (NCBI taxonomy): domain Eukaryota; kingdom Metazoa; phylum Chordata; class Mammalia; order Rodentia; family Cricetidae; genus Microtus; species Microtus ochrogaster. The sequence continues at coordinate 9,767,567 of NW_004949098.1, forward strand.
GAAGGAAGACAAAGATCTCAAGAAAAATACTCTTTAAAGCCCATCATAAGCCATTATTGTTCACATATTTAACAAATTTCTTTATAAATTATGTACCTGATTGATCGTATGTTTATATAACTACATACATATAAGATTTGAGACATTGTCTCTCTAACAAAATTAAATTTTCTGAAAGAAATATATGCAAACAAAGATCACAGTGATGTATTTTATTGACAGTTTGGCATTAAGTATGTAACACTGTGTCTTTAGACCAGCTATAGCTTTACAGGAAATGAAGCATTGAGAGTGCATATCGCAGGATAACTCACACATAAAATGGGAATATGTCACTCTAGAGGGAGAAAAATACATATACAAGTATGTCATGCTCAATAAACGGTTTAATGATCAGAACAAGGACTATGGTAAAATGAGGATGTGTTGGCAGGAAGAAACCTAAAGAAGGTTGGAATACCATTGTAAACAATGTACAGTGTTTCCCATTGGAACACAACAACTATAAGACAAAATTCACCAGAGAAAATTGCAGTAAATCAAGATGACTTTGGGAGCCCAGTAGAGGGCTCAGTGGTTCAAGAGAGCACACACGTTACAACTCACAGCCATCTATAATTCCAGTCTCAGGCAACCTGATTCTCTCTTCTTGACACTGCGGGTACTATATGAATGTGGTACACAGACACATGCAGGCAAAATATCTACATGGAAAAGAAAAATACATATTTAAGAATGTAAAGATATCTTTGGAAACTTTTACACCTTAGTTGTGAAAAATATAACCTTAAGTTTCTAGTATGTAGAGAAGTAATTTGTTTATAGGTACAATCACATAAAGACTAAGAAAGCATTAAACTCACTAAAGTGGCTCCAGCTGGCAAATTAAGAAATAAAATTCATACTTCAATGTAATAGTATGAATGTTCTCAGATGACAAAAGTGAAACAGCCAACAGACAGTTAGAACTTTGTACCCTTCCTGTACTGGAAGCTTAGCTTCCTCTATATTATATGTATGACAATTTAAAAGAGACTCATGTAACAGCTGAATACAGCAGTAAGTCATCAGGAAATGGGAGGCCTGTATATCATGAGTGAGACTACTCAGTAAGTAAAGGCACTTCTGCCAAACCTGAAGACCTGAGTTAGAACCCTGGGCCTGAAGAATGGAAGGAAAGAACCAACTCCCACCCAAACACAACACTCTCTCTCTCTCTCTCTCTCTCTCTCTCTCTCTCTCTCTCTCTCTCTCTCTCTCTCTCCCTCTTTCACACACATAAAATAAATAAATTAAATAAATAAAACCGGAGGCTAAGTGTACTGCACATGGAATTACTGGTTCAGAATATTTCACAGGAATTTTTTAAAAATCTGGAATGCTTGAAGATTGTCATTAAACTGAAGCATAAAATTCAAATTGCTATCAGGACGCTGAGCACTGTGGAAGCCAGAGAAGTAAACTGAGTCCTGCCTTTTTCATATCCACTGGATTTAGCAATAGATAAGTCGGGATTTATGTGACACAGAGACATTTCAAAGTAATCTTACTACACAAGTCATTTGACACTGATGTAACCATGATAGCCACAGCAGAAGCTAGGAGAAGAAACATTAGAAGATCCCATGCAAAAACCTCATGGGAAACTCTGTGTGTGTATGTATGTGTTGTGTGTTTGTGTGTGAAGTGTATGAGTGTATGTAGTATGTATATATGGTTATAGTGTGGGAGGTATGTGTAGATTTGTGGGAATGTTTATATGGGACATGAGTTATATGTTTGTGCTATGTGTGTGGCATATTTATGTTAACTGCATATATTATAGTATAGTGTGTGTTTATGGTATATGTGTGTATGTTTATAGTGTATATGTTTGTGATATGTGAGCATGTATTTTATGAGTGTTTGTGGTATATGTGTTGTGAATATGTGTATATACTTGCTCTGTGTTTCTGTTTGTGGTATGTAAGGAAATGTATGTTAATGGTGTGTGCTTCTGTATGTTACTGTGTATGTGTTTGTGGTTTGTGTGTGTTTCTACTGCATTCAATGAGCATATGGGTACAAGTGCCCCTGTGTGTACATGTAGAATACAGAAAAACAACCTATGTGTTTTCCTTAGTTACTCTTATCTTGACTGCCTTGAAATGAACCAAAACCAGAACCAAAGCCTCAAATGTGCAGACAGTGAACTCCAAGAATCTGCCTATCAAAGGACTACAATGCTGGGGTTACAGACCTTTGTAGCCATGCCTTACTTTCTATGTTGTGCTGAACATTTAAAATCATGTCTTGTTGCTTGCACAACAAGCATTCTTACTCACAGAACTATCTTCCCAGCACTGGTGTTACTAATTTCACATTGAAATTTTATGAAAATGGGATTTCATTTACAAATACAAAGCCATTTGAGAAGCATAAATATTGTGTCTGGGAGGTCATAGGCCATAATGGGGCATCGACTACCATCGTTCTGCTAAACCATCATGTTCTCACACTGCCTTATAAATACCTGTGTCCTTATACATTAGCTCTACGCATAGCCTATATGAGAGAAGATTCTTCAGCATGATGTGGTTAATTTAGAAATGCTTAAGTGACCGAAAGTGGCCAGAATTAGTGTTGGTGGAGCTATGGTCACTAAATTGAACAGCTTATATCTCCTTCTTCAAGGCTCAGGGAACATTATGAGAAAGGAAGTAAAAAAAAAAATGTAAGGAACAAGTTAGAAAAAGAAGCAAGAATAACAAAAGGCATGTCTTGTAGACATGACATAGCTATTAGACTAATGAAATCACTAGAGATGTGGTTAACTGCACAGGACATGCTTAATACTCATCTCAACACTTTCTCACAAATGGGATGGAGCTGAAGAGGCTCTGCAGTATCAGAGAAACTATTGACAATAGGTCATTAATGGAAAAGGTTGTCATTGTCTGTATATGTATAGCTGCAGATAAATTGCTCTTTATCCATAAATAAGCTAACAAGACAAATATTTTTTCATAAACTCATTGGGACAAATGCTTAAGAAGACTCAACAGTGAGATGGAGACTTGTTGAGAAGGATTCTAGAGGGAGAAGAAAGATATTAGGCAGAGTAATGGCAGATAGAATTACTTAAAATTACTACGTAAACATATTAAACTGTCAAATAGCAATATATTTAACAATATCTGAAAGACAGGATTTCAAGGGAGAGAAAGAAATGTGTAAGTTCTATCTAGTTAGTAAAAAATTGAAAATTTACAAGATCATCAGGAAAGTCAAATGATATTGAAAAATGACTGAGATGAGCAAACTTTTTAAAATGTTTAGTTTGTTTTAGCTGCTTATATTGAGATGGGGCCAAGATCTATATTTCCAGAAAGAGAACAGGCAATAAGTAGCTGTTTATTATTCAATTAAGAGACACACACTGTTACAATTAGAAAGATGAACTTCACCAAAGTTAACAACATGTTTGAAGGTGACAGGTGTATGTTTTATGATTCCCTGAAGGCTCTGTATCTGTCTTTAAGTCTCTTTTATACACAGTGAGGAATTTCATAACGCAAAATGATAACATCCCATATCATAGCATAGTATCACAGTTGGGTGCCTTCTGTCGTTTTCTGTTTAAGCTTCCAGATCTACTTTCTGTGGATATACTATTAGCACTTCAAGGTCATTGCTAAATGACAAAGTTTTCTGGCAAATCTTTCTCTCCCTAACATTTCATGCCTCCCATGTTGTATTCTTCTTTATTTTACTGTTTTTCTATTACCTCTACTATTCATAGCTGTCTGTAGAGTACATGTGATCTAGACATCTGTTCTTTTCTTTTGTGTTTGGCATTTTCAATTACAATCATAAAATCAGTAACTATAACACAGGATTACATTGTCAATGAAGATGTATATGAACTAATAATTTACTGAGTATTGAAGTCTATTAGTAACATAGAAAGGCAATATAAGGCTTCAGATAAAGAATGGAGTCCAGAAGGGTGGCATGCACCTGTAACCCCAGCACTTGAGAGCAGGAGGTAGAAGATCCCTTGAGTCAGACATAGGTTTGTCTACCTTAGAAATTTCAGGCCAGCCAGATCTACATAGAGAGATGATATCCCTCCCCAAACCAAACAAACAAACAAACAAACAAACAAAAAAGGGCAAAAATAAACAGGAAGTGACTTGGTATGCATTTAGTTTGCCATACAATGCTTCTGTGCAAACAGGAATTTCTAAATGAAATTTAAATGTTATCATCCACAAAGAAGTATCCTTTGATTGTGGTACATATTCACTAAATTCTCTCAAATAGTACGGCTGTGATCTATTGGCTGCTTTCCCCATTGAAATGCTAAGGTACCATGATTGAAAACTCAAGGAAGTGTTTGTTTTGGCCTATATTTGAGGGTATACAGTCCGTCAGGGTATGTAATGGCCAGTCGCACCATATCCATACTCAAAAGGCAGAGAGCAATGAATGCTTGTGCTTAGCTAGCTTCGTTCTTTCTATGTAGTTTGGGAACCCGGTTATGGCAAAGCACCACTCATATTCAGAGTGTGTCCACCTACCACAGGTAATCTAATCTAGATATTTAATCACAAGCATGGCTAGAGGTTTGTATCCTGGATGATTCTAGAACCTACCTAGTTCAAAATCAATATTTACCATCTCAGGAGGCCCCTTTTTCCCACACAAAAATAAGTGGGTTTCTCCTTGTGCCCTGGGTTGAAACAACAGAAATTATTTGAGTGTCAAATGCAAGAATTGAATTGTTTTGTTTTCTAATTAGGGTCAGGACAAGTAAGAGTCAATATTATCAGGGGAAGTTCAGAGGCACCCTATCTTCCCAAGAGTACATGGTTAGGTGCTATGGGACAATGATTTGTACCCTGTCACTTGTATTTTAAATAAACACTGATAGGCCAGTAACCAGACAGGAAGTAGAAGCAGGGCAATGAGAATTCTGGGAAGATGGAAGTTTCAGCTACAGTCATCACCCAGACAAACAGGAAGCCAGACACAGAGCAAGCATGATGTGACTGCTTCCTCAATAAAGGTACCAAGCCACATGGCTAATACAAACAAGAATTATGGGCTAATATTAGTTATAAGAGTTAAGAAGCCTGAGCTAATGGGCCAATCAATTTATAATTAATGTAGTCCACTGTGTGTTTCTTTGGGACTGAGTGACTACAGGACAGGGTAGGACAGAAATTTTAGTCAACAGTTAGGGGTTAAGCATTGTGTATTATTGAATGTAAATTATTTCATCTTCAGGTTAATCACACTTAAAGCTTCTGGTTTCTTTTCACTTTGTTTTGTTTTGTTTTCTTATGAATGAGACAAATAGTGAAGGAACTAGTTATTTCAGTCCTTGATTGATAACTGACAACTCCTTCCCTCCATTATGCTCTGATACCTATTTCACAACCAGCCCATAGCATAGACCAGTTCTTTCATTTGTTTGTTTTAACTCTCAAACTTAACTCATACAAAGTTTCATCCCAGTTACAAAGACTATTTTAACCATAGCAGCTGCTAAAGCCAAAACCTTTCCTACAGTCCTAAGGTTATCCCCCACTTCGCTTCTATAAGGTTCAGTCTATCTTGATTTGGGTTGAAGTCTTTGACCCACTTACACTTGAGTTTGTGAGGATAATAAATATTGGTCTACTTGCATCCTATTTGCAGATAACCAGTTTGATCAATACTATTTGTTGAAGATTCTTTCCTTTTCTTTTGACTGTGTCTTTCTGGCTTCTTTATCACAAATAAAGTGTCCATATGTGTGTGGATTTATCTCCATGCCTTTGATTTGATTCCATGATCAATTTGTTTGTTTTAATGCCAATACCATAAGTGTTTATTACTACTATAGCTCTCTAGTAAAGCCTCCAGAAGTTCTTTTGTTCAAAGCTATTGTTTGAGCTATCCGGGATCTTGTTTCCTATATGAAGTTGAGTATTATCCTTTCAATGTCTGTAAAACTGTGTTGGAATTTTGATGGGAATTGCATTAAATCTGTAAATTGCTTTTATAAGACACTTAGCATGGGAGATCTTTCCATCTTCTGATATCTTCTTCAGTTTCTTTATTCAAAGACTTGAAGTGTTTATCATACAAATCTTTCACTTCCTTGGTTGGAGTTACCCCAAGATAGTTTATATTATTTTTTGACTATTGTGAATGATGTTCTTTCTCTTATTTCTTTCTCACTCTATTTTCCATTTGTGTATACAGGAGAGCTATTGATTTCTTGAGTTAATCCTGTATCCAGGCATCTTAATGACAGTGTGTATTCACAGTAGGAGTTCCACACTAGAAATTTTTGGGTCACTTATGAATATTATCATATTATCTGCAAATCGTGGTACTTTGACTGCATTCTTTTCAATTTAAATCCCATTAATATTCTTTAGTTGTCTTAATTGTGTTGACCAAAACTTTAAGTACTATATTGAATAGACAAAGCAAGAGTGGACATCCTTGTCTTGCCTGTGATTTTAATAGAACAAATTTCTATAGCTATAAACAAAGGACATTGAGCCTATAGTTAATGGTCCTAGAGAAGCTAAGTAAAAAGGTGAACCCAAAGAAAAACATATATAGACCCACTGGAAATTGGAAACAGAGAACTCCTGAAATCTTACTACAAAATTGGTAGTGTGGGGGCATGAGAGGAGGGGAGAGATGAAAGGGAAGAAGAGGTGAGAAGGGAAGGGATAGTTGAGATGGAGGAAGGACAGAGATGAGAGCAAGGAAAGAGATGTCTTAATTGAGGAAGGCATTATAGGGTTATCAGAAAGCTGGCTCTAGAGAAATTCCCAGGAATCCATAAAAATGACCTTCCTAAGACCCCAAGCAATAGAGGTGAGGGGGCCCAATCTTGACTTGCCCTGTAGTCAGACTGATAATTATCTTAAATATCACCATAGACCCTACGTCCAACAACAGATGGAAACAGGCAGCATCCCACACCAGAGCACTGGACTGAGCTCCCAAGGTCCAGTTGAAGAGTGGAAGGAATGAGAGTATGAGCAAAGAGGTCAAGACCATGATGGGTTCATCTACTGAAATAGTTTCTCACCAACTCCACCTGGATTGGGAAGAAACAAACATAGGACCAAACTAGTCCCTCTGAATGTGGTTGACAGTTGCATAGCTGGGGCAGACTGAGGGGCCACTGGCAGTGGCACCGAAATTTATCTCTACTGCATGTACTGGCTTTTTGGGATCCTATTCTCTTTGGATATATACCTTGCTCAGCCTAGATATAGTAGGGAAGGCCTTGGACCTTCCACAAAGCAATGTGCATTACTCTCTTTTAGGTTTAGATAGGGATGGGGTGGTAAGGTATGTGGAGGGAATGGGAAGAGTTGAGGGAGTGAGAATTTGAATTGTTTTTTTAATCTAATAAATAAAAAAGTCAATCAAACAAACAAACAAAAGACATGATAAATGAGCTGGTGAGGTAGATGGCTCAGTGGTTAAAAGTACTTTCTAATCTTAAGAGGACTTGAGTTTAGTTTCCAGCACCCTCTTGTCAAAGTGCTTTCCGAAGCAGAAGCACACATACACATCATCCCTGCTCCCACAGAGTGTACCCAAGACAACTTCTCTTGGCAAGTGTTAAAGCAGAAGATGTTGGTTTTAGGGCTAGTGCAGGGCAGAGGTGAGTTTGTTATCACCAGTGTTTTGATCTTGGTGCATTTATTATGCTTCTAGAGACCTCAGAAATAGCAGTTCACTTTTTCAGCACTCCAAAATATTTCTAGACATCTCTGATATAAGGAGAGAAGTGCAAAGAAATATTTGAATTCATTTTCTTTCTTCTGACATAACTGATGCCAACAAAGACATGGAATGATCCACCCAGAGTGCTTTAGGTGAAAGTAGTGGGTAGTTATTCTTTGTTTCTATTCTTTTAAATTCAGACTTGAAAAACTTTCAAGTTATCTTGATACCCAATACCTCCTTTTATTTTACAACTCCATCCTTATTCAAATATTGCAATACAATATTTCACCCTTTATTTCAACTACAAAGCATTCTATTCATTCACCATGTTCTGAAGCAGCTAGAGAGAACATAAAAGCCTTTAGTGGTCCAATAAAGACTAGACTAAGGGGATGTTTTAGTATTTTTATTCTAACCAACTTTATTGTAATCATTGATTACAGATTATCCTTTGCCTTTGTAAAAACAAAACAGACCCAAATTGCTTCTCCCTTGTCCATTGTTTTTAATCTCTAACATGTCCTATTTTCCTGCCTAAGTATTGTAACATAAAATATCCTTTCCTAGTTTTTTTTTTAGTTTACATTAACTATAGTCCACATCCTACATATTTACACTGTATTAAAAACCTGAAGTGAAGTACTCCTCTGATTGGAAATGTCCTTATTTTTTCACAAAAAATGTGGTGCCAGGTCTATGCTCTGAACTATGCCAGATCTATCCCATTTTAAATTGTCTTTTTTTTATCCATCCTTCCTTCTCCCATTTTACTCCATGTAATGTCCATATATATAGCTTTTAAGAACAGAAATTGAATCACTACCTTTCTCACAGAAATCAGTCTGTCCTATCCCACTCTTGAAAATTAAGGACTGTGCCGGTGTGGGGTGTGGACTCCTGTCACTGGATGCAGAGATGTTCAGGTTCCTGTGTACTGTAACTTTCTGTGGATGGCCTCATGATTATAAGAGAGCTGAACACACCCATGCCTCATTGCTAATGTCAAGACACATTTATTTTGTAAGACAAATTATAAGCATTCCTTGATTTTTGCTAAAAAAAAAAAGTCATTTTATTTCTAGATACTTCTGCATGTGTGTCCTAGTGGCTTTGGCAATATTAACTTTGTTTTTAGTGAAAAGGGAAGAACATGAATTGATCAAAACTGTCCAGTTAGCACTGGGTCTGGTTCTAAACAATAGAGCAATTGATTACTATTATCTTTCTTTTCAATGTTTTGTTGTTGTTGTTTCAGAGTTTCATCCATACATACAAGATATGTTGATAAAATCCAGTCCCTCTCTCTTCCCCTCCAGTTTCTCTATTACTATACCACTACTTTTCCCTCCCAATCTCATGCTCTTCTTTTGAGACTTACTAGGTCCACTTAGTTCTTCTTCTCTGTGCATGGGTATAGTAACATCTGCCTCATCAAAGGTTGCTTACTAAGACTACATCCCTGGTGAAAATTGAATATTCCTACCCTAGCAGCAGCAATAGATGGTCAATAGCTGCTCAGTTATGGGTGGGGCTTCATGAGTCCTCCCACCATCCATGCTGGTATTTGATGTGGGATTTCCCTCTGTATGATAGGAATATATTTCATTATCATTGTTAATAAAGAAACTGTGTTGGCCTATGACAAGGCAGAATATAAGTAGGCAGGAAAACTAAACTGAATGCAGGGTAAAAGAAGGTGGAGTCATGTAGATGTCACATAGCTGCTGAAGGAGAAAGGTGCCAGAAACTAAATTGGAAGCCATAGCCCCATGGCAATTCACAGATTAATAGAATTGGGTTAATTCATAATCTATGAACTACAGTCAGGCAGTGGTAATGAACACATTTAATACCAGCACTCAGGCGGCAAAAGCAGGCAGATCTCTGTGAATTGGAGGCCAGCCTGGTCTACAAGACATAGTTCCAGGATAAACTCCAAAGCAACATATAGAAACCCTGTTTCAAAAAAATAATTAAATAAAATAAAATAAACAAGTGTGAACTGGAAATACACCTGAGCCATCAGCCAAACAGTGTGGTAATTAATATATTTCTTGTATAATTATTCAGATCTGGGTATCTGGGAAAGAAAGTGTAGTCTCTGTTTACAGTTATTATTGTTCTTTCATCATGTGTGAGTCTTATGCAAAAAGTACAGCTATGAGCACATCTAAAACATTACTGTCATATATGGCAAATGTTCAGCACCTTTGTCTCTTACAATATTCCTTCCCCTTCTTCCCGGATGATTCGTGAGAGACTGCTGTGATAAACATGTCTAATTTCTAATTTAGAGCTGAGATGTCAAAAGTCTTTTATTCTCCTTTTGTTGACCTGTTGTAATATGAGCGGCGGGGCTGCGTCCCTAGCACCCCGCTGCCCGCAAGCTTATGCCCAAAATAACAACACACAAATTGTATTCATTTAAACACTGCTTGGCCCATTTCTATCTAGCCTCTTCTAGGCTAATTCTCACATATTAATTTAGCCCATTTAAACACTGCTTGGCCCATTTCTATCTAGCCTCTTCTAGGCTAATTCTCACATATTAATTTAGCCCATTTCTAATCATCTGTGTTGCACCCCAAGGTGCGCTTACCAGGAAGATTCTAGCCTATGTCTATCCTGGGTCGGAGCCCCATCGCGTGTGTCTGCCTGGGAGAGGGGAGGATGGCATCTCTGAGCTCACTTCCTCTTCCTCCCAGCATTCTGCTCCGTTCACTCCTCCAACCTATGTTTTAACCTATCAGGGAAAGCAGCTTCTTTATTTAAATAACCAATGACCTTCCTCCATCATTGACCGCTCCATGATCTTCTGTATTAATCACCAATACAGCAAATGGAGTGTCACCAACAAGGATGAGGCCACGGAGATTCGCCAAACTACAGATGTAAAGTAAGATCTAGAAGATGTCTTATTATTGTACCCATTTAGCAGAATAATTCTCCTCCAGGGCCTCAGGCCAGGTGGAACTTTGGGTTGATCACTTAATTTCAAGTTAGTCATGATCTGAAATCTGTAGCTCTATATGTTGGAGTACACTATCTCTAATAACAACAATGATATTGGAATAGATGAAAGATTGAAATATCTTACTAGTCTTACTATCACCAGTGTCTGTGCCAACCACAGACATTTTCCTTTTCACATTCCTACCAATATATATGCACACACACACACACACACAAACATACACACACACACACACACACACAGGGAAAGAGAGAGAGAGGCATGCACACACTTCACTTCAAATGTGTATATGAGTACATATGTACATATATATTACATGTATATATTACCTTCTTTTATTATGAATAGATAATTAATTAATTAATAAGGGCTTACTAATTAATATAGTAACTGACTCTCAATATGCAGAAAGAATAGTTTTACATACTGAAACCATGTTATTTTAAGAAAATAAATAATTAATTTATTATTATTTACTGATGATTAGAAATCATCCCTTGTATATTACACATATCAGATTCCATATGGGTTGGCCATGTCCTCTAGCACAAGGTAATAATAAATTTATCTGTTGTTGATAGAAAATGTGCTAAAAGCCTCAGAACTTCATAAAGAATGCCATGTTAATACCAAAAGTTGGAAGAGTTTTCTAAAACTTGGCAACAAGCCCCATAAATTTTATGTAAATGTTTTGTTTGTTCTTGCATAACCAAATTTCATTACTTGAAGAAAGTAACCCAAAATGTATTCAAATAAATAAAATTTGTTAACTGGATGTGTTTCATTTTGCAGGCTTAGAAAATTGAAGTATTTGAACCATACCATAGAAACATATCCAGGATTTCAATAGGCAACTGCTTTACAATCAAAAAAGACCAATTCTGTAGTAACACATTTATTAAAAATGATAGCCATAATAAGTATACTGTATGAATTAAGCCTGCCATAGGTCCAGTATAAGTCTCTAGTAAAATGAAGCAGTATTTTCCATAATACAATATAAAGCATAATATAGGAATAAAACAAAATTCCATAGAAAAAGAAAAAGATCTAATCATACTTTAAAAGGTGTGCTTAATAAACAGAAAGGGATAATAAAGACTCCCTAATGACGGGTAATAACATGCTTTATTAACTTTAATTTTTGTTTTCTTTTTTAATTATTTTAAAATGCTATTTTTTCTCATTTTATAAATCAATCCCAGTTACCATTCCTTCTCCTCTATTTCTGCTCCCTACACCTATACCCCATCCCTCCCCATCCACTCCTCAGAGAGAGTAAGGCTTCCCATGAGGTGTCGAAAATGTTTAGCACATTGCTTTGAGGCAGGACTATGACCTTCCCCACTATATCTAGCCTGAGCAAATTATCTCTACAAAAAGAATGGATTCCAAAAGACAGTAGGGATAAATCCTGGTCTCACTGCCAGTGCCCCAACAGTCTACCCCAGTCATACAACTTTAACCCACATTCAGAGGGCCTAGTTTGGTCCTATGCTGGTTCCCTCGCTCTCAAGCCAAAGTCGATGGATTCCCATTAGCTCAGGTAAGCTGTTTCGGGGGGTATCACCATAAAGATCTTAACCTTTTTGCTCACATTCTTACTCCTCCCAGTCTCCCACTGGATTTTTGGAGCTTATCCCAATGCTCCACTGTAGATCTCTGCCTCTGCTTCCATCAGTTGCTGTATAAAGGTTTTATGATGAAATTTAAAATAGTCAAAAATCCAACTAAAGGGCAAGGCCAGTTCATGAACCCTCTCCACTCTTTCTTAAGGCCTTAGGTGGGGTCATCTTTGTGAAAGCCTGATAATTTCTCTAGTCCCAGTTTTCTTGGTAGCCCTATAAAATGCCTCTTTTAGTCAAGGTGTCTCTTTCCTTGCTTGCTATCTTGTCCTTCCCCCATCTCAACCATCCTGTTGCCTCAAGTTCTCCTCCACCCTCCCCTTCTCCCACCTTCCTCCCATTTCACAACACTGTCACTACCCTTATGCTCCCAATTTTCTCAGACGATCTTGTTTATTTCCCATTCCCAGAAGAATCTGTATATGTTTCTTTTAGAATTCTCCTTGTTACTTACCTTCTCTAGGATCATGGAATATAGGCTCTGTTGACTGAGTTTCTGCCTTGCCTGGTTTCTGTCCTCCCATCTGGTCCCACAGCTGGTCACCTGGTGTAGTTGCATGGATGACTACATCCAAATAAAGCCTGACAGAGCTTGGGAACTAATTCTAGACATAAAATAATAGAGTTAAGTATGGCTTATTGATAGCAGCATTTTCTCAGATGGACTCTGCTTGCTAGAGGCAGGCACTCTCATTTAAGAGAGGCTTCCTGACTTAGTTTTAGCTGCAAAATCTTACAGCTCTTTTAAGAGGTCCTGCCATAAAACACTTATATGATGTTGATGAAAAGGTGACTGCATGCTTTTTGGTTTTCAGCTATAGCAGGAAAAAAGCTGTGCTGTTTTAAAATGCTGGCTTTCTGGGCCATCCTGCCAGTGCAAATTCTGACTCTTTGAGGCAGGACGTCCAGCCATAGAGAGAGCACTTGAGTGTTGTTTGTGGACACACTGTTGGAGCTTGCTTGCTTGCAAAGATCTTGAAACACCATAGAGTTGTGGCAATAAACATGGCCCTGGCCAGTACCTCTGCCATGAGCCTGAAATTTCTTTCCATATCTATTCAACATAGTGCTTGAAGTTCTAGCTAGAGCAATAAGACAACAAAAGCAGATCAAGTGAATAAAAACTGGAAAGGAAGAAGTCAAACTATCACTATTTGTAGATTATATGATATTTTACATAAGTGACCAAAATCTCTACCAGGGAACCCCCACATCTAATAAATACCTTCAGTAATATAGTAGAATAAAAGATCAACTCAAAAATATCAGTAGCTCTCCTTTCTACAAATGATAAAGAAGCTTAGAAAAAAAACAGAGAAACATCAGCATTCACAATATCCACAAATAACAGAAAATATTCTGGGGTAACACTAACCAAAGAAGTGAAAGATCTGTTCAACAAGAACTATAGGACTTTGAAGAAAGTAATTAAGAAGATGTCAGAAAATAGAACGATCTCCCATGCTCCTGGATAGGTAGAATCAGCATAATCAAAATAGTAATCCTACCAAAAGCAATCTACAGATTCAATACAATCCCCATCAAAATCCCTACATAATTCTTCACAGACCTCAAAGGAACAGTATTCAACTTCATATGGAAAAACAAAACTACAGGATGGCCAAAACAATCCTGTACAAGAAAGAAACTTCAACAGGCCTTACCATCCCTGACATCAAGCTCTATTGTAGAGCTACAGTAATGAAAATTGCTTGGTATTGGCATAAAAATAGACAGGTTGTCCAATGGAATCAAATTGAAGACAGTGATATTAATTGAGAAAGGAGAGAGAAGGCAGGCCACTGGGCACTTCTCCACTACTTCTCTAATGAATAAGGTTTTTAACCCAATATCTAACTCCCAAATTGTTGTTGATAAAAGAATAATTTGATAAATGCTTCAAGGGAGAGGTAGAACACATGCATTTTTTGCTTTCTGCTTCTTAACTATAAATACAATTTGATCCACTGTCTCTACTTCCTGCCACTTTGACTTTTCGCAAGGACAGATTTCTTTTTCCTACAGGACAAATACACTGTGTTTTTCACAGTTCAAGATTTGTCTAAATAAACCATTTTTCCACTAAATGATGTTTGCCCAGGTATTTTGACAATGCAATGGAAAAGAAACTAAACCAATGATCTTCAAAGACAAAGCAATGCAACCCTCAGCTACCCAGTGTCATTGTAAGTATATAACAAATATTGACACCATGATAGCATTAATCACAAACGAAGGATGCTTCTTCGACCACTGTCACTGACCCTGGGCTCTACTACTATTGGAGATATTGCTGCAGTCAATTTATGCCACCTTTCATATCCTATGATCCACAGAAATTCATTAAATGATTTTAAATAAAAAATAATTGTATTGCAGTGTACTCACAAGTAAAAAACACAATGAAACTACATTAAAAGTAGCCACTCAGACACAACCATAATTCCAAACGCTACATATCTCATATACTGTGTAACTCTAGCTCCAAGGAATCTGACACCCTTTTCTGACCTCAAAATGTTCAGGCTATACAAGTGTTGCATACATTCCAAACACACAAACATATAAAATAAATAGAAACATAATGTTTATAATAAAAACATAATTTAAAGAAAAATTTAAATGATTCTTTTATTCTTCATATAAATATATTTTGGAATCTTTCATTTATTTTATGAAGGGAATAACAAATTTAATATCTCCAAGTTAAACTAAAATGAAGTAGAGAATTGTATATGACACATTAATAAAAAATGTCAAATAAAAATTTAAAGGACCATGAATGCTACATTTTATGTGAGATATTAGCTTGGGGATACAATATAAATTAAACAGTGACACTAATGTAATTAAAGAAAACACATTAGAAGGAGCTTCCAGCTACCCTAATGCTCAATAGAAATCATGTGGGAGTATTCAGAGCTATGGACCAGGCTTCCTGACATCCTTGAAATACTTGATTTTGGAAGTAAAAATGTTGCTCTTGGACACTGTCTTTCCACTTCAGGTTAATATGCAATCTCCTATGTTGAAAGCAAAAAAAGTCTCAACCTCCCAGTGTTGCGTTAAATTATGTTGACAATAATATTATTAAATGCATTTAAATATAACATGTAAGCTCCTAACATTATACTTTTTATGCAACCATAAACAAAAACAAATGTATACATTAAATAAAAGCAAACTCTAAAACCAATATAGCCCAAAATTAACAGCATTTGTTTAAAATGCCAGCTGAGGATTTTACTGAACCAAATTGCTACTCACTGTGGGGCTTTTTCTCCTACTGCTGAGCTGCAGATTCCTGAGTCATCATTTCTTTGTTCTCCAGGGTCTTCTAAGGACTCAATTTTCAACCACAAATCTCTGCACAAAGGACTGTGGAGTCTTGGTTTGCAGATCACACTGTGAAACAATTGTCTCTCACTTGAAACAGAGTCATCTTTCACCTATTAAGATAAACACTTTTGTTGTCTTATTACCCTAGGACAATTAACGTCATAGTTTAATTGCCAACATAATCATAAACTCAAACATACTGAATAATACAGAATATAAAGTTCCTAGATATAACATGGTCACCCAATATTCAGAGCAAACTTAAATTTATGTTAGACCATAGACATTTACAGGGACAATTATATATGTTCAAGCCGTGTGACTACTATGTACAGAACAAACATTAGACTAACACACAAACTTTAATATGCACAAAAAGTTAAAAACAAAATCAAGAAATAAAAACAGAGCAGGAAAAATCTGCTTATTTCAATACAGGAAGTTATAAACATTGTGTTCTATACATGCCATCACAGAAAACTATATTGACTATCCATCCTTTATCATACATGATCCTAGAGAATTTGCATATAGATGTGTCTTAACTTTTCTTTTGTTATAGAATTTCTTTATTTACTGAGGATGGGTTTTTGTGATTAAGTGCACACAAATATGTACATGCTAAGACATACATGTATGTAGGAGTTAGAAGACAAATTACTTCTCCCCTTCCACCATTTGGGATCTGGATCAAGTACCTCTCCCTTCTGAGACCTCTGTCCAGACCTGGTATTTCTTTCTTTCTTTTTTTTTTATTTATTAAAGATTTCTGTCTCTTCCCCACCACGGCCTCCCATTTCCCTCCCCCTCCGCCAATAAAGCACCCCTCCCTCGTCAACCCGAAGAGCAATCAGGGTTCCCTGCCCTGTGGGAAGTCCAAGGACCACCCACCTCCATCCAAGTCTAGTAAGGTGAGCATCCAAACTGCCTA
>NW_004949098.1:9793023-9795226 GCF_000317375.1 Microtus ochrogaster
GAGCTGGGGGAGGGGGGTTTGTGCTCTCTTCCAGGACACTCTACCCCTGGATAGCACACACTCACCCGTCCAGATGGGATTCCTCAGCAACTAAACAGGGCCGCCCAGACCTGGTATTTCTTGTTTGCTTTCTATGATCAAATATTCAACAAGATGTAACTGAAGGATGTGGGTATTTTTACTTAGTTTCAGAGGACACAGTCTGTCCCTGTGGATAAGGCACGGCACCCAGCATCTCCATAGCGGCAAAAGTGTGCTCAAGTCTTGATGGATAAGGGGTGTGCTCAAGTATCATATAATCAAGTCTTGATGGATGTGAAAGCAAAAAACAGACAGGAAGGGACTGGATTAGAAAACTTCAAGTCCCAGGCAAAAGACCTATTTCCTTTGTCTCTTCCAGGTTCCACAGCCTTGCAAAATACCAGCGACACATGGGAACCAAACATTTTAGCATGTGAGCTCATGTGGGATATTTCACATTTAAACCATACAGGCAACTGGTCTGTGGTATGAGCTCTCAAGAAGACTAGTACCTAAATCAGGACTATTGCACAGAACACTTAGTATTAGACTCTAATGAATGCAAGAATATGCTGACTGCAGAAATTAGAGCAGGGTCCTTGCTAAATAGTGCATGATGAATGTATTTACTGAGTCATTTGATGTGGTTCTCTTTCAAAGGGATTTAAACTGACTCTAGTTTTACAATTGAAAGAGCATTTTAAGGGAGAATTTTAAAACATCTTACCTTCCAACACTCTGCTCATATGTTGCCCTCAGGAGCAGTTTCAAATTGCCATGGTGGAGTCCTTTGGATGCAATGACAGAACTATCATTACTGATAATAGAACATGAATTTATATCAAGGGATCCTGGTAAATCATAAGATCAAAGGCACATGACCATTATGTAAGGACAAAATTCAAAGGGCCTATGACTTTATAGAGTGAAGCCTATGGAGCTAATGCCATTCAAATGAATACATTAGTCATAGTTCTTAGAGAATTCCAATTGTCTTGAGTTGATTATTAAGGTCTCTTCTCCATTCAAAGGGCGATTGTAATAACCTGTCTCTGCTTACTGTACAAACCCCACATAGAAAAGTGCATGCAATGATGAAGTAAATTTTGCTGTTTAGATTACCCCTGCTTTTACTGTGCTCACATCATTGGGAAATAATCTATACTTCACATGTTCTTGCTTTATAAACTAATAAACAAACATGTTGCCTCCTTGACTGGGGGAAGGATGTTGGTATAATTAATCTTCAAATCTATGAAAACAATGAGGAGGATTTTTTGTGGAAATATAAGTTGTGGATACAATATATAAGGGAAATAGTATTTATGTTTTAAAAAGGTGAGGATAGTGTGACAAACAGGAATAAAAGAGTAAAAGAAATATGAAAAGAATAAAGGTGAGTTTATAGAATTTTAGATCAAAAGAATGAGGTGTATCTCAGAGCTCATAGGAAGATGTGAATTCCATTACAGACTTCAAGAGACATCACTGACAGTTGACAATACAAGGATGCTGTGTGGAGTCCACATAGCTGAGATATGTGGTTCAAATATGGATCATGGAAGACAGCCACATTAGAGAATGCTGAGAGATTAATTGAATACCTATGGGAGAAAGTCAATTATTTTTCTGAGGAACTAGGTGCATTCAGGTAGTGGCAAGACACAGATAAATAACAACGTTTTGTAAATAAAGAAATAAATTGCAAACTATTCAGAGTTTTTCTTAGTTTGTTGTTTTCTTCTAGTTTGGTGCTGTTGTGAGCTCTTGATGTCTTTCACTTCCTTAGTATTTTGCAGCACTGTCTTCCTTCTGCTTTTCCTTCCTTGTTTCCTTTTTCTGTCACTTCCTCTTTTTTTACCTCTTAACCTTTTTTTCCTGGAGATGTAGAAAGATCTTTTCATAGTTGTTCCCTACTGTCTCTTTCATACTGATTTTCAACAGTGTTTATCTACAGATAGTCACTTACTAACCCTCTAAAATTGTGAAATGAAGATCAAATGCTTTCTTTTACCTAAAAAAGTAAATATATAGTCATCCTTTAGAAAAATATGTATATATTAGTAAAAAATAATAGCAAGAGAAATGAATGGCATTATTTTAAGACTCCTTGATGGTAAAGCAAAGGACACTGTCACTAAGACAAAAAGACAACCTACTGACTGGGAGAAGATCTTCACCA
>NW_004949098.1:9796651-9807412 GCF_000317375.1 Microtus ochrogaster
GGGGGGAGGACCTAAGACTTACCACAGGGCAGGGCACCCTGACTACTCTTTGGACTGGAGAGGGAGGGGAGAAGGGTGGGAGGAGGGGAGAAGGGTGGAAGGAGGGGGAGGGAGGTGGGAGGAGGCGGAAACTTGTTTTTTTTCTTTTCTCAATAAAAAAAATTGGAAAAAAAAGCAAAAAAAACAACAAAACAAAACAAACAAACAAAAAAATCTTACCAACATTTGTTAAGCTGTGATTCAAACCTCTGTTATAGATTTTTAGGTCCTGTCTCTTCAGTAATTGAAAATGATCAAGTAGAAGATCATGCAATTTTTCATAAATACATAAGGGTTCATCATTGGAGTTGACTTCAGCTAGTGGGGCAAACTATGCTGGACAATTTCTGTATGTGGTGTGCAACCTAAAATAATAGATTTAGGGCATTGGTATAGGAGGTCCTTCTGTCTATATGTTACTTTTATTGGTTAATAAAGGAACTGCTCTGGGCCTATAGCAGAGCTGTAGGGAAACAAGCATAGGTGGGGAAAACTAAACAGAATTCTGGGAGGAAAAATGTAGAGTCAGAGTGGGGTGCCATGGAGCCACTGCCTGAGATAGCATGCTGGACTTTGCTGGTAGGCCACAACCTTGTGGTGATACACAGATTAATAAAAATGGGTTAAATTATGATGTAAAAGTTAGCCAATAAGAAGTTAGAGCATATTATAGACAAGATCAAGTGCAGTTTCAACACATAAAACCTGCCAGGCCCCATGACAAAAAAGCCCTGGTTTTTAAACTTACTCTCACCATCTCTGCCAGTGCTTTGAGACTTTTAAGAAAGTGGATTCCCTAGAGGTCCATCCATGGCTCCATTACTAGCAGGAAGACTTTGTGTCATAACTGTTTCTCTAAACAGTATGCACTGCCACCTGTTTAACTTCAGAAATGATAAGGTAGCAATCTTAATATATGTCTTTCCATTGCCTAAACACGTTGTATATGCTTCTCTACCTTTGCAAATTATTCATGGATTTTGTTTGTTGTTTCATTGTATGTTTTGAGAAAAGTGCTATTATAATGCAAAGCTGCTTTATTTCACCTTTCTTCCTTTTACTTTTTCTCTCATTTAATATTTCTTCCTTTTATCCCTCCTTGTTTTCTGGAGAATTTTATGCCTTCTAATCATGAACTCCACTATTTAGCTGCATATTAAACCTGGAACTGAAGAGTCTGACCATACACCTAAAATGAGGTCTAAATAATTTAAAATTAAAAATAGTTATTCAAGTCAATATTCTAAAAGTCTTTAAAGTAAAAGTACACACTATTCACCACAAAAATTGATGAAGACACTTGAAACATTTTTGTTATATTGTCTTTTTATACTATAAAATGCAAGATATTAAATGACTCTACCTTGTACTGTGTTAACAGTTGTCAGAGTGGAAACAATACTTGGATTATTATGTCATTTGGGCTACAATAACAGCTCACAACAACCTCAGACAGTTTTCCACAATGAATATCTTAAATTTAGGAGTAAATTAATAAATTGATTCAAAATTCCATGCTGAGGTTATTACAAATGAAAATTAAGATGTTTAGCTACTTCTTATAAATATAACTTAATGTCAACTAAAAGTTCATTTATTAAAAACTAACAACTTTATAAATTCCTGCTCAAATGGATTTTAATGGAACAATTCAAAAGTATAAAAATGTTAAAAATTATTAACCTATAGTTTATTTTTATTATTATTTCATTAAGCAATTGAGAATTTTAAACAATGCCTTTGATCAAATTCATCCTATTACCACCCTCATGCCACCATCACTTCTCCTGTCTGTTAAGTTGGGAGAGTAGAAAATATTCCTAACATTATCACTCAGCTTAGAGTTTTCTCCCACTTTGTTTTTCTTCATGGATTCTGATGTGTGTTGGCCAAATGCTTTTGACTGTGGGTCTTTTTTGGAATATGGGCAAATAACCAGGTGCCACATATTTAAAGAAAACGGACTTCCTCTCCCAGTAGCTATCAAATGCTCCTCTGTCAATGGAGGAACTTTGCACACATATTTTACTTTCTAAGCTGAAGTTTTGTCTGGTTTGAGCTTGTATAGTTGACTGAATACTGTCGCAATTCGAGAATGTCATCAAAAACCACCCAATGGAAAAATGCCCAGGGCTAAAAAGTCTGAGTAGAGAATTCAATCAGAACTTTCAAAAAGAGCTAATACCTATGATCCTCAAAATGTTTCACATAGGGATGGGACGGGGGGTAAGGGGAGATGGGGAGAGAAAAGTAAGAAGGGGAGAATGGGGGAACTTGGGGAAACAGGATGATTGGGAGAAAGGAAGGTTGGATAGAGGAGCAGGGAATCACATAACTTAATTAAGGGAGCCATCTTAGGGTTGGCAAAAGACTTGAACCTAGAGGGGCTCCCAGGTGCCCAGGGCGATGTCCCCAGTTAGCTCCTTGGGCAGATGAGGATAGGGAACCTGAAATGACCCTATCCTATAGCCATACTGATGAATATCTTGCATATCACCGTAGAACCTTCATCTGGCGATGGATGGAGATAGAGACAGAGACCCACACTGGAGCACTGGACTGAGCTCCCAAGGTCCCAATGAGGAGCAGAAGGAGGGAGAACATGAGCAAGAAAGTCAGGACCACGGGGGGTGCACCCACCCACGGAGACAGTGGGGCTGATCTATTGGGAGCTCACCAAGGCCAGCTGGACTGGGACTGAAAAAGCGTGAGATAAAACCGGACTCTCTGAACATGGTGGAAAATGAGGGCTGATGAGAAGCCAAAGACAATGGCACTGGGTTTTGATCCTACTTCATGTTCTGGCTTTGTGGGAGCCTAGCCAGTATGGATGTTCACCTTCCTAGACCTGGATGGAGTGGGGAGGACCTTGGACTTTCCACAGGGCAGGGAATCCTGAGTGCTCCTCAGACTGGAGAGGGAGGGGGAGAGGAGTGGGGGGAGGAGGAGAAGAGTGGGAGGAAAAGGAGGGAAATGGGAGGCTGGGAGGAGGCGGAAACTTTTTTTTCTTTCAATAAAAAAAATGTTTCACATAATAGAAACAGAAGGAACATTGCCAAACTCTTTTTTTATGAGGCTGCAGTTACCCTGATACCAAAACCACGCAAAGACTCAACCAAAAAAGATAATTATACATCAATTTCACTCATGAATATGGATGCAAAAATATTCAGCAAAATACTGGCAAACAGAATCCAAAAACACATCAGAAAAGTCATCCACCATGATCAAGTCAGCTTCATTCCAGAGATGCAGGTATGGTTCAATATACAAAAATCTATCATATAAGTAAACTGAAGGAAAAAAAAAGTCATTAGATCACCTCATTAGATGCTGAAAGAGCATTCTACAAACTCCAACACCCCTTGATGATAAAGGTCTTGGAGAGGTCAGAAATACAAGAAACATACTTAAACATAATAAAAACAATATACAACAAGCTAACAGCCAACATCAAATTAAATGGAAAGAAACAGAAAGTGATTTCACTAAAATAAAAACCCAAACAAGCCTGTCCACTTTCTCCATATCTCCTCAACACAGGTCTTTAAGTTCTGGCTATTCCAATAAGACAATAAAATGAGATCAAGGGGATTCAAATTGGAAAGGAAGAAGTCAAACTTTCGTTATTTTAGATCATATGTTAGTATATATATAAGAAACCCAAAACTCTACCAAAGTACTACAGCTGATAAATATCTTCAGTAATGTGGCAGGATATGAGTTCAACTTAAAAAATCAGTAGCCCTCCTATATACAAATAATAAGGAAGTTGAGAAAGAAATCAGAGAAACATCACTTTTCAAAATAGCCACAAATAACATAAAACATCTTGAGGTAACACTAACCAAAGAAGTGAAATACTTACTTGAGAAAAACTTTAACTCTTTGAGGAAGGAAATTGAAGAAGATACCAGAAAATGGAAAGATCTCCCATGCTATTAGATAGGTAAGATCAACATAATAAAAATGGTAATCCTACCAAATACAACCTATAGATTCAGTGCAATCCCCATCATAATCCCAAAACAATTTTTCACAGACCTTGAAAGAAAAATAGTCAACTTCATATAGAAAACAAAAAACCTAGGATAGCCAAAAACAATCCTGTACAATAAAGAAACTTCCAGAGGCATAACCATCCCTTACATCAAGCTCTATTACAAAGCTGCAGTAATAAAAACAGCTTGATACTGGTATTAAAACAGTAAGGTTGACCAATGGAATCAAATCAAAGACACAGATATTAATCCACACACCTATGAAAGCCTGATTTTTGACAAATAAGCTAAAATTTTATAATGGAAAAAGGAAATTATCTTCAGCAAATAGTGTTGGCATTACTGGATGTCAACATGTAGAAGAATGAAAATAGATCCATATCTGTCCTCAGGAACAAAACTTACGTCCAAATGGATTAAAGACCGCAATATAAGTCTGACTATACTGAAGCTGATACAAGAGAAAGTGGGAAATAACCTTCAATGCATAGGCAAAGGAGACCACTTCCTAAATATAACACCAACATCAAGACACAGATGGCAAAAATAAATAAATGGGACCTCCAGAAACTGAGAAGCTTCTGTAAAGCAAAGGAAAAAGTCAATAAGACAAAAAGGTAGCCTACTGAATGGGAAAAAAAATCTTCACCAACCCCACATCAGACAAAAGTCTGATTTCCAAAATATATATAAAAAAAACCTCAAGAAATTAGACATCAAAATTCTGAATAACTCATTTTAAAAATGGGGTACAGAACTAAACAGATAATTCTCAACAGAACAATCTCAAATGGCCAAAAGACACTTAAGGAAATGTTAAACATCCTTATTATCAGGGAAATGAAAATCAAAACAACTCTGAGATATCATTTTACACAAGTCAGTGTGGCTGAGATAAAAAACAACAGTGATAGTTTTATGCTGGAGAGGATGTGGAGTAAGGTGAATACTCACCCAGTGATGGTGGGAGAGCAAACTTGTACAATCACTTTGGAAATCTGTATGTCTGTTTTTCAGAAAACTGGAAATCAACCTACCTCAGGATCCAGCAATATCACTCTTGGGAATATACCCAAAAGATGCTCCATCATACTACAAAGACATTTGTTTAACTATGTTCATAGCAGCATTATTTGTAATAGTCAGAACCTGGGAACAACCTAGATACCCCTGAACCGAAGCATGGGTAAAGAAGGTGTGCACTACTCAGCAGTAAAAAAAAAAAAAACAATAACATCTTAATTTTCTATAAAAATTCACCATCCTGAGTGAGGTAACCCAGACTCAAAAAGATGAATATAATATGTACTCACTCATAAGTGGATACTAGCCATAAACAAATGATATTATTGGGCCTATAGTTCATGATCCTAGAGAAGCTAAATAACAAGGTCATATATAGATCCACCTGGAAAGTCAAAATAGACAAGATCGCCTGGCAAAATTGGCAACATAGGGCTGGGGGTAGAGAGGAGGGTGGAAAGGGAAGAGGAGGCAAGAAAAGGAGAAGTGAGGAGATCTTGAGGGAACAGGATTGTGAAGCTGGAGGAAGAACAGAGATGAGAGCAAGAAAAGAAATATCTTTTTTTTTGTTTTTTGGTTTTTCGAGACAGGGTTTCTCTGTGGTTTTGGAGCCTGTCCTGGAACTAGCTCTGTAGACCAGGCTGGTCTCGAACTCACAGAGATCCGCCTGCCTCTGCCTCCCGAGTGCTGGGATTAAAGGCGTGTGCCACCACCGCCCGGCCAAGAAAAGAAATATCTTGATTGTGGGAGCCATTACAGGGTTAGCAAGAAACCTGGCTCTAGAGAAATACCCAGGAATCCGCAAGGATGACTATTGCTAAGACCCTAAGCAATAGAAAAGAAGGTACAAGAACTGGCCTTGCCCTGTAGTCAGAATGATGAATACCTTAAATATATACCCTAGAACCTACATCCAGCAACTGATGGAAACAGAAGCAGAGACCCTCATGAGAGCACTGGACTAAGCTCCCAAAGTCCAGCTGATAAGTGGGAGGAATGAGAATATGAACAAAGAGTCAAGACCATGATGGGTACACCTACTGAAACAATCCATCTGTGCTAATAGGAGATGACCAACACCAGCTGGACAGGGAAGGCACAGCATAGGACCAATCTATTGCCTCTGAATGTGGTTGACAGTTGCATGTCTGGGGCAGACTGGGGGGCCACTGGCATTGGCACCAGTATTTTTTCCTAATGTTTGTAATGTCTATTTGGGAACCTATTTTTTTTTTTTTGGATGGATACCTTGCTTACCCTAGATTTAGTAAGAAGGGCCTTGGACCATCCCCAAAGCAATGTGCCTTACACTCTTCTAAAGAGTGGATGGGGGTGGGGGAGTATGTAGAAGGAATAGGAGGAGTGGTGGAGTGGAAACTTGATTGGTATGTATAATGGAAAAACATAGTTTGCTTTTAAAAAAAAATCCCCTTGAGAAAATAAATAGAAAAATAAAGAATAAAGACTGCTACATACCAAAAAGTGAATTTTCTGGTTCTAAAGTTTTTCTTCTAAAAGGAAGGGAATGTATTTGGTTAGTAATTTTGTTATCCAGTGACGAAAATATTTTCATGATCATTTCTCAACTATTGATCTGAAATATTTGGTTCAGTTTTTTTTTTATGATAGTCGTAGTATCCCCTGTGTCAAATTAATGATTTTAATAGTAAAATGAAATAGATAAAAATGTAGGATTTTAGAGAGATTCTTATTTCTCTTATCTTTTCAGTATTAAAATAAGCCACTATAAATAATTCTCCTTACTTGCCCTTGATTTTATTTTCTTATGTTTGTTATCTCATTTATTGGAGTTCAAAAGTAGGATAATCTGAAGGGTGATTCTGTCAGTTCTCTTTATGTCAATTTGACACAAGCTAGAGTCATCTAGAAAGAGAGAGTCTGTTTGAGAAAATGCCACCATAAGATCCTATTTATAGAAAAAAAGTATAAGGCATTTTCTTAATTAGTGTTTGATGCGGTTAGGGCTCAGTTCATTGTTAGCTGGGTTCTACAAAAGAACCAGGTTGAATAAACCAACAGGAGCAAGCCTGTAAGAGCACTCCTCCATGGCCTCTGCCTCTGCTTCAGCCTCCAGAATCTGGCCTATTTGAGTTCTTGCCCTGATTCCCTCTGTGATGAACAGTGATGCAAAAGCATAAGCCAAATCACCCCTTTCCTCCCCAACTTGCAGTTTTTGTGGTGTTTTATTCCAGCAATGATAGACTAAGACAGCGGTCAAAAATAAATGACACCATTTGGAGGTGGAATATTGATGAAGAAGGGAAAGAGTTACTTGTCTTAGGCTTCATGGTAAGGATTAAAACTTATATAAATTTTTTTCATTGATGATGAGTGACTTTGAAGTACTTAGTTTATATACACTATACATCAATCCAAAAAATTACAATATGCTTTTTATTTCACCAAATCATGACAGCCTTGTTGGTTCCTTAAAAATTTGCATTTGAAACTAATCTTATTTTGGATGATTTGCTTATTCAAATACTCTTCAACCCAGTTTATCTATCTCCTCAGTTTTAACCTTTGAACCATTTTGTCAATAATTTAAATACAGCTTCAAAAATATACAGAGAGACAAATGTATTATGTTTAAGAATTTTCTTGCTCTTAGCATTTAGAGTCTAAACATTTGTTCTCATTTTATAAGATAAAGCATTCATGATTTTACTTCAGACTAGATATGATTTTTTTCTAAGCCTATCTAACTGAAACTAGTATGGCTGAGCCATAGAAAAAGTAATTCCTAGCCCAGATTGATCCTGGGCTTCCCTCAAATCATGATTTCAAATGGCTTACCTTTCCTATCGATTTCTTTCTCCCTGAACCAGCTAATCAAATCTCTTTATCCTGGTCCTCAAATCCCTGAGCAGAAGCTCATCATCCTTCATTCTCTCCTATCGCTTTGCCTTGGTGAAAGTCTTAGTCTCTCTCGCTTTACCTTCCAGTGCCACTTCAAAGTTTTCCTGCTCTCCCACTTCAGGATAACATCATCCAAGTTCAATTATTTAGAGAAAAAGACTAACAGACAAGAACTTCAAGATGAAAGGCCTGAATACACCCTGTAAATACCCACCTGTTTTCCTCTCTGGGAGGAAACGTTTTCTCAGATTGCCAGATTCCTTTAACATGGGGAGAATATGTGTAGTTATTTTCCCATGTCCTCAGAACTATTGAGAGAAAAAAAACAGGATAAAATGCATAAAATGACTTTGTTTTAGGGAAGCGACAATCTAAATGAGAAACACCCATTCTAGTGTTTAAAAATTGGGGTTGGCACAAAATAAGATGTTACTTACTATCCTAAAGAGGTAGATAATTATTATGAGTCACATAAACATAATAGGTTTATAAAGATTTTATCATCTTTAATGAGAGAACATGGAAGATATCATAACAAGTCAAAAGAGAGGCCAAAGGTGCTTATATAGATGTTATATTTTTATGATTTGTACATATACATACCACATAGAAAAAAGACAAAGGAGGAAGATGCAAAAACTTACCAGGATTCCTACAAGACAAATAGCTTCATAGCAACTGTAATTTACCATTTTAGTGACAATTTTCTGGTATATTTGAGAATACATTCATACCTTAAGGTAAATGGACTTCACCTTAATAAGTGAATTTGAGAAAATAAAATGAACTTCGAAGTGAAATATCAATGAATTTGTCCTAAATTTCTGTACACTGTTTTATTAACACTATAATGCTGTTTACTTTTCTGCTTGTTAGAGTATGTTTTGAAATTTTTCAGGTTTACCTCTTCACATTTATTAGTAATTTTTACTACTACTTTATAATCTGGCAAGCTGTCATTCTACTAGAACACAGAGTCAAATGTACCAGCCAGACAAGCTCCATTGCCACCAAACACCACATACACATGATAAACAGCAAGTGAGGCCCAGGATCTATTCTATTTGACAGTCATCTTCTGGAAATCATCTGATCGGTTTTGAAAACTGCTCTTCCTTATGATGTAGATGAGGACTTAGGAAGAATTATGGTTTTGAAAATGTACTGTAGTAGGGCCCCATAAGCCAGGAACAGTCAAATTGATATTTTTGCTCCTATGTCCTAGTCCACTGAAAAATTGCTCATGGCAAGAAACACCAAGTCCAGTTCAATTCCTTTTAGTTTAGATATCGCAAATTCATTCCACTACCTCCCACCTCCAGTGACCTACTAGACAATCAGACATAATCATTTTCCCTCCCCATTGTTTATTTTTATTATATGATATCATATAATGTGATTTGGTCCATTCTTAATTTCCTCCTTCAAAGTTCTCCCCCTTGTTCCCTACCACTTTTGCCTCCCAAATTTACATACTCTATCTACAAAATCATCAGATAACAACAACAACAACAAAACTCAGTCCATATAATCATGCCTTTATTTGCCTGGATGTAGAGCTATCTACAGGAGCATGGATAGCCTCTCATGGGCCATATCCCTGGAAGAAACAATAGCTCCTCAGTAAATGACTCCATGAATACTTTTACTATCTATTCTCAGAATTAGGTTGGTTTGGGTCTGGTCCAGTCTTGTGGTGTATGATGGCACAGCCACTATGAATTCATGAGTTTAATGGCACCATTGTGTCCCACAAAAGCTTTTCAGCTCTGCCTTATCTCATAAATGACTAATGGACCTATGTATTTCACCTGATTAATATGGAAAGAAGTGCACTGATCAAGCTTTGTTAAATTTCCTTCTTTTTCTAAGCCACCTGAACTTTGATTCATTCTTAGTCTGAGTAGTATGACAAGTCCTCCTAAAAACAGGTTGACCTGAGGTTGAAATGTTCCCAAATACGTTGTTTGATCATGTGACAGCTACTCAAGCCCAGTTTGAAGCCTTGCTCAGTGACATCCATAAAACAAAATTCCTTTTTTTCAGATTTTTGTTGAAAATACTATACAACATTTTATTATTGTTGCAATGGTTGTTTTGGTTCTCCTTCATAGAATTGTATTGAATCAATACCTTGTCTTGTTAAGGTCCACATTTTGTTTATTTGTTGGCATTATCTCATGAATTGATTCATAACAGACACACTGGGTTGATATTCGCTGTCTGTCTCTTTTTTATCCTTTGGTTTTCCAAATTCCCTCTTCAGTTTTTCATGTATTTTATTCATTTTCCAGGAGTTTTATAACATGTTCTTTGCCAGTTTGTGTGTCTTTTATTTTCTGGATTACAACTAAGAATAAAAGGACACTTTTGATCAGTATCATTAATCCATTGCTCAGAGTAGGTGCTGACTTTTATATGCAATTTAAGTGATCCAGAAACCTTCTCCTAATGTCTGTTTGGTAAGTAAACTGAATAATGAGGAATTTTCACAAACCTAGTGTCTAGATTCTGTAACATAATTTGTGTTGCTTTGGGGAAATCCCTTGTTCCATTTATCCCTAATTATCTTGTCTATACCTGATAATACTAATGGGCCACAGATGGTTATTGTGTATTTAATGAGGTGTAGACAACTTTGTTTTAAAATGCATAAATCATAGTGTAAATTCTGTCTATCACTCTCATTAAAATTGCTAATTGTAGGCCGGGCGGTGGTGGCTCATGCCTTTAATCCCAGCACTCGGGAGGTAGAGGCAGGCGGATCTCTGTGAGTTCGAGACCAGCCTGGTCTACAAGAGCTAGTTCCAGGACAGGC